>NC_080166.1:41773904-42102005 GCF_950295315.1 Erinaceus europaeus | reverse complement strand
CTTATAATGTTGCAATCCACTATTGAACCACCAGTACAATTTTAAATAAAAATATATTTCTTAAAAAAAAAAAAAAACTTCTGCACAGCGAAAGAAACCACTACCGAAACAAAGAGACCCCTCACAAAATGAGAGAAAGTCTTTACAAGCCATGTGTCAGACAAGAGGATAATAACCAAAATATATAAAGAACTTGACAAACTCAAAAAGAAAATAATGACCCCATCCAAAAATGGGGAGAGAATATGAACTATCAACTGTAAAACATTAATCCCCCAATTAAAAAAAGAAGAAGGAAGAAAGGAAAACAACCCCATTTAAAAATGTGGTGAGGGGGTGGGGGGAGACTGAACAGATTCTTCATCAAAGAAGATATCCAAATGGCCAACAACCATGGAAAAAATGTTCAATCATTGATTCTAAGAGAAATACAAATCAAGACAACAATGTGATATAATGTCACCCTGTGGGAATGACTCAAAAGGACAGAAACAAGCACTAGTGGGGATGTAGAGAGAAGGAAACCTTTCTACACTATTGGCAAAAAAAAAAAAAAAGCAAATTATTGAAAAGTTTGATGGAGAAACATCTTAAACACTATCCGTGTGAAAATCTAAAGTACCTATAAAATGTTCCTTTAAATTTGCAAAGAAAAAAGAAAAGAAAAGAAAAGAAAAGAAAGAAAAAAGACAAGAAAAGAAAAGTTTGGAGAAAACAGAAAGCATTAAAAACCATCCCATCATATAATCCAGCAATTCCTCTCCTATGCATCTACCCAAAGAACACACAAAAATACCTCTCTAAAAAGATTTGTTTGTACCCATGTTAATGGTAGTGCTATTTGTAATAGTCAACATTTGGAAAGTGTCAAAGGACAGGTGAATGGTTAAAAAAAAGTTTATAACCATGAAATACTACACAGCAGTAAGAAGTAATGACATACTCTCCTTTGCTATAACATGAATGGAATTAGTGGGAATCATGGTAAGCAAAATACACCAGAAAGGGAAAAGTGAATACTGGACGATCTCACTCATAGTTGGGCTCGAAGAAACAAAGCAAAGGGGATGGGGGTAAATAGCATAATGGTTATGCAAAGAGACTCTCAAGCCTGAGACTCCATAGTCCCAGGTTCAGTCTCCTGTACCACCATAAGCCAGAGCTGAATAGTGCTCTGGTTAAAAAATAAATAAAATTTAAAAAAGAAAGAAAGGAAAGAAGGAAGGGAGGGAGGGAGGAAGGAAAGAAAGAAGGAAGGAAGGGAGGGAGGGGGAGAAAGAGAGAGAGAAAGAAAGAAAGAAAAAGACAATACAAGATGAATCCTCAGTAGACTATAGTTTATCACAGCAGATTCAGGGGCTCAGAAGGGGAAAGGGTGGACCACTGAAGGGAGCTTGGGGACCTTACTCCCTATGGTGGAATAGGGTGAGAGTTGGGGATATATACTGACATATACTGAAAAACAGTGGGGGAAATTATACGTGTGATAACAATAATCCTGTAAAGAAACATATCCTCAATAAAATGATACTAAAGTTGAAAAAGATAACTATTTTACCTGACTATATCTGTCAGAGGCCCATCAAGATAACTCACCTAAATCAGTTTAAAAATCAAAGAGGGCTTACTTGTGGCAGTGTGTATATAACATTACCACAAGAAACAGTACAGAAGACTGATGCTTGGTGTAAATCAAGCCTCTCACCCCCATGGCCAAAGGAAGATATGAAGAAAAGAACACCTGGCCTCATGAGTTGTGTTCTTAAACACCAATTTACAGTATAGATAGGTCTTATGTTTTAATCTAGGGCAAAAATTCTATCAAAACAGAGACCAAACTCCCTCTTTATCTTAAGCATAATAATATTTTTTTTATTTAAGAAAGGATTAATTAATAAAACCATAGGGTGGGAGGGGTACAACTCCACACAATTCCCACCACCCAATCTCCATATCCCACCCCCTCCCCTGATAGCTTTCCCATTCTCCATCCCTCTGGGAGCATGAACCCAGGGTCCTTGTGGGTTGCAGAAGGTAGAAGGTCTGGCTTCTGTAATTGCTTCCCCGCTGAACATGGGCATTGACTGGTCAGTCCATACTCCCAGTCTGCCTCTCTCTTTCCTTAGTAGGGTGTGTCTCTGGGGAAGTGGAGCTCCAGGACACATTGGTGGAGTCTTCAATCCAGGGAAGCCTGGCCAGCATCCTGATGGCATCTGGAACCTGGTGACTGAAAAGAGAGTTAACATACGAAGCCAAACAAATTGTTGAGCAATCATGGACCCAAAGCTTGGAATAGTGGAGAGGAAGTGTTAGGGAGGTACTCACTGCAAATTCTAGTGTACTTCTGCTTTCAGGTATATATTTAAGCATAATAAGAGTTAAGCATAATAAGAGTGGTTCTAAATGTTTTGTTTTCCACCACAACACATAATACTAGTGGCATTCACACAGAGACATTCCCCAAAGGCAGTCACTAGAATATGTATTAATTTTCACCATGTTCCTTTTTCTCTCAAGGAAACATAGTGGGAATTAGGGAGATAGTTCAGTGTCAGAGCACATAACAGCATACCTGAGTCCCCAAGGACTCCTGGTTCAATACCTGCATCATTATATGTGTGAACTGAGCAGTGTTCTGGAGCCTCTGTCTCTTTCTCTGTCTCGCTCATGAAAATAAATAAATAAATCTTTTTTTTTAATCATAGCAGAACATGGGTGAGCTAGGTCAAGTTATTTTACAGATAATCTTGAATTCACTCTGACTATTTTATGTAAATTATACAAACTTAGGCCACCTGTTAATTAGTGTCTAGCAAAATATTTCATAACTCATATTTGTGTGTAAAAATAGCACAAATGTATAGTTCTCTTAATGGTGAGATGAAGAAAGGATTTATAAAGTAGGTAGAACGTATAAAATAAACTTTTTCTTCAATTAAAATGAAGGTACAGAGTGATAATAAAACTCCAACCAAAATGCTCTCATTTGTCTAAGAAAAGATCCGACATTTAAAAAGAATGAAAAAATCAACTATATTCAGCCTTCATACTACCTAGTCCAGCCCTGAATTTTTTAAAATGTTTATTTATTTATTTATTTATTTATTTATGAGAGAGAAAGAAGGCAAAAATGGAAAGAACCAGCGAATCACTCTGGCATATGTGATGTCAGAAGTTGAACTCAGGACCCCATGTTTGAGAGTCCAATGACTTATCCACTACAACACTTCCCAAGTCCACCTGATTTTTTTAAAATGTCTTTGCTTTTTCCATCATGGTTTTACTGGGGCATTACATGTGCATTTCTTTTCTCTCTCCTTTTTTCTCAAGATAAAAGAATGAGAGACACCATAGCACTTCTCTACCACCTGCAAAGCTTCCCCTTTATATGCTTCCCCTTTATAATCACATAGTGATTGGGGATTGGAACCTAGGTGTTCCAGAACACTCTACCAGGTGATCTATCTCCCAGCCCCCAATCCTGGGTTTTATAAACAAAGTAATTGGTTTATATGATCTGCCCATAGGCATACATGATACTAAGGTAGTATTGAAAATCAACGTAAATCAAAGACACCCCAGAAAAAGGAGTAAGGCAGTGACATACCCAAATAAGCATACAAACTATCATACATAAGAACATAGGTTCAAACCCTAGTTCCCCACCTAATAGAGAGAAGTTTTATGAGTGGTGAAGCAATGCTACAGATGTCTTTTTTTCTCTTCTCTACTTCTCCCTGCCCTTTCAATTTCTCTTTCATCCCAAAAATAAATAAATAAATAAATAAATAAATGGGTTTTTTTAATATGTTTAAGGAAAAACAACAGAATTCTTTTCTTGCCTGAGAGATTATGAATTCATTCACACTTCCTGAATGCAGATATTTACTATCTACCATGTCCTAATGAATGGGCAGACACATGATAAGCAAAAACAACAGAGAACCGGGAGTTCCCGGAAGATGGCGAACTGAGAAGCTGCTAGTGGCTTGAGCTCTGACCACATCTCCTGGAAACGGTAGGATTTTCTGCCTTTAGTAGGCCAGTCAATAAGGGGTCCTAGCGATAACACCAAGGAGGTGACTATAACTTAATTTGGGTTAATAATTAGAGTAGGAAAAAAGGGGAAAAATTTTTTTTCCTTTTAATTTTTAAGCATACCTCCTCCCCCTCCCCCCCCCATAACCAGTCCTGCTAGCAGCTTCTTTCTTTACCAAATTCCTGTCCCACCAGGGAGTATCATTCATTCTAAGTCTATACCCTTCTGAAACCTCTGGCCTTTTTTCTTTCTAAGTAGCCAACCCCCCCACCTCACCCCACATAGCTAATTAAATAATTAAAAATAAATAAATTTTAAAAAACCCTTTCCTTTCACTGCTCTTTTATGACTGTTCTTTTTCTTATCTTTTTCTTTTCTCTCTCTCTCTCTTTCTTTTTTTTCTCTTTTTCTCATTTTTGTCATCTTTTCTTCCTTAATCCTACAGCTTCCAAAGCCACAGCCCCCAGACCCCATACCACCAAACAGTGTGCTTCTTTGAATTCACTGATACACATTTGGGAATTATTTTGGGGAAGAATTCTGACTCAGTGTGGACTCTCACTGTGAGTGTCTCTGCTCAATTTCCCTTCCTCCTTTAGCCACCCCTAGAATATACAGTGGACAGTAGATTTGCATAACTGCCTATTTCAGCTATCCTTGTCTAGTCCTGAGGTTTTTATTTTTTTTCTCATTCTTAACAATCAGCTGCCTCTGATCACAATGTTTGAGGTAATCTGGGACAGGGTTTTTATTTTATTTTTTTTTACCCTGTGCTATTTTACTATTAATATTATATAAAAGCATATATCTTCCCCCCTTTAGGTTGAGCAGAATGAACTCTTAGCATATATTTCAGTGCTACGGTAGTGGGCATCTTATCTATTGTGGGAGGAACTTGTCTCATTAAGCCTACCTCATCTACAGATTCTCCCCTCCCTCCCCCTCCTAGCTAATCAAAAAATTAAATTAAATTAAATTAAAAATAAAGTAATTAAAAAAACCTTTCCTTTCACTGCTCTTTAATTACAGCTCTTTTTCTTACTTTTCACTTCATACACTTCTTCCTTCCTTCTTCTTTGCCTTTCTGAATTTGTGAATTATTATGGGGAAGAAATCTGACTCAGAGTGGACTCTCTATGTGTGTATCTCTGCTCTAGTTCCCTTTCCCCTCTTGTTACCCCTAGAATATACAGTGGATAGTAGATTTGCATAACTGTCTATTCTTGCTATCCCTTCTTTCTTTTCTCTTTCTTATTCACTGGGATTTGGTTACTATTTTTTCACAGACTGGAGAAATTGTTTGGCTAACTGGTAATGATTAAACTGCTTCAATACTTGCTTCAGTTGCTACTGTAATTCCTGAGGTTGGTGAGTGCAATTGTCATAAAGGTATTTAGTACAGTGTTGCTTGTACTCAAGACACAATAACTGAGGAACAACAGAGCATAAAAAAAGAAAGACATAAATCAAAAAAATGGGTAGATCAAAAACAAATAAAACTGCTACTCCAATGAATAAAAACAAGAGCCCAGAAGAAACTACAAATCAGCCAGAAGGAACCATAGAAAAGAAAAGTATGCAAGCAATAATAAATTTATTAATCACAAAAATGAAAACAACATTGGAGGAAAGGAATGGCAGTATTAGGGAAACAACAGTTGAGACCCCCAAGGAAAATACTGATCTTGAGGCAATTAGAGAACTGAAAGCTGAAATAGCTGTAATGAAGAAAGAAGCTGAGGCAAGGGAAAGAAGACTAAAAGAAGCAGAAAACAGAATTAGTCAGACAGAGGATGAGTTAAAGAAAACCAAGAAAGAGGTGAAAGAGCTTAAAAAGAGATTAAGAGACACTGAAAACAACAACAGAGACATATGGGATGATCTCAAAAGAATTAACATTCGTAAAATTGGCCTGCCAGAAGAAGAAAGAGAGGAAGGGAAAGCAAACATTCTAGAGGAAATAATAGAAGAAAACTTCCCAGACCTGAATAACAGAAAGGACATCAAGATTCAAGAGGCCCAGAGAGTACCAAACAGAATCAACCCAGACCTGAAGACACCAAGACACATCATAATCACAATGAGAAGTAAGGGTAAATAAAGGATCCTAAAGGCTGCAAGAGAGAAACAAAAAGTCACATAGAAGGGAAAACCCGTAAGATTATCTGCAGACTTCTCCACTCATACTCTAAAAGCTAGAAGGGAATGGCAAGATATCTATCGAGCCCTGAATGAAAAAGTATTTCAACCAAGGGTTATATATCCTGCTACACTTTCATTCAAACTAGATGGAGGGATCAAAATCTTCTTAGACAAACAACAGTTAAAGGAGGCAACCATCACCAAACAGGCCCTGAAAGAGGTTCCAAAAGACCACTTATGAACAAGAACATCACTATAATACTTGCAATATATCAGAGCAAACAATTTTTTTTGAACAATGGCATTACAATACATTAAATCCATAATATCAATAAAAGTCAATGGCTTAAACTCACCCATCAAATGGCACAGGGTGGGGGGATGGATCAGAAAACATAAACCAACCATATGCTGCTTGCAAGAATCCCATCTGTCACAACAAGATAAACACAGACTTAAAGTGAAAGGATGGAAAACCATCATACAGGCAAAGAGACCACAAAAAGGGCAGTAACAGCCATTCTCATCTCAGACACGAAAGATTTTAAATTAAATAAAGTAATAAAAGATAGGCAAGGACATTACATAATGATTAGAGGATCAATCAGCCAAGAAGACTTAACAATTATTAACATCTATGCACCCAATGAGGGACCATCTAAATACATTAAGCACCTACTGTAAGAATTTCGAAAATACATCAATAGTAATACAATAATAGTGGGAGACTTCAATACCCCACTCTCACACGTAGACAGATCAACAAAGCAGAGAACCAATAAAGATACAAGAGAATTGAATAAAGAGATTGAAAGACTAGCCCTCTTAGACATTTTCAGACTCCTCCACCCCAAAAAACTGGAATACACCTTATTTTTAAATCTACATAACACATACTCAAGGATAGACAACATGTTAGGCCACAAAGACAGCATCAATAAATTCAAGAGCATTGAAATCATCCCAAGTATCTTCTCAGACCACAGTGGAGTAAAACTAACATTTAACAACAAACAGACAATTATTAAAAGTCACAGAATTTGAAAACTAAACAACATACTCCTTTAGAAACACTGGGTCAGAGACTCACTCAAGCAGGAAATTCAAATGTTCCTGGAAACAAATGAAAATGAAGACACAACCTACCAAAATATTTGGTAAACAGCTAAAGCAGTACTGAGAGGGAAACTTATAGCCATACAATCACATATTAAACACCAAGAAAAAGCTCAAATGAACGACCTTACTGCACACCTGAAGGACTTAGAGGAAGAGGAACAAAGGAACCCTAAAGCAACCAGAAGGACAGAAATCACTAAAGTTAGAGCAGAAATAAACCACATGAAAATAAAAGAACCAAAAAAAAAAAGAAAATAAAAGAACCATACAAAAGATCAATGAAGCCAAATGTTGGTTCTTTGAAAGATTAAACAAAACTGACAAACCCCGAGCCAGACTCACCAAACAAAAAAGAGAGAAGACTCAAATTAATAGAATTGTAAAAGATGGAGGAGATATCACAACAGACACCACAGAAATCCAGAGAATCCTGCGAAACTTCTATGAAGAACTATCACCACCAAGCTAGAGAATCTGGAAGAAATGGAACAATTCGTAGAAACATATGCCCTTCCAAAACTGAACCAAGAAGAACTACAAAATCTAAATGCACCAATCACAGACAAAGAAATTGAAACCGTTATTAAGAATCTCCCCAACAACAAAAGTCCTGGACCAGATGGCTTCACAAACCAATTCTACAAAACTTTAAAGACACAGTTAGTACCCATACTTCCGAAACTTTTCCATAAGATTGAAGAAACAGGAATACTCCTTATACCTTCTATGAAGCCAACATCACCCTGATACAAAAAGCTGATAGAGACAAAACAAAAAAGGAAAACCACAGACCAATATCGCTGATGAACATAGATGCCAATATATTAAACAAGATCTTGGCCAACCGGATACAGCAACATATCAAAAAGATTGTTCATCATGACCAAGTGGGATTCATCCCAGGAATGCAAGGCTGGTTCAACATACATAAGTCAATCAATGTCATTCACCACATCAATAAAAGCAAACCCAAAAACCACATGATTATCTCAATAGATGTAGAGAAAGCCTTTGACAAAATCCAACACCCATTCATGTTCAAAACTCTAAAAAAATGGGAATAGATGGGAAATTCCTCAAGATAGTGGAGTCTATATATAGAAAGCCTACAGCCAACGTTATACTCAATGGACAGAAGCTGAAAGCATTTCCCCTCAGATCAGGGACTAGACACTGTCACCATTACTCTTCAACATAGTATTGGAAGTTCTTGCTATAGCAATCAGGCAAGAGAAAGAAATCAAAGGAATACAGATTGGAAGGGAAGAAGTCAAGCTCTCACTATTTGCAGATGATATGATAGTATATATAGAAAAACCTAAAGATTCCAGCAGAAAATTACTAGAAGTTATTAGGCAATGTAGCAAGGTATCAGGCTACAAAATCAATGTACAAAAATCAGTGGCATTTCTTTATGCAAACACTAAATCTGAAGAAGAAGACATCCAGAAATCATTCCCATTTACTGTTTCAGCAAAATCAATCAAATACCTAGGAATAAAGTTAACCAAAGAAGTGAAAGACTTGTATGCTGAAAACTATGAGTCGCTACTCAAGGAAATAGAAACTGATACCAAGAAATGGAAAGATATCCCATGCTCATGGATTGGAAGAATAAATATCATCAAAATGAATATTCTCCCCAGAGCCATATACAAATTTACTTCAATACCCATCAAAGTTCCACCAAGCTTCTTTAAGAGAATAGAACAAACACTACAATCATTTATCTGGAAACTGAAAACACCTAGAATTGCCAAAACCATCTTAAGGAAAAGAAACAGAAATGGAGGCATCACACTCCCAGACCTTAAACTATATTATAAAGCCACCATCATCAAAACAGCATGGTACTGGAACAAAAATAGGCACACAGACCAGTGGAACAGAATTGAAAGCCCAGAAATAAATCACCACACCTACAGACATCTAATCTTTGATAAGGGGGCCCAAAGGATTAAATGGAAAAAGGAGGCTCTCTTCAATAAATGGTGCTGGGAAAACTGGGTTGTAACATGCAGAAGAATGAAATTGAACCACTTTATCTCACCAGAAACAAAAATAAACTCCAAATGGATCAAAGACCTAGATGTCAGACCAGAAACAATCAAATACTTAGAGGAAAATATTGGTAAAACACTTTCCCAACTACACCTCAAGGACATCTTTGATGAATGAAACCCAATTGCAAGGAAGACTAAAGCAGAAACAAACCAATGGGACTACATCAAATTGAAAAGCTTATGCACATCTAAAGAAACTATCACACAAACAAAGAGACCCATCACAGAATGGGAGAAGATCTTCACATGCCATATATCAGACAAGAAACTAATCACCAAAATATATAAAGAGCTCAGCAAACTTAGCACCAAAAAAGCAAATGACCCCATCCAAAAATGGGCAGAGGATATGAACAAAACATTCACTACAGAGGAGATCCAAAAGGGTAACAAACATATGAAAAACTGCTCTAGGTCACTGATTGTCAGAGAAATGAAAATTAAGACAACACTAAGATACCACCTCACTCCTGTAAGAATGGCATACATCAAAAAGGACAGCAGCAACAAATGCTGGAGAGGATGGGGACAGAGGAACCCTTTTACATTGCTGGTGGGAATGTAAATTGGTACAGCCTCTGTGGAGAGTAGTCTGGAAAACTCTCACAAGGCTAGACATGTACCTTCCATATGATCCAGTAATTCCTCTCTGGGGTTATACCCCAAGGACTCCATAACACCCAACCAAAAAGAGGTGTGTACTCCTATGTTCATAGCAGCACAATTCATAATAGCTAAAACCTGGAAGCAACCCAGGTGCCCAACAACAGATGAGTGTCTGAGAAAGCTGTGGTATATATACACAATGGAATACTATGCAGCTATCAAGAACAATGAACCCACCTTCTCTGACCCATCTTGGACAGAGCTAGAAGGAATTATGTTAAGTGAGCTAAGTCAGAAAGATAAAGATGAGTATGGGATGAACCCACTCATCAACAGAAGTTGAGTAAGAATATCTGAAAGGGAAACTAAAAGTAGGACCTGACCAAATTTTAAGTAGGGCACCAAAGTAAAAACCCTGTGGTGAGGGGTAGACTTGCAGCTTCCTGGGCCAGTGGGGGGTGGGAGTGGGTGGGAGGGATGGGTCACAGTCTTTTGGTGGTGGGAATGGTGTTTATTTACACTCCTAGCAAATGTAGACATATAAATCACTAGTTAATTAATATGAGAAGGGGAAAATTAATTGTATGTTTCAAAGTTTTTCAAAACACAAACTGAATCTTTTTAATATATAGGCTGTGTATTTGATATGCGGACTCTTTCAAAAGCCTAGACCAAGTAGATCAGAAGCATCCAATAGCACAGCTATATACAAGATACTGGATACTGTATAGGAAACCATAACAAAAGGACTTTTCAAAGTTAACCCAATTACCAAATAATGTGATGATAACATTAACGATTGTCTTTTTGAACCCTAAGACAGCAGGAACCTCACATCTCCACTATAGAGCCCATACTTCCCCCAGTCCTGGAACCCTTGGATAGGGCCCACTTTCCCGTATGCCTCTCCCAATCCATACCAAATAATATTGCATCTGCCAATCACAACCTAACCAACGCAACGATTGCCACCTCAACATGCTTCACTTCAAACTGTGTCCAGAGACTTCACGTATGGAATGACAACCCTTCAGCTTCATTACTCGGGTGAGACCTTTCCTTTCATAGTATACTCTAATTTCATCTCAGGTGGTTCACTTTCTAACAAAGTCCCAAATCCCAGATATACACCAGTTTCTGTGAGAGAATATGTTCACACGTATCCATAAACTACTGCAAAATATATACCTGAAAGCAGAAGTACACTAGAGTTTGCAGTGAGTACCTCCCTAACACTTCCTCTCCACTATTCCAAGCTTTGGGCCCATGATTGCTCAACAATTTGTTTGGCTTCGTATGTTAACTCTCTTTTCAGTCACCAGGTTCCAGATGCCATCAGGATGCTGGCCAGGCTTCCCGGGATTGAAGACTCCACCAATGTGTCCTGGAGCTCCACTTCCCCAGAGACACACCCTACTAGGGAAAGAGAGAGGCAGACTGGGAGTATGGACTGACCAGTCAATGCCCATGTTCAGCTGGGAAGCAATTACAGAAGCCAGACCTTCTACCTTCTGCAACCCACAATGACCCTGGGTCCATGCTTCCAGAGGGATAGAGAATGGGAAAGCTATCAGGGGAGGGGGTGGGATATGGAGATTGGGTGGTGGGAATCGTGTGGAGTTGTACCCCTCCCACCCTATGGTTTTGTTAATTAATCCTTTCTTAAAGAAAAAAAAAAAAGAAAAAGAAAAAAAACAACAACAAAGAACCTCCTCTCAGATGGAGGAAGCATTTTATGTGCATCAAAGAAGGCTTTCCAGTAAGGTGACCTTTGAGCAGAGAGGTAACAGGAGGGAGAGAGTCATGTGGGTCCCCACAACAAGTGTGTTCCAGACACATCCAGGAAGTAGAGCAACGTGTAACTGGTATGTCCTAACTGACCACTGCAACTGTCATGAAGGGAGATAAGAGAGAGGAGAGGGGATTATGCAAGGTCTTGCATTTTATACCTTCTTCTTCTTCTAGCGTTTGCCCTTCTTCCGTAGCCAGTCAACAGCGTCAGGTTGAGCCTGATGTCAAGTTTCGAGACCTCCTTTGAATCTGGAGAGGTGGCAGTCGTTGACTATGTGGGTCATTGTCTGTAGCCGCAGGGGCAGTTTGGGTCCTCTCTGGCTCCCCAGCGATGGAACATAGCGGCGCACCGGCCCTGGCCTGTTCCATAGCGATTGAGGAGGGCCCAATCATAACGTGCTAGGTCAAAGCCAGGTTGACGTTTGCAGGGGTCTGTGATGAGGTGTTTGTTCTTTACCTCAGCTGATTGCCAACTCTGTTTCCAAGAGACTGGAACAGAGAAGTTCAGTGTAGGCATAGGGGACCAGATTGGGTGACGAGACGTCAAGCGTTGGACAGGGTGGGCGAAGATATCCGCGTATATTGGCAGGTCCTGTAGAGCGTAGACGTGGGAAATGAACTTAGATGATGCCGCATTCCGACGAATATCTGGCGGGGCGATGTTGCTAAGAACTGGCAGCCATGGAACCGGGATGGAACGGATGGTTCCAGAAATTATCCTCATGGAGGAATATAATTTGGAATCGACCAAGTGGACATGGGGGCTACAGAACCATACTGGGGCACAGTATTCTGCAGTGGAATAGCATAATGCCAAAGATGATGACTGTAGTGTGGAAGCGCTCGCACCCCATGAGGAGCTGGCCAGTCTTGCAATGATGTTATTCCTCGTATTTTATACCAATGAGATATGAAACCATTAAAGGATTTTCAACAAAAGTAAATGATGATGTTATGTTTTTAAAATATCAGTCTGGTTGTGGAGAAAGAGGAACTCTATTACACTGCTGGTGGGAATGCAAATTAGTGTAATTATTATGGAAAACAATATGAAGAATCATTAAACAAATAAAATTGGAAATACCATATGATCCAGAAATACCACTATTTTGCATTTATCCAAAAGATATGAATTTAAAGTGACATATGTACCCCTATGTTCATAATAGCCAAAATATGGAAGCAGTCTAAATATCCATCAAGATATAACTGGAACTTAAACACAATCAGTAAAGGAAAACATAATATGAAACTTGAACTGGATATGGTGTGTAGCACCAAAGCAAAGGAGTCTGGGGAAGAAGGGAATGGTATTGGATGGGATGGGGGAGTGTTGGGGTCTAGGTGGGGGAGGGAGACCTAAGATGGAGAAGTATCCTCTAGACACCTAGACATCTATCATGGTGAGATAAATAGTTGTATCTGTATCAACAACTGTTTTATGGACCATTACACCCCTCAATAAAGGCTATAAAAAAGAGATGCCTAGATAAAGAATTGATAGGGCATATATTCAATAGAGACTACTTGACAAATTACAAAGATGATTTTGTGTTCTTTAGAACAAAATGATTTGAACTAGAGGTGATTATGCTTAGTGAAGTAATTAAGTGAAAAACAACTAATGATTTCACTCATATGTGGAATATAGAAAACTGAAATGTATATACTTGCAAAAATTTGGGGAAAACGTGTCTCTAAGACCTGTGATGGTTATCCTTGGAGGGGTGGGGGCATAGAAATTTTTTTATTACAGAATTATATATCAACAGGAGTTTGAATCTATACCATTCCCACCACCAGAGTTCTGAATCTTCACTCTCCCCACTGCAATCCACCACAGTTCCCCTAAAGTTGTAGACATGGGACAATCACCTTCTCTATAACTGTCTTTCCACATTTATACATAGTTGTCCCTTCTTTTTCTGATTCAATCCTCTCTGCCCCTCTAAGCCACTCATAACATCATAGCTACCTCCATATGACCTTCTTCTTTTCCTTCTCTCTCTCTGGGTAATGATGGAGCTGGAGTGCCGAGTCCCCTTATCTTCATCCTATCACTTCTCCTCCACAGGTAGTGTGGATCAAGGTTGTTTATGGGAAGCAGAAGGTAGGAGTTCTGGCTTCTGTAGCTGCTTCTCCACCGATCATAGGCAGGTCGATCCATATCCCCAGCCTGTTTCTATCTTTCCCTTAGTGGACCAGAGTTCTGGAGATGTGAGGGTCCAGGACATATTGGTGAGGTCGTCTGCCCAAAGAAGTTGGGATGGAGTCATGGTAGCATCTGTAACTTGGTGTCTGGAATGTGGTATGACCTAAGTTGAGACAAGATGGTTAATGAACAAGAACCAAAAAGTAGAATTAGAACAGAGTAGGTTAGGGGTTTTATGGTAGAAGAAAGCTTCAAGAAAACCATTTTAGGCATGTTTCTGGGGGCATACAACTATAGTAGTTTTGCTTGAGTTTGGTAGCTAGCCTGAGGTTGGATAAGACTATTGTCTGAGAGAATTGTGTCAAAGTAGAGAAAAGGGCTAGAAAGTTGTATTATGGCAGAGAGTAGCTCCCGTTCTAATAAAAAAAAAAAATCTGTGGTTAAAATTAACTATTTACCTCTATCCACCTGCTCCAGGGCATATATATATATATAGCACCAGAGCCTGTGTAACCTCTAAGTCTCTATTGTTCTGAGCTTATAGCTCATAGTCATATCTGAAGGACATTATAGGCTGCACTCACTTCAGAACCAGTCTTTATCAAATGACAGGGCAGGATACCCCCAGCCTCCCTTTGGAGACTGGGGCTATCTCTACTGTCACTGATTTATAGTAGAGCCAAGGTTCTGGGAGGGCCCACAAAAGGATGTTGCCTATGAAAGCAATGGTTGCTTGTGGAAGCGACCAGTGGTAGTAGAGGGAGGGACATTTTAGAGGTCAAGGCCCATCATATGTGTGTGAGAATCCAAGTATTCCCCTACTAGTGCCCCAAATAATGAGGTGGTATGATATTGACCAAACAGGCCATTACTAAGTGGACCAGTCCTCTCTTTATCTTACAATCTTAGATTTTCTCTCAGTTTTTTAGGCACTGAGTATCATTCGCTGATCCCAGCCAGAGTCAGGCTTTGGGGCTCCGTCATCTTTGGGCCTTTCTGCTAGGCTGTCCTGCTAATTTGGTCTAAATCCAATCAATTACAGAATTTATGATGCCTTCTTTAGGCACTTCAACCATTATTGAGCACTTTGACTTTGAGTTATATGAGTGCGCCTTGTTTATGGATACATGTGCACCTGTATCCAGTACCCTAAACCCTAGCCTAATCTGGAATCTGTTACTTAGTTAAATGATGTGTTATCTAACTTGCATGTAGGTAGTCCCATGTGTTAGGAAAGGTCTTACCAGATTTGAAAAGTTGTGAGTTTTACTTCTCAGGCTGGTATCTCTGGTTGCAGTCCACAGTAAGATTTCAGAAGCAGCATAATGTGGGGTGGCAGTACTAGTAGCAATTTAGTTTAAGTCAACAAAGTTGGTATGATGGTAAAGAATTATAAAGAAGGAATATCAAGAAGTATGGGCACGTCCTAGAGGTACCAGGACTAGGAGAAATGAGGGTCTTAAAGAGGATACAATGGGTTTCTTATAGTCTTAGTATGAGTTAAAATATCAATAATTAATTACTATAACCAGATTACTTGGGGGGTTAGTATCCATATTAATATACTTGACTTCACTATGCTTTGAACCTTTTAGTGGTATATGAACTTCTTTGTATTTTAAATACTTAAAAGGTCAAAAGGTTTTGACCTGTCTGGTCTAAAGCTATAGCTGATTCAGATGTTTGAAGAGTTATATTTTCAGATACATTGTTAGAGCTCCATGAACAATTAATCCCCTTATCAGAGTTTGATCATTTTGCAAATCTAAAATAAATATTAGCAAAAGCTAATATTTGTGCTTAGGGCTATGGTCTAGGCAATTGGGGAACTTGAGATATTAAATCTATCCACCACCACCCCATGTGTCATATTACTATTAGATAGGACTAGAATTTCACATCTTCCCCGCCACCAAAAGCTTGTGCCCCCCCCCCATAGTTTTCCAAATTAAATATGGATTGTGTTGTGTCTGGCTGTTTATTTTAAGTATGTGTGTTCAGTACTTGTTCTCTAAATTCCACATATGAGTGAGACCATCCTGCAGCTTTCCTTTACCTCCTAGCTTATTTCATTAAGCATAATGTTCTCAAGTTCCATCCATTTTATATGATGCCTTCTTTAGGCACTTCAACCATTGTTGAGCACTTTGACTTTGAGCTATATAATGGGGCATAGAATTTTAATGGTATAGAACTATACTCATATTACCTTATAATCTTGTAGATCCCTCATCAAAAAATAAAAAGAAAAGAAAAATCAGCCTGGTTAGTATATAAGGAAGAGATATAGGCTAGTAAATAAATGAACAAGGAGGAAACTGTTGAAATAATGTAAGAGAGAAGAAGCTGTCTAGAATAGGTGATTGACACAAGGCAATGAAAAGCAGTCAGCTTCTGAAAATGTTGTGATGACATTGCTGACAGTATCTGGGGATTGACTGGGTGTGAGAGAAAGAAGAGACTGGCAGATGAGGTCCAGGCCTGAGTAACTGAAAGATTGGAATAGACATTTACCAAGGAAAAAAAGAATGAAAGGAGAGCAGGTTTGCAAACGGAGGTTAAGAATCTTTTTGAACATGTTGAGTTATATCTGTCCTTACAAATCTAAGTAGGATGTCCAGCCAGGAGTGAGGTTCAGAAGAAAGGTTTTGGGTCAACTGCACAAAAATAGTGTTCTGAGTCATGGACAAGATGTGAGAGCAGAAAGAAAAGATAACTTGGGTTCGTACTCAAGAAATATTATGTTGTCCCTCTCAAACATCACATTTGTAGTTTGACCTAGACTTCCTGCAAATAACAATTTATTCTCCAACATCAATTGAAGGATAATTTGCTAATTGAATGCCATTGAGTCTTCCTCCTTCTAATTTAGGGAAGTAACACTTTTCTTTCAGCCAGTTCACCTGCCTTATCAAGCATTTAGTTACCTTTCAAAGGTTGTGCTCCAGCAGAAAAAAATGATGAAGCAGTCAGTGAAATCATCCATAGAGAACAAGGGGTCTCTACTCTGTGTGACGGCAGGAGAGAGAGGTGGTGCCATTGGAATCTTTCTCAGTCATCATGCACTAAGTCATTCCAAAACAGAGTGGTCCATGAAGAAAAATGAGCCAAGTCAATGGTCAACAATCAAGCACACATCTGGGTAACTTCTCTAAAGAGCAAGGGAATCCTCTGTGCTGTACAGAGCAATGGCTTGCTATAAGTAGAAGCCAAGGCTAAGAGTTACAGACACTGTGGATTCATTAATTTGTTGCCAAGAACTAAGTGATAGCAGCAAGGCCTCACATTCAGCTGAAACAAGAGCTCAGGTTGGGCTCTGGCAAATCTCTTACAGATTATTTAATTTCTCCAAGATGTGACATTCTGTCCACTATGAAATGGAAATGTTTAAAGAGGCCACTTTCATATGGAAAGATATTCAGAAAAAGCTAATGAAGAATTACTTTCCAAGTAAAAATAGTACTGACATATTAAGTTTTAAACAGTTAAAAATAGGCTAACTAGGGAGTCGGGTGGTAGCGCAGCGGTTAAGAGCATGTGGTGCAAAGTGCAAGGACAGGCATAAGGATCCCAGTTCGAGCCCTCGGCTCCCCACCTGCAGGGGAGTCGCTTCACAGGTGATGAAGGAGGTCTGTAGGTGTCTATCTTTGTCTCCCCCTCTCTGTCTTCTCCTCCTCTCTCCATTTCTCTCTGTCCTAATAACGACGACATCAACAACAACAACAGTAACTACAACTACAATGAAAAACAACAAGGGCAACAAAAGGGAAAATAAATATTAAAAAAAATAAAACTAAGTAGGTAAACTTCCATTGTGATGAATTCAAACAACTTGCCAAATATTTTAATGAACAAAAATGGTGCTAAAATTAACACATTGCTAGAAACCAAGCTCCAGGTTAAAGAATCTAGAGAAGGAAAAAATGCTAATAGCAAGCTTCTGCTTAATAAATTTGCAAGAGGGAACTAAACCTAGCAGAGGAGAAAATTCCATAAGTACACAGGCACATATATTTCTTCCTTTACAAGATGCTGGTTATAATGTAGCTTACTTTTCTTTTTTTTACTTTATCAGTGATTTAGTAATGACTGACAAGATTGTGGGATAAAAGGGGTACAATTACATACATTTCCCACCACCAGAGTTCTGTATGCTATCTCTTCATTGGAATCTTCCCTATTCTTTATCCCTCGGGATTATGGACCAAAGATCTCTATGGGGTGTAGATGGTGAGAGGTCTGGCTTCTGTAATTGCTTCTCACTGGACATGGGCATTAACCAGTTGATCCATGCCACCAGTCTGTTTCTATCTTTCACTAGTGGGGTAGGGTTCTGGGGAAGTGGGGTTCCAAGACACATTGGTGAGGTCATTGGCCCAGGAAAGTCAGGCTGGTGTCATAGGAACATTTGCAAATTGGTGACTGAAGAGCATTAAGATATGAATCATAACAGAATGAGAAGACAACATAATGGTTCTGCAAAGAGACTCTGTATCCTGAGGCTCCAGTCCCAGGTTCAGTCCCATGTGCCACCATAAGCCAGAGTTGAGCAGTGTTCTGGTTGGTTAAACTAATAATAATATTAATAATATACTTCAAATATGTATTATTCAGAACAAATTGTTTAATAGTCAGGAACCTAAAGGTAAGAATATAGCAGGTAAGATTTGAGATCTTCATGCTGGAAGAAGCTAGGAAGGCTATTTTAGCTATATTTCAATGGGCCCATAACTTTATTTAACTAATTATTGGGAACATGAGCTACTTCTAGGTAAAGAATAAGTGACTAAAGAAAAGCCACTTGTGATAAAAGAATGAACCTACCAGGAATAATTCAGTTAGCTTCTCTCACCCACAATGGAGGAATAACACAATCAGTATTTTTTTTATTGGAACAGCTATAATAGGCTAGTAGATTATTAATGCAAAGTCATTAGCCAGGGCCAGAATAACAGGGTCTTGTTTGCATAGTATAACACAACATGCAGGACTAATCACTTTGAAATTAAAGATAGTTTATATTATCTTAACTCTATAAATTTCCAGCTATATGGCCTAGGGTAAGTAATTTTCCCTTGGAGTCCTGGCTTTCTCTTCTATAAAATGGAAGTCCAACACCTATCCACATAATGACAAATATATACTACTTAGCACAAATTTACTATTTATCCTATGTACTGTCCAAAACAAGGGTTTAATTGTACTTCCTGGAAAGTTTTCTTATACTTGCATTGATAGCAATGGAAATTAAATGAGAAAGGCAAGTAAGAGACATCTAAAAAGTCAATGCAGCTACCCAGGAGGTTATCTGATAAACTTAAGTCTCTCGCAGCAATTTATACAAAAAGGAAAACACAGAGCAGAGTAAGGCATTTCTAGTCACATCAGCCACATACTTAGCAAGACGCAAATAAAGACAACATTGAGATACCATCTCATCCTTGTAAGAATGGCATATATCAACAATTATAGCAGCAGCAAATACTGGAGAGGTTGTGGGGACAAAGGAACCCTCCTACACTGCTGGTGGGAATGTCAGTTGGTCCAACCCCTGTGAAGAGCAGTCTGGAGAACCCTCACAAGTCTAGAAATAGATCTAACTTATGACCCAATAATTCATCTCCTAGGGATATATCCTAAGGAGTCAATCACACATATCCAAAAAGATATGTGTACACCTATGTTCATAGCAAGACAATTTGTAATAGTCAAAACCTGGAAGCAACCCAAGTGTCCAACAACAGATGAATGTCTGAGAAAGTTGTGGTATATATACACAATGGAATACTACTCAGCTACTAAGAATAATGTACCCACCTTCCCCAACCCATCTTGGATGGAGCTAGAAGGAATTGTATTAAGTGAGATAAGTCAGAAAGACAAGAGTATAGGATGATCCCACTCATAAACAGAAGTTGAGATAGAAGAACAGAAAGGGAAATGCAAATAAGAATTTGACTGAGTTATAAGTATTGCACCAAACTAAAAAACTCAGAAGGGGGGAAGTGAAGGGTAGATTTTAAGCTCCACTGTAGACGGTGTGGGAGAAGGGACACAGACCTCTTAACTTACAGTTTTATAAATCACTATTTAATCAATATGAGAAGGAGAAATAGATTGAATGTCTCAAACTTTTTAGTGCATAGACTTCAGTTCTGAGTATATGTTCAGACTAAGCACTTAAAATTTCAAATGAGGGGGCCAAGCAGTATTGTAACAGATTAAGTGCACATGGCACAAAGTGCAAGGACCAGCATAAGGATCCCAGTTCGAGCCCTGGCTCCCCACCTGCAGGGGGGTAGCTTCACAGGTAGTAAAGCAGGTCTGCAAGTGTCTATCTTTCTCTCCCATTCAGTCTTCCCATCCTCTTGATTTCTCTCTGGCCTATCCAACAACAATGACAGCAATAGCAACAACAATAATAACAATAACAGCAGTAAATAACAACAATGAAAACAATAACAGCGATAAACAACAAGGGCAACAAATGGGAAAAAAACAGCCTCCAGGAGCAGTAGATTTGTAGTGCAGGCAGCAAGCCCCAGCAGTAACCCTGGAGGCAAAAAAAAAAAGATTCAAATGAGGGGACTGGGTGGTAGCAGAGCCGGTTAAGCACAAAATGGCATGAAGCACAATGACCAGTTTAAGGATCCCAGGTCGAGGCCCTGGCTCCCCACATGCAGACAGGTCACTTCACACATGGTGAAGCAGGTCTACAAGTATCTATCTTTCTCTCCCCTTCTCTGTCTTCTCCTTCTCTCTCTATTTCTCTTTGTCCTATCCAACAACAACAACAGCAATAGCAATGATCATAACAACAACAAAAAACAACGAGGGCAACAAAATGGAAAAAATGGCCTCCAGGAGCAATGGATTCATAGGGCAGGCATCGAGCCCCAGAGATAATCCTGGAGGCAAAAAACATATATATATTTCAAATGAGTAAACTGTTGAATTTTAACATTGGGATTAAATTGTTAATGCATCTCTAATAATAAAATTTTTAAATATTAGATCACCTACAATCTTTTTTAAATATTTATTTATTTATTATCCCTTTTGTTGCCCTTATTCTTTTATTGTTGTAGTTATTATTGTTGTTGTTATTGATGTCATTGTTGTTGGATAGGACAGAGAGAAATGGAGAGAGGAGGGGAAGACAGAGAGGGGGAGAGAAAGATAGACACCTGCAGACCTGCTTCACTGCCTGTGAAGTGACTCCCCTGCAGCTGGGGAGCCTGGGCTCAAACCGGGATCCTTACGCTGCATGTGCTTAACCTGCTGCACTACATCCCGACTCTCAAATCACCTATAAACTTAGACCAAGGAGACCAGAGACAATTGGTCTTGTCAGTATATAAGATACATATTTTAGTAAATAGCATTAAATAAAATGAATCATAGGTATTGTAAGGTACAATAAATCCTAGCTATGGGATTTTCAAAGTATATATAGTTCCCAAAAAACTTGGTCATAAGAATAATAATATATTGCCTTATTAAACTCTAAGACAGCAAATAACCTCCCTCATGCTCTGTAAAATCCATATTTCTCCCAGCCCTGGAAACGAGGGGGCTTTGCTCATTTTCCTTCACGCTTCTCTTGGTCCATATCATTCAATACTGCATCTGCTGATCTCAACCAAATCAATGCAACCAGTGCCACCTCGACATGTTTCACTTTGGACTGTGTCCAGAGATTCCATGTCTGGGTTGTCAATCCTCCAGCTCCAATACTCAGGTGAGACCTTTCCTACCTCATAGGACTCTTAGTTCCATTTCAGGTGACACACCTCCTAATAAAGTTATTGAACCTAGAGTTAGACCAGGATCCGTGAAATACGGCACATGTGCACATGTATCTATAAGTGGGGAGAAAACAGATACCTTAGAATAAAAATACGCAAGTCTACAGTGACTCAGTAGGTGCAGCAAGCAAGTAGAAAGACCTAAAAAAGACACTATAAAGTATTTAATCAAATATTTTCTACTTAGACCTAGATACTCTCCTCATCTGCTTCCTATTTAACTTCCATCAATCACTCTAACTCTAACATTGTCAGATAAAGCAAGGACTACAAAAGTTTGATTAAGGCTAGAGAGTGGCACACTTTAATGATGGCCATTTCTGTCACTACCAGGCCCTAGTCATGGATCCCTTGACTAGGTAGGATGGGCCTAGACCTCTAACAGATCCCTCTCTCCATCATCACTAGTCATCTACATCAGGAAGAACATCATAAACCCTCTTGTGGGCCTCTACAGGATATTGCCCTCAATGTAGATCAGCAATGGCAAAAATTGTCCCACTCTCTGAAGGTAGGCTGGTCAACACATTGTATCATTCAAGGAAGAATGGTCTTGAAATGACTGCAGCCTAGAGTTTTCCTAGCCTGAAGCATGGAATGCAAGCTCAGACTGACAGAAATGTAAGGTTATACAAGCTAAATATTAATTAGACACGTGCCCTAGGTCAGATTAATGGGGTTTACAGTTAACAGTATTTATATATATTTCCTGTATTGGGGAGTTCTTCTCTGTCCTGATCCAGCTTTCTAGTTCTATTCTCAACTCTGACACCATTACAACATCTTCCCAAACATAACTCTTAGCCCACTTGTATGTTTGCTGGTGGACTCAGGCAAAAATTAGTAAAGTCATGGGCCCATTGGAACATACCAAAAATAGACTTCCTAGCTTCTTCCAACATGAAGACCCTAAATTTCATCTGTCATACTCTTACCTTTAGGTTCCTGATTATTAAACAATTTGTTCTGCTTTATATCCTATTGCTTTTTCGGCCACCAAGTTGTAGATGCTACCATGACACCAACCTGACATCCCTGGGCAGGTGAGGTCACCAATGTGTCCTGGGACCCCACCCCTTCAGATCCCTATCCCACTAGGGAAAGATAGAAACAGGCCGGGGGTGTGGAACACTGGTCAATGTCCAAGTCCAGCAGAGAAGCAATTACAGAAGTCAGACTTTCCAACTTCTGCTCTCCATTAACATCTTTGGTCCAAAATATGGAGCCAGAAAATGGCACAGTCATTACCAAGTGGAGAAATCAGGTTCAAGTCCCTGTCTTTACCTCCAAGTTCAATGAATGTTTGATCAATGCTGTGTTTCTTGTTCTCCTTTCTCCTCTCACCAGTATCTCTTTATCTCTATGTGTCTCCTCCTTTTATAAAAAATTTAAAAAAGGAAAAAGTGGTCACAAGGAATAGTGGAATCATATAGATGTCAAGCCCCAGCAATATGCCATATGGGGGGAGAAAGAAAGAAAGAAGCAAATTATAATATATAATCCTAATATATAATACAATTTTTAAAGGAAGGAAATGATACTCTGAGTAGATAAAGTAGTAGGAAAATAGACAAAAGTAGAGGGTCTAGATCTTATACAACATGTTAGTCCCTTTAGTGCCCCCTAACAATCTCCTTGGAACAAAGGGAATCTATAGAATAGATGTGGAATACTAATCATTTGGTAAGTCACACCAAGTCATACTTAATACTGAATGCCCAGGTATTGTAAGACCTATCTGTAAATCTCTCTGTTCATACTAGACTTTTCCTCACTGTAGACATCATCCAAGTCAAAAAGTACTGAAGTTCTACTTGATTCATTTCAATCTCTCTCCTTTTTTTGTCACAATCAATCTGTTTCTACAACCTGCTCTTTTTGTGTGTCACTGTTTCTGTGACACAAAATAAGCAGCTAAAAACAAAGTTACCCAACAATTCATTTTAATCACATGATAATGATAATCCAGAAATAGACTTCAGATGCTTTAGTTAATTTCTAGTTATTATCAAGATATTTACTGTCACTTTCAAATGGACAATCCTCTCTGCTCTTCAGCCCCTCCCCTCAGTGTTGGTTCAGAAAACTATTCTTAGCATTGAATATTTTTTGATTTATTCAAATCTTCAATATTCTTTTCTGCCATAAGTTTCTTTAACAAACTCAACTATTCCTCATAGTACTTTTCTATTATCCTTAACAGCATTAATTTAAAAAAACAAAAAAAAAGTGGGAGTTGGGTGGTAGCAGCGGGCTAAGTGCACTGGTACAAAGCTCAAGGACCAGCATAAGGATCCTAGTTCAAGCCCCCGGCTCCCCACCTGCAGGGGAGTTGCTTCACAAGCGGTAAAGCAGGTCTGCAAGTGTCTATCTTTCTCTCCCCCTCTCTATCTTCCCCTCCTCTCTCCATTTTTCTCTGTCTTATCCAACAACGACATCAATAATAATGACAATAATAAAACCTAAAAATTAAAAAAATACTCCAGAGAATCCAAACAGTAAAAAACAAACTTCCTTGGAAACAGAATACATAGGGATACACAGAGATGAGTTTACATTAATAATTTTTTGTTCTTACAGCTGGAAAATGGAGAAAACTATCTTATTTTTAAAGAAAAGACTGGTCCCAGGATCCTGAAACTTTCTCTGCATAGAACTTTTTCCTGGGAGTCCAGCGGTAGCGCAGCGGGTTAAACGCACGTGGCGCAAAGTGCAAGGACTGACACAAGGATCCTGGTTAGAGCCCCGGGCTCCCCAACTGCAGGGGCGTCACTTCAAACAGTGAACAGGTCTGCAGGTGTCTATCTTTCTTTCCCCTTCTCTGTCTTCCCCTCCTCTCTCCATTTCTCTCTGTCCTAACCAACAACGATGATATCAATAACAACTACAACAATAAAACAAGGGCAACAAAAGGGAATAAATATTTTTTTTAAAAAGAATTTTTTCCTATCACTCATTTCCCTAGATTCAGGTTCCCTTCATTCAACCTTCCCATTTCAAATCTAAGTCACATCTCTATGCCTGAAACTTACCCCCTTCCTACTTCACTCTTCCCAATCTATTGATTTTTTGCCTCTTCTTTGAACCCCTTCTGCAAGCAACTCAAAGATAAATAACCAATGTCATCCTTTTTAAATTTACTAGTGTCACATCTCTTTCTACTTGTATCTTTTGGCTTTTATATGATGTAAATTGTTTAAGAATATTTGTATACAAATATATATATTCTAAATATATCTGTAAAATATGTTTGGAAACAAGTGTTCAATGACAGATGAGTAGATAAAGAAGACATATATATATATATATATATATATATATATATATATATATATATTCTCCTCAGCTCTAAGAAACAATGAGACTGTCTTTTACTACAATGTGCATCTAGAGAGAATCATGCTATGTGAAATAAACTAGAAAGAGAAAGAAAAACAAATGCAGGGTGATATCATGTATAACTGGAATCTAAGCAAGCGAAAATACAGGGTGAAGCATTAGTAAAACCTGTGGTGGATTTCACAGGTCTGGGAATACTAAAGAGGATGGAGGCCCAGTGCCCTATGGTGGAAGAAGATGGTGTTTCAGTGGTGGTTAAGATGTGCTGGCAATTATTTTAGAGAAATATCCCTTTGTACCCCTTGGAAACAGCCTTGTAAAACAATATTGTCTCAATAGAAATAAAATATTTTTAAAAGAATGAAAATGTTCTAGTTGCTAAGTGTGTATTCAATTTCCTGCATACAATTAATATAACTAACCTTTCTGCCTATATAATTCAAGAGAGTCAGGGACTCACCTATCAAATCATCTATGATACTGCTCTGCTAAACAGATAAGTATTTTCCAGTCCTTTCCTCCTTTCACTGCCTTCATATTCCTGCTTCAAGTTCCAACACTATCAAGCCACTTATAGTGCCCAGTCCCACAACCCTAGAACCCCACCATCCTTTCTCAATCCCCCAAACATTGCCTTCTGCCTAGAACAAGGATTGGCAGGTACTAATAAAGGACAAAAGAATAAATACTTTAGACTTTATGGGCCATATGGTTTCTGTGACAATTTCTCAACTCTGCCATTATTGCACAAATGCATAACTAACACATAAATGAGTGAATGCTGTGTTCCAATAAATCTTTATTACCAAACACTGGCCTCAGACCAGATTTGGCCTGCATGTTATAGTTTGCCAAATCCTGGTCTTAAGCATTCTCCACAATGGTTATCTAGATCCTGCTTTTCCTACTAGACTTGGCACAAGTTTCCTTTCTCCTGTCCCTACTTTGGGCACCTTCTCCTTGTACCCCTATAGCATATAGAATGAAAGTTTTTTGCAAGGTCAGGAAGAGCTTCCTTCCCAAATGTGAGTTTTCTTCAGGGAGTAGGAGGAAGTCTAGTTTCCAGCAGAGAAGTTATACAGCAAGTACTAAGCAAGCATGTACTAAAAGTACGTGCCCCCAAGGCGGAGGAAGGGAGTTTCACTCCCATAGAAAATCTGATCTCTCTATACTCGCCCTTACTCCCATGAGAGATGAAGCAACTTGGAGTTGGCTTGTTCCTTCTTTCACTCGTGGGAGCAAACTGCCCACAGAAAACACACATCCTCCTGCTTCCCTGTTGGCACAGAGCTCACGCTGCCATGACTGGGAAAAGTCTGTCTGTTCAGTATTATTGAGCCTGGGTGCATACATCTGTCTCCTTTCAAAGTGTCTCCTCAGCTTAATAAGTAACAACAATAACAGCAACATTAGTTTCTATCTCTTCACTGTGTCAGAAAAATATAGGAAAACAGAGGCACCATGGATTAAGCTCCAGTGAGCCCTAGTATATACCACTAACTACAATACTCAACATATTACTTAGAAATGTTCTTTGTATATTTTCTTTGACTTTGGTCAATGATTCTCAGAGGAGACTTCAAAATACCATAAATGGCCCAGAAATACAAGTCTTCCCTGACAATAAATGTCATATTCCATTGATTTTGATTTTTACTATCTAAGGCTATTTACTAATAACCTACTAAGTGAGTTGGCAGTAGTTGCCAAGTTGGAAATATAAAGAGTACTCTGAATCTTTATTTAAGTCAGTATCTTACTAATAAGTCTGCTAACCACCCATTTGGAAGTTCTAAGTTTATTTTGAGCATGAGCATTAGAGACAATTTCAGTAGTCTGTAAGAATGACAGTCTATGAATACTCTGTGGTGATTGACACTGTCTTAAATTGGTCATAGTTGTCAACCACCACTATTTAAGTTTAGTTTAGATTTGCATTGTAATGTACCATTAATATAGTATCTCTATCACTTCATGTATTATGTATTATTTGGGTAACCTTAGTGTATACAGTGATGCATGTCTGCTCATCTGGATGACAGAATAGGATTTCACCAGAGCATAGACTCTAAAGTAAGACTACCTGGTTTGTATACTACTACTACTACCAAAACATTCAGGCTCCTGTAACTCAGTTTCACCATTCAAATGGGAAAGCTACTATATACATCACAGAGATGTTGGAAAGATCAAATTAGATAACCCACATAAAGTACTTAGAACATATAGTTATTATTATTACTACTATATACGTGAATATGACCTGTGGCCCCTAATTTTACAATCGCATAGCTTTAAGCTATATATAGATGCAATTCAAACACAAATAATCTGTAAATCTGTTGCTTATACAGATTTATCTATCATCTTCCCAACATTTAGAGAAAGCATATCTTTCCTTGCTGTTATTTCTTACAAGCTTTCTTTTTGCTTTTTTATTAGTAATTTGATATTCATTTACTAAAATATAATATTTCTGGGGTATATTGTCACTGTACACCTATTGGTGGTAGATATGAAAGCATAGATTAGTTCAGCTTCTACTACTTATAATCTCTTCTGGAAACTAGACATCATCAAAGCAAAGACCTTTCCTAATCTGCAGATAAACTACTATAGCACCTTAATACCTACAATAATGTCTACCACTCAGTAGGCTCCCAATAGGTGTTTTTTTTATAATGTATATAATAAACTAAGTCCAAATTTGCACCATATAGCCTACAATATAATGGTGAGTGTTCTATAATAAAACTACCAAATAATCAAGGGTTTTCATCATTAGTATTTGCCTCAAGCTTGCATTTAAGTTCATTATAATTTTACTAAGTAATATCAGGGATTTGTATATATTCTTTAATTATTTGTATTTGCTGGGCAACTTTATGCTAAAGAGTACCTGAAGTATGAGGCCATGAATTTTTTTCAAGGCCTGAGTGGGCCTCAGTCAAATAAAAAACTATATTTTTAATTCAAAAATACATTAAAGGATCCAGCAGTGCCAGTTCCGCATTTATGCCCAAAGAAGTTGAAAAGTCTATCAAAAGGCATGTACACAAATGCTCACAAAAGTTTTGTCTGAAGAAAGGAAAAACTTTGTAGCAGTTAAGAAATGGAAACCATATAGACTGGAGAGGTATCTCAGCCTTCTGGAGTACTAGTTAGCATATCTGAGGTCCCAGAGACTGAGGATTTCAGTGCCCAGTATTACCTTATGCCAGAGCTCAACAGTGCTCCTTCTTTCTTGTTCTCTCTCTTTCTCTCTCTCTCTCTCTCTCTCTCTCTACCTCTCATATCATAGTTTAAAATATTTTAATGAGATATAATCCAAAGATCTGCATAGAATAAATAAATGGTAGAATATTTGGACAGTTAAATATTGCACAGCAATAAAAAAAGAACAAAGTGTTCTCACATATGGCAATATGTCACAGACATAAATATGAGCAAAAGAAGTCAGATGACATTGTACAACTCTATTAGAAGTGTCAACTTATATGAATCTCTATGAAGTACAATAGATTTGTGGATACAGACATCAAAATAGTGTTTATGTCTATTAGGAGGCGTGGAGGAACAAGAACTACCTTTCCAGAATAAGGGAATTATTTGGGGGTTTTTGTTGCTGTTTATTTGGGGGGGTTGTTTATTTGTTTGTTTGTCTGTTACCAGAGCATTGCTCTGGCATATGGTGGTACTAGGAACTGAACTTGAGATCTTGGGATCCCTGGTATAAAAGTCATTTGCATAAGCACTCTGCTATCTCCTCAGCAAGGGAATTGCTCTGTACCTTAATTTGACTGATGGTTACAAGTGTGGATTTTTGCTGTGTGTGTTAAATGCGCATGTAAATCCATTGATTCGTGTTAAAGTACATGCATTACAGTGTGTGTGTGTGTGTGTGTGTGTGTGTGTATGACTGTATACATATTTCTAAGGAGAAAATAATTTCTGCATGCTTGATATTTAGTTGGTCCCCACAAATGTTCAGTAAACTCTACATCTGGTATGAGCACAAAATCTTTGCTAAGAAAATTGGCTATTTCTTAAATTCTATTGTCTATACTAATAGCAAGAGCAATGCTACATATTTCTTTACCAAATATGTTTTGTTTCATTTTAAACTTTTTAATGCAAGGTCATCACAATACCTCATTTGGAAAAATCCCAGAACTTTTTCTTCCTTTCAGCAGAAAAGCTACATGCACTTTCATCCTGCAGATTTCAGAATTTATTCTCTGTGCTGCTAGCACTCTCCATATCCCATAGAGTTGCGTGCTAAAACACAAGGCTATGAACACACCTATGAAAAATGATGCTTTCAAGTCTGCCCCACGGTGCAGTAAATTTGAAAGTACTCTTAATAATAATAAGGATCAACATTGACTTTAATGGTCCTCAAATCCATCACGTAACTTCATTAGCCACCCAGCACAGATGCAAGCAGGGGTGATGTCATACTTTTCCTCCTTGCACTGAAACCTGAGTCAGGCGCCAGAGATGGAAACCAGTTTTACAAACTGTAATCGGATTAAAGTTTCAGGCAGCATCTGATCAATAGGTGGTTGCTGGAGAAACCTCAAAATGTGCAAAGCCATTCAGGCCCCTTCCTGGGCATGTCCTCCTTCAAAAAGAAGGGATGTTCAGGTGGCTACCTCCTGTGTGGAAGAGGTCAAGATGGTTTGTCCTAAGGCACTGAGCTTTTTCCGGTTTTTCCCGAGATCCAAATTCATGTGGAAGAAAGGGGTTGTCACTTAAGCAGCAAATATTGTTCTCTGCTCTCAACCAAAGGGAAACTAATTATTCACACGTATGTATCATATAGTAAACCTGTGTTTACAATCATAGTTTCAGGAGTCCAGTGGTAGTGCAGCGGGTTAAACGCACATAACGCCCAAGGACCAGCGTAAGGATCCTGGTGGGAGCCCCCCCTCCCTACCTGCAGGGAAGTTACTTCACAGGCGGTGAAGTGGGTCTGCAGGTGTCTTTCTCTCCCCCCTCTGTCTCCCCTCCTCTCTCCATTTCTCTCTGTCCTATCCAACAACGATGACATCAACAACAACAACAATAATAAAAAACAAGGGCAACAAAAAGGAAAATAAATAAATATTTTTTTTAAGAATCAGAGCTTCAGAGTCAGACACAGCTTGATCGGAAATCAGCTCTAACATTGATTGGTTGGCCTCAAGCAAGTGACCTTAGCTCTCAGAGATTCTGCTTCTTCATCCACAAGATGGAAATAACAATGCCTACATCATAGAGGTGTATTTGAGTGAGGGGGACTCTTATGTGTCAAGTTTCTATAACAGTCTTTAGGCCAATGATACTGACAAGCTCAAAAACATGGAAGGTAACAATAAAAAGAAGTAAGCAGCTATGGCTAGTGGCTCCCAACTATCATTATAATTCATAAAATTCTGAAGTTCTCCTTCATAACTAAAAGAAGTTGTTTTTTTTTCCTTTTGGTTTTTTGCTTGTTTGTTTGTCTTTATCATTTTACTTACCTAAACTTTCTCATCTTTCAAACTTAGTACAAGAAGCCAATACCTAGAAGTGTTTATAATCTCCAGGTTGCTTTAACAAGAACTTCAGTAGCATGGTAAAATACAACGACCTCATCATCTTAATGCTGCTGCAGTGAAAATCAATGCTACTTAAAAAGCCCTGACAGGGATGCAGAGGTCACATAGGCTCCTAAGCTGAATATGGGTTCCAGACCAAATCAAATCATTAGGGTTTACAGTCAACAATATTTATACTCCTTCCCAATATTAGGGAGCTACTCTCTTCCCTGATCTAGCTTTCTGTCCCTTTTCCAGCCATGACATCACCTCCCCAGACAATAACTTGGATCCACCTGCGTATCAGATTTCAGGCTCAAAGGAAAAAAAAAAAAAACTAGTATAGCTACAGGCCCTTTGAAATATAACTAAAATATGCTTACTAGCTATCTACAAAATGAAGGACCCCCAACACTTCACCTGCACTATTCTAGCCTTTAGGTCCATGATTGTTCAACAATTTGTTTGGCTTTGTATGCTAACTCTCTTTTCAGCCACCAGGTTCCAGATGCGATGCTGACCAGACTTCCCTGGACAGATGACCCCACCAATGTGTCCTGGAGCCCTGCTTCCCCAGAGGCCCACCCTACTAGGGAAACAGAGAGGCAGGCTGGGAGTATGGCTCGACCAGTCAATGCCCATGTTCAGTGGGGAAACAATTACAGAAGCCAGACCTTCAACCTTCTGTGTCCCACAATGACCTTGTGTTCATACTCCCAGAGGGATAAAGAATAGGAAAGCTATCAGGGGAGGGGATAGGATATGGAGATCTGGTGGTGGGAATTGTGTGGAGCTGTACCCCTCTTATCCTATGGTTTTATTAATGTTTCCTTTTTTAAATAAATTTAAAAAAAAAGTTTGAAGCTCTGGCAATCAATCAAGATCTATCCAGATATCTGTGGAAGTCAAACGGGCCCTTATATAAAATAAAAACTGATTTACCTAGGGATCTTATTAAAGTTCTGCAGCAGTATTTCCCTGATGTAAGATGGGAGTTTTCCTTTGGGTTGGTTTTTTTTCAACCATGGAATCCCTGTGAGATCAGCGCTATAAGTCTCCCACAGCTGTTTGGAGAGCATTTTTATTGGTTGGCTGTCCTCACTTTCATTACCAGTGTGAATGGTCATTCATTTATCAATGTCATCCCACCCTACCTTGCTGACTGGGACCTTTTACTGAAAGTACTCAGTGACTTCATCCAATGTAAGTTCTTAAAGGAGTAATAAACATACAATTTTATTGCATTATATACAGTAGGGTAAACGTTATAGAAAACATACTTTCCAGACATTGCATTTCTAGTCTATAGCCCTTCTACTAAAATTTTGTAATTTTAATGTTAATAATGTAAACTCTCTTCTGAACTCAGGTCATCTTAAGAAATGGCATTTACTTTGGCCAGAAAGCTTTCTAGACACTGAAGATACCATAAAGAAGAGTTCTTCTTCAGGATCTTGAAAGTCCTCAAGAACAGATCCCAATAGTTTCAGAGCCACACCCTGAAAACAAAAGTAATCAGGATGAAGACAGAAGATTGTACACACCACTGAGTTAAAACTCTCGATTTTCCTCTAGCAGGCAGAAGATTAGGAAGGTGGGAGCGGGGAGTGAAGAGAAAAACTGATGTGGTGTATTGCACCAAAGCAAAGGACTCTAAAGCAGAAGGGGGTGGAGAAGGTATTAGGATTCTTGGTGCATGATTGTGGGAAATGTCCTAAGCTGTAGGTGAGAGTGTTTTGGAGACATTTATAATGGGGAGATGAGAAATGGTACCCATGTGTTTGTTAACAATTGTACTATAAATCATTAAAAAAAAACCCCAGTAAAATGGTTTTTAAAAAAGAAAGAAAAAAGCATTAGTCAAAAAAATAAGGAGGAGAAAAAAATAACAGGATGAGGACAAGAAGGAAGCAAAGAAGGAAGAGGTTGTGAAAGAAAAGGAGAAAAAAGAAGTAAAGGAAAAGGAGGAGGAGAAAGAAGAGGAAGAGGAGCAAAAGCTCCTGGATAACCAATTCTAGAACAATCAAATTAGAATTAAAATGTAAACTAATACAATAATGGGTAAACTCAAATAGGTAGCCCATTTTCTCAGCTGTGTCGGCAACCTTTTCATCCAGAAACTCAGCAAAAGTGAATTCAAGAATGTCATTCTTGGACTTTCCATATTCCATGCACACATTCTGGAAAGGGAGTAAATTTACACCTTTCTCAAGAACACTCCCAAATTATTTAGTATTCTTATGTATAAATAAATAACAACCCATGGGTCTGTTGTGAGGGTTAAATGAAGATCTTATGTAAAACTATACATACATAGTTTCATCTAGGGAAGCGCCTGATTTACACTAAGTACTCATGAATAATAACTATAAGAGAACTCAATCTCAGGCTAACAAAAGTAGTATGGATACAGATATTGTGCCCCGATTAATTTCTGGCTTTTTTTTTAGGGGAGAAGTTGTTTGTTTGCAAAGTAGAAAAAGCAAAGTTTTTCTCTAGTTACATTAGCCTAAAACAATATAAGTTGTTCAGCTCCTAGATCTATGAAGTTACTGGGGTAACAATCTAACCTTGGCAAAAGAAAAGAGATGCAGAAACAAACCCAACAACAACAACAAAAATATCAAAGATAACAAGAATATCAACATTATAGATAAGTTAAGCTCCCTAACTAAAAGATAAAAATTTTCAATCCAATTATTTTAAATTTCTAGCTGTGTTTTGTTTATATCAGAAAAATCTAACACAAAATAATACCAAAAAAAGTGGAAAACATGAAGATACCCACAGATAGCCAAGAATAAGACTAGCACAGGTGAAAAGAAAGCTTTATAGTAATATCAATATTAGCATATAAAAATTCAAGGTAAATTTTTTTAATTTATTTTTTATTTAAGAAAGGATTAATTAACAAATCCATAGTGTAGAAGGGGTACAACTCCACACAATTCCCACCACCCAATCTCCATATCCCATCCCCTCCCCTGATAGCTTTCCCATTCTCTATCCCTCTGGGAGCATGGACCCAGGGACTTTATGGGTTGCCTAAGGTGGAAGGTCTGGCTTCTGTAATTGCTTCCCCTCTGAACATGGGTGTTGACTGGTAGGTCCATACTCCCAGTCTGCCTCTCTCTTTCCCTAGTAGAGTGGGTCTCTGGAGAAGCGGAGCTCCAGGACACATTGGTGGGGTCTTCAGTCCAGGGAAGCCTGGCCAGCATCCTGATGACATCTGGAACCTGGTGACTGAAAAGAGAGTTAACATACAAAGCCAAACAAATTGTTGAGCAATCATGGACCCAAAGCTTGGAATAGTGGAGAGGAAGTGTTAGGGGGGTACTCACTGCAAACTCTAGTGTACTTCTGCTTTCAGGTATATATTTTGCAGTAGTTTATGGATACGTGTGAATATATGCTCTCTCTCACAGAAACTGGTGTATATCTAGGTTTTGGGTCTTTGTTAGAAAGACTAGCACAGGTGAAAAGAAAGCTTTCTAGTAATATCAATATTAGCATATAAAAATTCAAGGTAAATTTTTCTATCTGGGACAAAAAAATTGTTCCATAATAATAAATAATAAGTTCTTGAAAATATATATCACTTATGGACATTTTTGCTTTCAACATATGGCAACAGATACTGAAAGAATAGTAGAGGGTTTACAGTGTATCAGACGCAGTTCTAAGCTCTTTAAACACAGCAACTCATGTCATCCTCCCAAGAGTCCTCTAAAATAGAGGATATGAGTTAACAGCTGAAGAAATTTGTCAAGTTCTGTCAGCTTGTGAATGTGGAGCTGGTATCCAGTCCAAACAGACAGAAAACCAGCAGCCTGAGTTCCCCCAGCCTTTTTACTGTACTATATAAAGAGCAATAATGTAAAGAAATCAATAATAATAATGTGTGTTAGAAATTGAAAAAAACTGACAAACCCATAGGTATTATGGAAAGGGTTAACAAACCATTCCCAAAATTTATCATGTCAAGATGACTATATATATATATATATATATATATATATATATATATATATATGAATAAAGCATATCACAGCCTAACATTGTACCAGATCATGATCTCTCTAGAGAAGATGATACATTCTTTTCAAATGTTTATGGAATATTTATTTAGAATATACTAAGAGAAAAATCATTATAGTTTATAAAATATTTCTCAACAAGTTTCTAAAATAAGAACCCATTTAGGACCCACTCACTAATTAAGCTAATTAAATCTAAAACTTCACTCTTCTAAATAACTCTTGTGTCAGAGAATAAACAAAAACTTAATAACTTATTTGGAAATTGAAACATGTTGAAACAGTAAATGGAAAATTCTATGGTATTTAGCCAAAACCCAAATCAGAAAAAAAATCATATCCTTAAATAAGTTTTTTCCTAAAATAACAAATGTCTAGAATAAATATTTTAGAAACAAGGACTCAAAAGCTAGAAAAGAACAACAAAAGAAACTTTTGAATCTAGGGCATTAAAGAAATCAAAATCATTAAGTAAAACCAAGGCTAACTTTTTGAAAGAAAAAAATTAAGAGGCATTTAACAAATCTGACAAAAAAAAAATGCTTAAGACACATAGCCACAACAGTAACAAAAAAGCTAATGAAACTGAAAATAAGGAAGAGACTATTTTTTTCTTTTTTTTTAATTTATTTATTTAAGAAAGGAGACATTAACAAAATCATAGGATGGGAGGTGCAACTCCACACAATCCCCACCACCCAATCTCCATATCCCACCCCCTCCCCTGATAGCTTTCCCATTTTCTATCCCTCTGGGAGCATGGACCCAGGGTCATTGTGGGTTGCAGAAAGTGGGAGGTCTGGCTTCTGTAATTGCTTCCCCGCTGAACATGGGCGTTGACTGGTCGGTCTATACTCCCAGTCTGCCTCTCTCTTTCCCTAGTAGGGTGAGTCTCTGGGGAAGCTGAGCTCCAGGACACATTGGTGGGGTCTTCAATCCAGGGAAGCCTGGCCGGCATCCTGATGGCATCTGGAACCTGGTGGCTGAAAAGAAAGTTAACATACAAAGCCAAACAAATTGTTGAAGAATCATGGACCCAAAGGTTGGAATAGTGGAGATGAAGTGTTGGGGGGTATTCACTGCAAATGTACTACTGCTTTCAGGTATATATTTGCCCTAGTTTATGGATACATATGAACATATGCTCTATCTCCTGGAACCTGGTCTATATCTAGGTTTTGGGACTTTGTTAGGAAGTGAACCACCTAGGATGGAATTAGAGAATACCATGAAAGGAAAGGTCTCACCCAAGCGATGAAGCTGAAGGGTTGTTGTTCCACACCTGAAGTCTCTGGACACAGTCTTAAGTGAAGCATGCTGGGGTGGCACTCGTTGTGTTGATTAGGTTGCAATCAGCGGATACCATATTATTTGATAAGAATTGGGAGAAGCATACGGGAAAGTGGGCCCTACCCTAGGGTCCCAGGACTGGGGGAAGTTTAGGCTCTATAGTGGAAATGTGAGGTTCCTGCTGTCTTAGGGTTCAAGAAGACAATGGATAGTTACTGTTATCATCACATTATCTGGTAATTGGGTTAACTTTGAAAAGTCCCTTTCTTAGACATACAATTTTCGCCCTCTCATATTAATTAAATAGTGATTTATATGACTACAATTTAATAGGTGTGTAAACATCATTCCCATCACCAAAAGATTGTGTCCCATCCCACGCACCCACCCCCACCCCCACCCCCTCGCCAGCTCAGGAAGCCGCATGCCTCCCCCTCACCACCGGGTTTTTACTTTGGTGCCCTACTTTCAATTTAGTCAGATCCTGCTTTTAGTTTCCCTTTCTGATCTTCTTTCTCAACTTCTGTTGATGAGTGGGATCATCCCATACTCATCTTTATCATTCTGACTTAGCTCACTTAACATAATTCCTTCTAGCTCTGACCAAGTTGGGTCAGAGAAGTTGAGTTCATTGTTCTTAGTAACTGCATAGTATTCATTGTTCTTAGTAACTGCATAGTATTCCATTGTGTATATATACCACAGCTTTCTCAGCTACTCATCTGTTCTTGGGCACCTGGGTTGCTTCCAGGTTTTAGCTATTATGAATTGTGCTGATATGAACATAGGAGTACACACATCTCCTTGGGGTATATCCCCAGGAGAGGAATTACTGGATCATATGGAAGGTCCATGCCTTGTGAGAGTTCTCCAGACAGCTCTCCAGAGAGGCTGGACCAATTTACATTCCCACCAACAATGCAAAAGGGTTCCTCTGTCCCCACAACCTCTCCAGCATTTGTTGCTGCTGTCCTTTTTGATGTATGCCTTTCTTACAGGAGTGAGGTGGTATCTCAATGTTGTCTTTATTTGCATTTCTCTGACAATCAGCGACCTGGAGCAGTTTTTCATATGTTTGTTAGCCTTTTGGATCTCCTCTGGAGTAAATGTTCTGTTTATATCTTCTGCCCATTTATGGATGGGGTCATTTGCTTTTTTGGTGCTAAGTTTGCTGAGCTCTTTGTATATTTTGGTGATTAGTCTCTTGTCTGATGTATGGCATGTAAAGATCTTCTCCCATTCTGTGGGGGGGGTCTCTTTGTTTGTGTGATAGTTTCTTGGGCTGTGAGAATATTTTTAATATAATACCAATAATTCAACAGACAAAAAAGTCATTACTTTCTAAGATACTACCTGAATTATTTAAAAATAACAGAAATTAAAAATATTAAGGAGTTCTACTCCAAAAATAATTACAGAATTGGTATTATATGAAACTTTAATATAGCTTTTTTAAGAATTCATTGCATAGTGCCTTGACATATGTGTGCATATACAATTTAAAAGATTTTACATATATATGTGTATATTTTACACATGTATAAGTACTGTATTAGCAGTTAAAACCAACAATACATTCAAAACATAGTACAGAAAAAAATATATACAGCACCTTTAGTTAAAATCTATTTCAGAAATTGAGAGTAGCAGCAACTGAATTTCTCTCTTCCCCTCTCCTCTCCTTTCCCCAGTCAACTAGGAATAGCAAAGAAGATCACCTGAGAACACAACAAGACAAGACTATGACCATTTTGGGAACCTACCAAGTCACGGATGAGTACAAACACGTCTGGTTCGTGGACAAAGAGGAGCCTAAGGAGGGATTCCTGGGGCTGAAAGCCTGTATCTACTTAGGAATGACTGGTAACAGTCCAGCAGTTTACCAGTTGAGGCACCACCTACATTTTGAGTTTTATTAACAAAAAGAATGCAAAAGGGAGAAGAGGATCACCTAGGGCTCACAAAATGCTACTGCCCTTTGAAGGTTGGAAACAGCAGCTGAGAGGCCCTTTGCTAACCTGGAGAGAGGAGAACTGATGAGGAAGACATATGCTCCCAATGGTCTGGAAGTAGGGCTGTATAGTGGCAGCCTTGTCACATTTTTCACATTTTTCTCCTGATGAATTGGGAGGCATATTGAATCATTGTCTCAGAACCCACATAGTACAAATGAGACTTTTTTTTTTTTTTTTAGAAACTCACAGAGGCAAGGAGTGATGCCTGGCTCAGCTCAGGCTGCTGTCAGAGCAGCTGAATTGGGCCCTGGGATTTGGAACTTTGAGGTGTGGGAGTCTCTTTGCATAGCCACTGTGCTATCTCTCCCCAACACTATTTTATCTCTTAGTGAATGATTAAGCTAACAAAACCATTTATAATTAAAAAGCCCTCAGGCTCCCATAGCCTACAGGGAAGAAAAAGAACATAAGAGGGTTTCACTGTACTTCAACTCACTGATTAAGGTAACATTGAAACAACTGTTAATTATCACAACTGTGAACTCTTTAAGTACCTTATTTAGACACAAATCAATCCAGGCAAGGGTGATCAGTGGATTGAAAAGCACTGAGAGATGGACCTCACAGGACACTAGTATGCAGAGTATACATAGAAAAACCTAAAGAACACAACAGGAAGCTTTTGGAAACTAAGGCGATATAGTTAGGTATCAGGGTACGAAATTAACATACAAAAGTCAGTGGCAGTCCTCTATGCAAATACTAAGTTAGAAAAAGAAATCAATTCCTTTTAATATAACAGCAAGAATAAAATAACTAGGAATAAACCTAAACAAAGAAGTGAAAGACTTATATACTGAAAAATATGAATCACTGTTCAAGTAAAAAAAAAGACACAAAGAAGTGGAAAAATACTCCATGTTTATGGGTTGGAAAAATTACCATCATTAAAATGAATATGCTACCCAGAGCCATATACAAATTTTTTCCATATACAAATTTAATGCAATCCCCATCAAGATGCCAACCACATTTCTTAGGAGAATAGAACAAAAGTTAAAAATGTTTATCTGTAACCAGAAAAGAACTAGAATTGCCAAAACTATCTTGAGAAAAAAGAATAGAAATGGAGGTATCACACTCGCAGATATCAAATTGTATTATAGGGCTTGGTACTGGAACATAAATAAACACACTGACCAGTGGAATAGAATTGAGAGCCCAGAAATAAGCCCCCACATCTGTAGACATCTAATCTTTGACTAAGGTGCCCAGACTATTAAATGGGGAAAGCAGAGTCTCTTCAACAAATGGTGTTGGAAGAAATTGGTTGAAACATACAGAAGAATGAAACTGAACCAGTATATTTCACCAGACACAAAAGTAAATTCCAAGTGGATCAAAGACTTAGATGTTAGACCAGAAACTAGCAAATACTTAAAGGAAAATATTGGCAGTACTCTTTTCCATCTAAATTTTAAAGACATCTTCAATGATACAAATCAAATTATGAAGAATACTAAAACAAAAATAAACCAATGGGACTGCATCAAATTAAAAAGCTTCTGCACAGCAAAAGAAACCACCACCCAAAAAAAAAGGCCCCTCACAGAATGGGAGAAGATCTTTACATGCCATACATCAGACAACAGGCTAATAACCAGAATATATAAAGAGCTAGCCAAATTCAGCAACAAGAAGATAAATGACCCCATCTAAAAATGGAGAAGAGATATGAACAGGATATTCACCATAGAAGAGATCCAATAGGCCAGAAAGCATATAAAAAATGCTCCAAGTCATTGATTGCCAGGGACATGGAAATAAAGACAAAAATGAGATACCACTTCACTCCTGTGAGAATGTCATATACCAGAAAAGATAGCAGCAACAAATGCTGGAGAGGTTGTGGGGACAAAAGACCCTCCTGCACTGCTGGCGGGAATGGCAATTGGTCCAGCCTCTGTGAAGAGCAGTCTGATGAACTCTCAAGGTTAGAAGTGTACCTACCCTATGACCCTGAAATTCCTCTCCTGGGAATATATCCTAAGGAACCAACCATACCTATCCAAAAAGGTCTGTGTATACCTATGTTCAATGCAGCACAGTTTTATAATAGCCAAAACCTGGAAGCAACTCAGGTGCCCAACAACAGATGAGTAGCTGAGCAAGCTGTGGTATATATACACAATGGAATACTACTCAGCTACTAAAAATAGTGGTTTCACCTTTTTCTACCCATCTTGGATAGTGCTTGGAGGTCTCATTTTAATTAAGTCAGAAACAGAAGAATGAATATAATTGATGTCACTCATAAGCAGAAATTGAAAAACAGGATCAGAAGAGAAAACACTAAGCAGAATATGGACTTGAGTTGGTGTATTGCATCAAAGTAAGACTCTGGGTTGCTTGGGTAGGAGGTTTCAGATCCTGGGACATTATGGCAGAGGACCTAGTGGGGGTTGTATTGTTATATAGAAAACTGGGAAATGTTATGCATATACAAACTAATGTATTTACTGTAAATTTATTAATGTAAAATATTAGTCCCCCAATAAAAATAAATTTTAAAATATATTTCATATATTTAAGTATAAATCAACATTAGAAAAATCAAAATTGACAAAGTAATCTGAACAATGTTGGTGAACCTTGGACAAATATCAAAAGGCCAGATTCTAGACTAGAAACTCTCAAATCCTAATCTTTGCTTCACCTTGGTTGGAACCTGAAAGAAAAGTGTTGAGTGGCATGAATCAGAAAGAGAGGGAGGAATGCTGGTTGACTACACATGCAGGAGACAGAGTCAAAAGACAGAATACAGGGTGAAGCTTGAACTGGAGGTTGAGTACTGCACCAAAGCAAGGAAGTCTGGGGGAAGAATGAAAGAGGGGACATTGGAAGGGGTGTTGGGCTCCTAGGTTGGGGGTGAGAGTATTCTGCAGACACCCATGATGTGGAGCTAGGAAGTGGTGTCCATGTGTAGACAGTTGTGCTACAAACCATTAACCTCCTAATAAAACAGGGATGGAAGGAATAGACCAATGTAATTCACTAGATTAATAAATTAAAACAAAAAGCCAGAAATGAGAATAGGACTAGAAAGCTGGATTAGGGCAGAGAGTAGCTCCCAAATTTGGGGAAATTATGTAAGTATCATTAACTGTAAACCCCATCATCCTAACCTAGAACCAAGCCATGTCTATTTATATTTAGTGCAGGAGCCTGTGTAACCTCTGCATCCCTGTCAGTCTGAGCTCAAAGTCCATGGTCACAGCTAGGAACACTCTAAGCTGCACTCATTTCAGGACTAGTCTTCTTCAAGGGGCAGAGTATGTTGTCCCAGCCTCCCTTCCAAAAGTGGGGCAGTCCCTACCATTGTTGTTCTACATTGAAGGCAGTGACCTGTAGGAGCCCACAAGACAGTTTATGATGTTTCTGATGGAGATGACCAGTAATGGTGGAGAGAGGAATCTGTTAGAGGTTTAGGTCCATTGTGTTTATGTTCAACTGTATACTCTTAGGTGTTGGGAAAGAGCAGTAAATTAACATGTACCAGTGCAGAAAAATGTGGGAGTCAGGCAGTAGCACAGTGGGTTAAGTGCACATGGTGCCAAGCGCAAGGACTGGCATGAGGATCCTGGTTCGAGCCCCCAGCTCCCCACCTGCAGGGGTGTCACTTGACAGGCGGTGAAGCAAGTCTACAGGTGTCTATCTTTCTCTCCCCCACTCTGTCTTCCCCTCCTCTCTCCATTTCTCTCTCTCCTATCCAACAATAATGACATCAATAACAAAAATAATAATAATAACTACAACAACAATAAAAGAAGGGCAACAAAAGGGGGGAAAAGCAAATTTTAAAAATGCTTGTAAAACATTTTAAGTTAAAAATTTCATGAAAGGGTAAGTATAATATGATTGATTTTATTGTATATGTGGTGTGTACTGGTACATGCACTTATAGATGCACTGGAAAACTACACAACAAATTACAGCAATGGTGATCTATGGGGTAGAATTAAGAGAACTTTCTACATCATTTCTAAAATGCTTAATATTTCATAGTCAACAAATATTACACTTATAATCAGAAAAGTAGCAATAGTGTCAGAGCTTTATGGGGACCTTATTTTACCTCCTCCTGAATAAAAGCCAAGTTCTTGTCTCTCTTCAGGCAGTCACTGTGACTGAACAAAACTGAACCAGCACTATGGAAATCTTGCTTTGTGAAGTTCCACATGCCTAAACCTTAAGTCACATCAGAGATTGGTCCCTCTTTAAGGTCACCCTTATTGCTACTGAAATAACTGCTCTGCATCTGGGAACAAGAAATAGATTTTCCTGAGAAATCCCCAGTTTCTAAATCTCCCTCTGGTTTACCACCAGTTTAGACTTTTGGCCTCTGATGGACCATCTGCTCAGCCTATCTCTTCCACCCTAACAGCCTTCGTTATTTAAACAGTCTTTAAACATGGACTCAGAGGCAAGGGCTGCTCCCATATACCCTCTGTAAGCAAAAACATGATTGGGAGTGTCATAGTCACCATAATATATTTTCCATGAGAGTCAGTACTCAAAAACAAAAGCTTAGTACAGGTGCTTCCAAAATCATTGCAAGAAGAAGCTAAGGGCAGGGGGGGGTTCCAAAATGATCCCAAGGAACACAGAGTATGTCTGGGCTTCCACACCCAAGTGTGGTTCTGGGAACAGGTCTTATTGTTAGGCTAGTGAGGAAAGACAGACTCTGGATAATTACATTCATAGCTCAAATACCATGTGTAGGTAATTAATAATCTATAAATGTCCCGAATGAATGCACATATTGAGTTATTCCATCATTAAAAGCAGTGGCAGTGTTAATGTGGTTCCTCTGTAGGGTTCATTAACTGGACAGTGTGTCAAGCCAGGGTGGATTTATTTTTCCATTTCCTCTTTATTTTGTTCCCTTCTATTGTTCACAAATAGAAGGGGCAATAATTGAGAGGAGAACTATTTCTTAACTCTCCTGCTGGATATTATGGGAGAGGCAGGAATTATTTACCTATAACCATATTACCAAATCTGCAGAGAAGTATATGGAAATAGGAAATTATCTGGAAGATCTGAAATTTCAAAATACTTCTAAAAGTATAAAATTGGAAATATTAGTAAGCTGCTATTTTTCATCTTTGTTCTCTGCCTTTATAACCTCATAGTGATATTTAGACTAAGGAAATCACTAAATATGGCAATTGAAAACTCCTACCTTGGCAGAGAGGCAGCATATAATCTAAGAAAACTCTCTATACCTTCATCCCACCCCAAATTCCTGCTGGCTTCTCCAGAGTCTTTTGGTACAAAGGAAAAAAGGTTCCTTACAAAATCAATATTTCAGCTGGGAGTGTGGGTCAACCTGACAACGTTCATCAGAGAAGCAATTACAGAAGCCAGACTTTCCACCTTTTGCATCCCAAATATAGGGATACACAACTGGGAAACCTTCAGTAGAGGGGATGGGACACAGAATTCTGGGGGTGGGAACTGTATGGAATTATATCCCTATTATAATTAGACCCCCCCTTACAATCTTATAAATCTATATTAAATCACTAATAAAAACTCAAACATTAAAAAATGGAGTGTTCCATTTATGAATAGATGGGTAGGATAATGGGTGAATACATGGGTTGGTGAGTAGGCTGGTAGCAAAACAGACAAGTAAATAGGTAGGTGAGTAGTTTCCTCCCTCCCTCATATCACACCTGTATAATGTTTCTTACCTGGAGGAAGTATTGGGTACTCAGAAAAGTCGTGATGTATTTTTCAATTTTCCTATACAAAAATGCATCATGACTTTTCCGACAATCCTATAGTCTTAGTTCTTCCCTGTCAGTTCCTCTCTGATCCTCCTGATCTTACAGCCTTATGTCCCCTCCCAAATCTGCCCAAGCACCTATATACTCTACTGCATCTTTAACTAGTCTCTCCAACAGATGTTCAGTCTGCAGACTTCTTCAATTCTCTTACATGCTAACATATACATGTAAACTTTCCCAGATAGCTTACCCTCAGCTGAACTCCCTTTCTTCATCTTCTTCTGAACAGACTTGACTACATCCCAGTCTCTGCTCTGTCACCTCTACCTCATCCCTCATTCCATTGTAAGCTATCCCCTATCACGCACCTCACCACTCCTCAAAGTTCTAAAACTCTTTCACCATCCCAAATTTAACTTCTTTCCCTTCAGTATTTAACCAGTTTGCCTCAAAACATTCTCCTCTCTAGTTTTTTTTTTTTTAATTTCAGATTTTACCATTCTAGCTTGACATTTTTAGAAAAACAGACAGAGAGAGAGAGACATCAAATGCTGTGATGCTCCCACATGGGGTTTATTCCAAGGATGTAACTATATATAGTTCAATATGTACAAATCAAGAAATGTAATACACCAGAAGGACCTAGGGTGGGAGTGAGAGTAATTTGCAGAAAACTGAGAAAAAAATTCCCAGGAATCAACAACTATATTTACTATAAGCCATTAATCCATTCAATAAAAAATAAATAAATGCAATCCACCATGTCAGCAACAAGATAATGAAAAAACACATACTACATAATTTGAAAGCACACATTACTATGTGCAAGGATCCAGGTTCAAGCGTCTATCCCCCAGGTGGGAAGCTTTACAAGCAGTGAAGCTGAATTGAAGGTATCTTTCTCTCTCCCTCTCTACCTGCTCCTCACCTCTCAATTTCTCTCTGTCTTACCAAAATAAAAATAAAAATTAAAGGAAAAAGTGGTATCCAGAAGTGGTGGACTCATTGTACAGGCACCACCAAACCCCAGCAATAACACTAGTGGCAATAATAAAAAATAAAATAAGTAAAATTCTTCACCCCAAAATGGTAAACAAGTGCTCTTTACAGCAAATAAATAAATTTATGCTTAATTGAAGATATGTTTCCAGCCTAAAGCAGAGTTTGAAAGGATTTTTTTATTATTTAATAAAGATCAACGAAATCATAGGATAAAAGGGATACAATTCACACAGTTCTCACCACCGGAGTTCTGTATCTCAGCTCCTAAATTGGAAGTTTTCCTATTCTTTATCACTCTGGGAGTATAGACACAGGATGACTATGGGGTGCATAAGATGGGAGATCTGGCTTCGTAATTGCTTCTCCACTGGACATGGGTGTTGGCAGGTTGATCCATACTCTCAGCCTGTTTCTATGTTTCTCTACTGGGGCAGAGCTCTGGAGAAGTGGAGCTCCAGGGTACATCGGTGAGGTCATCTGCCCAGGGAAGTCAGGTTGGCATCATGGTAGCATCTGCAACTCCCTGGCTTAAAAAGCATTAAGATGGGGGGGTAGGGGAAAGATGGAAAGTTAGAAACAACACCTAGTGTGAGCTCCAAAAAAAAGCAGCTCTCCAGAGGGTAGGATATCTGGCAAATCCATGAAAGGGTGAATAAGGGTTGGTCGGGGTGACGCAAAAACAGTCCTATAATCTGCTCTTGGGTTGGCAAACAGAGGACAAACAGACAAAGAAAGGAAAATCTTTCCCTTCACTATTTCTAAACTCACCCTTCCTCCCCCACCCCAGATCCAGCCCCACAGCTGGCCAGCTGCTCCTAGCTGCTCCTAGCAGGCTTCCTGCTGAGCTATTTCTTTACAAGATTCCTGGTTCAGCAGGGGTTTCATTCCAAGCCTATTTCTTTTTCTTTCCTTTCTTTTTTTTAGGTGGCTGGAGCTGTATTTGAGTGATAAAATACCTGAACAGCCCTGCCTGGGAAAGACTAACTAGAGGGGTTTTGTTGTTGTTGTTGTTGTTTGTTTTGCTTTTGATGTTTCTTTTTTTTTTTTTAGAGTTTAAGGAATTCTTTAATAAAGTAGTGTACAGCTTGTTTAAGAAATGAAAATACCATGCTCATAAGTTTTTGATGTTTCTTACAATTGGTTTTCTTTGCTTAGGCTGCATGCAGCCAGTTGGAAGTGGTCGAAGCTGCAGACTGATTATTAGGGTATTTTACTCTATTTTATTTTATTATTGCTATTATTATATATGCAAGTCCCTTTTCCCTCCTCTTCAGGTTGACCAAAATTAACTTCTGTTGCTTTTAACATTGATAGGTGATTGGGTGTCCAGTTGTGAGAGGAACCTATTTCAATCTCCTTCTTCCCTCCATGATCCTCTTCCTCTCCAAACTAATTCAAAAAACTCCTTTAACTGCTCTTTTTTTTTTTTTCTTTTCTTTCTTCTTTTCTTCCTTCTTTGGCTTTCTGAATTCACTGACACTCATTTGGGAATTATTTTGTGGAAGAAATCTGACTCAGAGTGAACTTTCTCTGTATGTATGTCTCTGTTCTACTTTCCTTTCTCCTCTTGCTACCCCTAGAACTTATAGTGGATAGTAGATTTGCATAATTGTCCACTCTTGCTTTCCCTTTTTTCCTTTCTCTTCCTTTTTTTTTGTTTTGTTTTCTTTGCTATTTTTTCTTAGATTGGAAGTGTTGTCAGGCTAACTGGTATTGGTTAAATTGCATCAATCCTTGCTTCAGTTACTATTCTTATGATTTATAAGGTTTGTGACTGCATTTGTGAAAAGTTTTTAGTATAGTTTAACTCGTACTCAAAACACAACAACTGAAGAAGGACGATAGAACAGAAGAATACAAACCACATCAATTAAAAAAAAAAAAAGTTAAATCAAGAGTAAATAAAACTGCTACCATAATGAATCAGGACAGGATACCAAAAGAAACTCTAAATCAGTCAGAAGTAACCATAGATAAGAAGATAAGCAATAATAAACCTAATAATCACAGAAATGAAGACAACTATGGAGGAAAGGGCTGTCAGAAATAGGGAAACAACAGATGAGACCCTCAGCTGGGATGTGGCTACTAACAGCCCCTGAATTTCTATTTTAGGGACATGAAGGATCATGACTCTGAACCATTCATTCCCATCCATTCCATTCCAAATTGTCTTCAGAACTAATTCAGGACCTTTTGTGTGAAAAATAAACCCCATCCTACAGCTTCCTAATTAAATCTGTAGATTAAAATAGTATTGTTTTAACTTTTAAAAAAAAAGTGTGCAAGCAATAGTAAACCTAATAATCACAGAAATGAAGACAACTATGGAGGAATGGGCTATCAGAAATAGAGAAACAACAGATGAGACCCTCAAGGAAAATACAACCTACCTCAAGGTAATTAGAGAGCTGAAAGCTGAAATAGCTGAGCTAAAAGGCCAATTAGCAGAACAAACTAGTAATATAACTGAACTGAAGAAAGAAGCTGAGGTAAGGGAAAGCAGATTAACAGAAGCAGAAAACAGAATTAGCCAGACAGAGGATGAGCTAGAGAAAACTAAGAAAGAGGAAAAAGAGCTCAAAAAGAGATTGAGTTACACTGAAAACAACAACAGAGACATATGGGATGATCTCAAAAGAAGTAACATTTATATAATTGCCCTACCAGAGAAAGAAAGAGAGGAAGGGGAGTTAAACATCCTAGAGGAAGAAATAGAAGAAAACTTTTCTGACCTAAACAACAAAAAGGTCATTAAGATTCAAGAGGCCCAGAGAGTCCCAAACAGAATGAACCCAGACTTAAAGACACCAAAACACATCATCGTTACAATGAAAAGAAGGGTAAAGAAAGGATCTTAAAGGCTTCACAAGAAAAACAAAAAGTCACAAACAGGGAAAAACCCATAAGACTATCAGCAGACTTCTTGACTCAAACTCTAAAAGCCAGAAGAGAATGGCAAGATATCTATTGAGCCCTGAATGAGAAAGGAATTCAACCAAGGATAATATATCCTGCTGGACTTTCATTCAGACTAGATGGAGGGATCAAAACCTTAGACAAACAACAGTTAAAGGAGGCAACCATCAACCATCAGGCAACCAAGCCTGCCCTGAAAGAGGTTCTAAAAGACCTCTTATAAACAAGAACATCACCATAATACTTAGCATATATCAGAGCAAATAAAAAATTGTTGAATAATGGCACTACAATAAATTAAATACATAATATCAACAAATGTCAATTGCTTAAACTCACCCATTAAAAGGCACACAGTGGGAGGAAGGATCAGAAAACACAACACAACCATATGCTGCTTGCAAGAATCCCACCTGACCCAACAAGATGAACACAGACTTAAAGTGAAAGGATGGAAAACTATCATACAGGCTAATGGACCACAAAAACAGGCAGGAACAGCCATTCTCACCTCTGACACAATAGACTTTAAATTAAAGTAATAAAAGATAGGCAAGGCCATTATATAATGATGAGAGGATCAATCAACCAAGAATATTTAACAACTACTAACATTTATGCACCCAATGAGGTAACATCTAAGTACATCAAACACCTACTGAAAGAACTACAAAAATACATCAATAGTAATACAGTAATAGTGGAGACTTCAGCACCCCACTCTCACACTTGGACAGATCAACTAAGCAGAGAATCAACATAAACCAAGATAATTAAACAAAGAGATGAACAGACCAGACCTCCTGGACATTTCAGAGTTCTTCACCCCAAAATACTGGAATACACATTCTTTTCAAATCCACATAGCACATCCTCTAGGATTAACCACATGTTAGGCCACAGAGACAGTATCAACAAATTCAAGAGCATTGAAATCATCCCAAATATCTCCTCAGACCACAGTGAAAAAAAACTAACATTCAACAAGAAACAGAAAATTACTAAAAGTCACAGAATTTGGAAAATGAACAACATGCTGCTTAAGAACCAGTGGGCACTCAAGCAAGAAATCTTGAGGAAAGAAACAGAAATGGAGGCATCACACTCCCAGATCTCAAATTATAAGGTCATCATCATCAAAATATCCTGGTACTGGAACAAAAATAGGCACACAGACCAATAGAATAGAATTGAAAGCCCAGAACTAAACCCCCACACCTATGGACATCTAATCTTTGATAAGGGGACTCAAAGTATTAAATGAAGGAAGGAGACTCTCTTCAATAAATGGTACTGGGGAAACTGGGTTGAAATACGCAAAAGAATGAAACTGAACCACTTTATCTCACCAGAAATGAAGTAAACTCTAAATGGGTCAAGGACCTGGATGTTAGACCAGAAACTATCAAATACATAGAGGAAAACATTGATGGAACACTTTCCCACCTAAACCTCAAGGACATCTTTGATGATACAAAACCAATTTCAAGGAAGACTAGAATTTGTTTTTACAAATCAATGGGACTACATCAAGTTGAAAAGCTTCTGCACAGCCAAAGAAATCATCACCCAAACAAAGAGACCCCTCACAGAATGGGGGAAGATCTTCACATGACATTCATCAGACAAGAGACTAATAACATAAATATAAAAAGAGCTCAGCAAAATTAGCAACAAAAAGTAAATGACCCCATCCAAAAATAGGCAGAGGATATGAACAGAACATTCACTACATAAGAGATCCAAAAGGCTAACAAACATATGAAAAATTTTTCCAGGTCACTGATTGTCAAAGAAATTCAAATAAACACAACATTGAGATTCCACCTAACCCCTGTGAGAATGATATACATAAAAAAGGACAGCAGCAACAAATGTTGGAGAGGCTATCAGGACAGAGGAACCCTTTTGCACTGCTGCTTGGAATGTAAATTGGTCAAAACTCTGAGGAGAGCAGTCTAGAGAATGCTCGCAAGGCTAGACTTGGACCTTCCATATGACCCAGTAATTCCTCTCCTAGGGGTATACCCCAAGGTTTACATAACTGTGGTCATTTAGTTAAAAAGAAAAGGGGGAATATGTTGGTATTCTTTGTGTTGGTTTGGCCCCCTTCCCCCTACCTCCGAGAGAAATGGTTTGGCCCTTGCTAGTTTCGCGCCCCTCTTTCTCCCCTCCCCGGTATCCTAAGGACGTCCAGAGTCCCAGCAGCAGCAGCAGAGGAAGAATGATAGGGAAGCACATGGTGTGGTGATTTGCCTGTTCGTGAACAAAGATTAAACTGCAGCTTCTCAGCCCAGCCGTATGTCCCTGAGTCTGTCTCTGTCTACTGCCGCGATGCTAGCCTGGCCTGCTGGAGCCTCCAAAACATTAACAACACCCTACCAAAAACATAAGTGTACAGCAACATTTATAGCAGCACATTTGTAAAAGCTAAAACCTGGAAGCAACCCAGCTGCCCAACAACAGATGAATGGCTGAGAAAGCTGTGGTATATATACACAATGGAATACTATGCAGCTATTAATAACAATGAACCCACCTTCTCTGACCCATCTTGGATGGAGCTAGAAGGAATTATGTTAAGTGAAATAAGTCAGACAGACAAAGAGGAGTATGGGAAGAGTCCACTCATAAACAGAAGTTGAGAAAGAAGAACAGAAAGGGAAATTCAAAAGAAGCAGGAGTTGATTGAATTTGGAGTAGGGCACCAAAGTAGAAATCTTTGGGTTGGGGCAGAAGTACTGGGGCAGGGGATGGTAGGTATGGCACCCAGTCATCTGGTGGTGAGAATGGTGTTTATGTACACTCCTATTAATTTGTTGTCATATAAATCACTATTTAATTCATATGAGAGGGGAAAATTAATTGAATGTTTCGAACTTTTTAATGGACAGACTCAGACTCATAGGCTGAGTCTTTGATATGTTAAAAGCTTAGACCAGGGAGAACAGAAGCAACCGGTGGCACAGCTATATACAAATAATGTCAAATGACATAGATTATGGTGATGTTGTGTATGATACAGCAATTCCTAACAAAGGAATTTTTCAAAGTTAACCCAATTGCCAAATAATGTGATTATAACAATAATTATCTATTATCTTCTTAAACCCTAAGACAACAGGAACTTCCCATTTCCTCTATAGAGCCTATATTTCCCCCAGTCCTAGAAACTCTTGGGTAGGGCTCACTTTCCTGCATGCTTCTCTCAGTTCATACCAAATTATATCACATCTGCTGATCCCAACCTAATCAAAGCAACAAGTACCACCTCAGCATGCTTCACTTCAGACTGCATCCAGAGACATCAGGCATAGAATGTCAACCCTTCAGCCTCATTACTCAGGTGACACCTTTCCTTTCATAAGATTCTCTAATTCCATTCATGTGGTTCACTTCTTAATAAACTCCCAAAACTTAGATATAGACCAAGTCCCATGATTTAGAGCATATGTTCACATGTATTCATAAATTAAGGCAAAAAATTATACCTGAAAGCAAAAGTACACAATAGTCTGCAGTGAGTCAGTATAAAGTTCCTAGTGAAATAGTGTCTACTTGGACTTAAATACCCTCCTCACCTACTTCCTATTACACTTCCTCACTCACTCCAAAGTTAACCTTACCAAAAGGTTGCCTCAAGAGCTGAATAAGGGCAAGAGACTGGCAGCTATCTACAAAACAGAGACCCCCCAACTCTTCATCTGAACTATTCCAGCCTTAGGTTCATGTTTAGTCAACAACTTTATATGTCAACTCTTTTTTCAGCCACCCAGTTCCAGATGCTACCATGATGCCATCCAGACTTTCCTGGACAGACAACCCCAACAATGTGTCCTGGAGCTCCAATTCCCTAGAGCCCCACCCCACTAGGGAAAGAGAGAGACAGGCTGGGAGTATGGATCGACCTTTCAATGCCCATGTTCATTGGAGAAGCAATTACAGAAGCCAGACCTTCCACCTTCCGCACCCCATAATAACCCTGGGTCCATACTCCCAGAGGGATAAAGAATAGGAAAGCTATCAGGGGAGGGAATTGGATATGGAGTTCTGATGGTGGGAACTGTGTGGAGTTGTACCTCTCTTATCCTATGGTTTTGTCAATGTTTCCTTTTTATAAATAAAAAATAAAGAAAAGCATTAAGATATAAAGCAGAACAAATTGTTTAATAATCATGAACTAAAGGTAAGACTATAGTAGGTAAGATTTGGGATTTCCATTATGGAAAAGCCAGTAGATCTATTTTAGGTATATTCTAAGGGGCCCATGATTTTACTAATTTTTACCTGATCCCAACAACTAACATGCAGGTTGGCTAAACCTATAGTCTGGGAAGATGGTGTCAAAGTTAAAAATAGGACTAGAGTGGAGGGTAGATAGCATAATGATTATGCAAACAGACTCTCATGCCTGAGGCTCCAGAGTCCCAGGTTCAATCCCCCACACCACCATAAGCCAGAGCTGAACAGTGCTCTGGCTAAAAAAAAAAAAAAAAAAAAAAAAAAAGATAGAAAGAAAAGAAAAGAAAAGAAATAGGACTAGAAAGCTGGATTAGGGAAGAGAGTAGCTCCCAAATCTAAGAAACATGTATAATTGTTAACTGTAAATCCCATTGATGTGATCTGGGGGCCATATTCATCACAAGAGCCTGCATCTCTGTAGATCTGAGCTCGAATTCCATGGTCATGGCTAGGAACATTCTAGGCTATACTCATTTCAGGGCCAGTCTCCCTCAAGTGGTGGCATATGTTATCCCAGCCTCCACTCAGAGAGTGGGGCAGTCCCTACCAGTATTCCTCTACATTAAAGGCAAGGTCCTGTAGAGGCCCACAAGAGGGTCCATGATGCTCTTCCTGATGGAGACGACCAATGATGGTGGATAGAGGGATCTGTTAGAGGTTTAACATCATATCTATGTTGGAATCCCAGGATTCCCTGACTAGGGCCCCAGATGATGGGGTGGCCTGATAGTGACCAAAAGGGCATCATTAAGGTGTGCTGGTCTCTTGCCCTTATCCAGCTTTTGTAATCCTTTCTTTGTCTGACAAGGTTAGACTCAGAGTAATTGAGGGAAGTGAAATAGGAAGTAGGTGAGAAGGGTATCTAGGTCTAAGTAGAACATATTTGATTAGGTACTTCATGGTGTCTTTTTGAGGTCTTTCTACTTGCTTTTTGCACATATTGAGTCACTGCAAACTATTGTACACTTTTACATTAAGATACATATTTCCCCAAACTTAAGGATACATTGCACATATGCTCTATCTCATGCGCCCTGGTCAATATCTAGGTTCTGTGGCTTTGTTAGGAAGTGCACCACCTGATATGGAATTGAGGAATCCTACAAGCTAGGAAAGGTCTCACCAGAGTAATATAGCAAAAGTGTTGACATCCATGCCTGCTGTCTCTGGACACAATCTAAAGTGAAACATGTTGAGGTGGTATAGGTTGTAATGATTTGGTTGAGCTCAGCAGATGCAGTATCAAATGATGAGGATCAAGAGAAGCATGAAGGAAAATGAACCATGCCTCAGATATTTCAGGGTTGGGAGAAATATGAGTTTTATAGAAAATAGGGAAACGTTCCTGCTCTATTAGAGTTTCAGAAGGCAATAGATAGTTATTGCTATAACCAAGTTATTTGGGAATTTGATTTACTTTGAAAATCTCATAGTTAGGATTTGCTGTATCATACAAGACCTCACCCTGATTTATGTCATTTACAAATAACTGTATCTTATATACTGACAAGACCAGTTGTTTCTGCTCTCTTTCTGGTCATTTAATATTTCAAAAAAGAATAGGTATACACATATCTTTTTGGATATGTGTTATTGAGTCCTTAGTATAAATCCCTAGGAGAGAAATTATAAGTCAAAAGCAATGTCCATTTCTAGCCTTGTGAAGGTTCTCCAGACTGCTCTCCACAAGGGTTGGACCAATTGACATTCCTATCCAGTCCATCAGTGTAGGAGGGTTCCTTTATCCCCACAACCTCTGCAATATGTTGTTGCTGTTGTTTCTCATGTATAACATTCTCACAAGGGTAAGGTGGTATCTAATTGTTGTCTTCATTTGCATTTCTCTTACAATCAGTGACTTGGAGCAACTTTTCATATGTCTGTTGGCCTATTGTATCCCCTCTGCAGTAAAGCTTCTGTTCATATCCTCAACTCACTTTTGAATTGGGTTACTTACTTTTTTTGTTGGTAAGTTTGCTGAGCTCTTTACATATTTTGTCTGATATATGGCATGTAAAGATCTTCTCCCATTCTGTGAGGAGTGTGTTTGGGTAATGGTTTCTTTTGCTGTGCAGAAGCTTTTCAATTTGATGTCATCCCACTGATTTATCTTTATGTTAGTCTTTCTTGAAATTGGGTCTGTATCATCACAGATGTCCTTGACTTTTAGATGGGAAAGTGTTCCACCAATATTTCACTGTGTTTGATAGTTTCTGGTCTAACATCCAAGTCCTTGATCCATTTGGAGTTGAATCTAGTGAGATAGAGTAGTTCAGTTTCATTCTTCTGCATGTTTCAACCCAGTTTTCCCAGCACCATTCATATACTATTTTGAGTCTTCTTATCAAAAATTAAATGTCCAAATGTCGGGCTGCAATGCAGAGGAGAGAGGAGATCTGGAACAGAGAGGGAACACAAACCTTTATTCATGCTATCCATGTGGAGCTAGCAAAATGGCCGCCTCCCGTTACATGCAGCACCCTTCCCTGCACCCAGTCACCAAGATGAAAAGCAGACAAGAGCAAGAGAGGCAGAAGCAGGAGGGCTTTATAGGGCAAAAACCTGAAGTGAGTCGGGACAGGATTGGTTGTGAAAGGCACTCTGGGAATATCGTTTCAACTCTTGTGGGAATTGATAATGCCCTCAGGGGACAACATGGTGGAACAAGGCACTCTAGGATTAGAATTACAGCTCTCACGGGAATGGACTATACCCTGAGAGAACAACATGGTGGATGTGACCTCATCTGCACAATTTCCCAGCATCCAAAGGTATGGGGGTTTATTTCTGGGCTTTCAATTCTGTTCCATCGATCTGTGTGCCTATTTTTGTTCCACTACCAGGCTGTTTTGATTACAATGGCCTTATAATATAGTATGAAATCTGGGAGTTTGATGCCTACACTTGCGTTTTTCTCAAGATTGTTTTGGCGATTCTTGGTGTTTACTGGCTCTATATAAATGACTGTAATTTTTGTTCTGTTCTGTTAAAGAAAATAGGTGAGACTTTGCTGGGTGTCTCATTACATTTGTATATGACTCTGGGTAGAATATTCATTTTATGTTGATATATAAACTAGTTGATATATTAATTTTTCCAACCCACAAGCATGGGAGATCTTTTCACTTCTTGGTATCATTTTCTATTTCCTTGAGAAGTAGTTCCTTGAGTTTTCAGTAAACAAGCCTTTCACATCTTTGGTTAGGTTTATTCTTAGATATTTTATTGATTTTGCTGCAAGAGTGAATAAAAGTGATTTCTGGGTATCTTCATCTTCTGACTTATTGTTTATGTAAAGGAATGCCACTGAGTTTTTTTGTGTGTTAATTTTGTAACCTCACACCTTACTATACTGCCTAATAATTTCCAGAAGCTTTCTGCTGGATTTTTAGGTTTTTCTATGTATACTATCATATCATCTGCAAATAGTGAGAGTTTGACTTCTTCCCTTTTAATCTGTATTCCTATGATTCCTTTCTCTTGCCTGATTGCTATGGCAAGAACTTCCAATACTATGTTGAAGAGTAATGGTGATAGTAGGCAGCCCTGTCTAGTACTTGATCTGAGGGTGAATGCTTTCATCTTCTCCCCATTGAGTATGATGTTGGCTGTATATGAACTCTACTATCTTAAGGAATTTTCTGTCTTTTCCCAATTTTTGTAGTGTTTTGATCAAGAAAGGATATTGGATGTTGTGTCTATGGAGACAATCATGTAGTTTTTGGGTTTGCTTTTACTGATATGGTGAATCACATTGATTGATTTATGTATATTGTACCAGCCTTCCAACCTTGGATAAATACCACTTGGTCATGGTGAACAATCATGTTTATATACTGTTGTATCTAGTTGGCTAGGATTTTGTTCCATATTTTGCATCTATATCAGAGACATTGGTCTATAGTCTATAGTTTTCCTTTTTTGTTGTGTCCTTATCTGCTTTTGGTATCAGGATGATTTTGGCTTCATACATGGTAGAAGGCAGTATTTTTGCATCTTTAATCTTTGGAAGAGCTCTAACAGTATTGGTATTAACTGTTTCGTGAAGGTTGGGGTTTTTGTTTTGTTTTGTTTTGTTTTTCTTGTTTTCAACTTCTGTCTATAAGTGAGACCATTCCTGAAGGTTTTGTAGAATTCATTTGTAAAGCCATCTGGTCCTGGACTTTTATTGATGGGAACATTCTTAGTAATTATTTTTATTTCTTTGTGATCAGTCCATTTAGGTTTTGTAGTTCTTCCTGGTTCAGTCCTGGAGGGGCATATGTTGCTAGGAATTCTTCCATCTCTCCCAGGTTCTCTACCTTGATAGCCTACAGTTGTTCATAGAAGTTTCACGTGATATTTTGGATTTCAGTGGTGTCTGTTCTATTATATTCCCTGTCATTTACAATTCTATTTATTTAACTCTTCTTTCCCCCCTTTTTTCTTTAATGAGTCTGGCTAAGTGTTTGTCAATTTTATTTATATTTTTGAAGAGCCAAAATTTAGCCTTATTGATCTATTTTATGGTTCTCTTATTTTCAATATCATTTATTTCTGCCCTTTCAGTCCTTCTGGTTGCTTTGCGGTTCCTTTGTTCCTCTTCTTTTAAGAGTTTAAGGCATGCAATTAAGGCTGTTTACTTGAGATTTTTCTTGTTTTCTAATGTGTTCTTCTATGGCTATAATTTTTCCTTTAAGTACTACTTTAGCCATGTCCCAAATATTTTGGTAGCTCATGTCTTCATTTCCATTTGATTCTTGAAGGATATGAATTTTTTCCTTGATTCCTCTTTGACCCGGTGGTTGTTAAGCAGTGTGTTGTTGAGTTCCCATATTTTTGTGCTTTTACTAATTTTCTATTAGTTGTTAAGTGTTAGCTGACTTCCACTGTGGTCTGAGAAAATACTTGAGATTATTTTAGTGCTTTTGAATTTGTTGATGCTGTCTTTGTGGCCTAACATATGACATATCCTTGAGAATCCTTGTGGATTCAAAAAGAATGTGTATTCCAATTTCTTGGGATGTAGAACTCTGACAATGTACAGAGATCTAGTCTATCCATGTCTTAATTAATTCTCTTGTTTATTTGTTAATTCTCTGCCTAGATGATCTACGTATGAGAGTGGGGTGTTGAAGTCTCCTATTATTACCATTGCTATTGATGTATTTTTGTAGCTCTTTCAGTAAGTGTTTGATGTATTTAGATGGGCCCTCACTGGGTACATATATGTTAATAACTGTTAAGTATTCTTAGTTGTTCCTCTGATCACTACATAATGTCCATGCCTATCTTTTATTACTTCATTTATTTTAAAATCTATTGTGTCAGAGATGAGATGTTCCTGCCTTTTTGTTTATTTGTTTGTTGTTGTTGCTTTGTTTGTTTGTTTCTGTGTGATCCATTATCTTGCATTATAGTTTTCCATCCTTTTACTTTGAGTCTGTGTTTGTCTTGTTGAGTTAGGTGGGGTCCCTGCAGACAGCCTTTAGTTGCATTGTATTTTCCAATCCATCTTCCTACTCTGTGCTATTTAATGAATGAATTTAGGCCATTAGCATTTATTGATATTGTGGATTTGCTGGGCTAGCGTGGGGTGCCTCTTCCCCGGGTGCATGCTCTCTGGATTGGAGAGAACTCAACTGGACTCAGCCTGGGCTGCTACTCACTCAGCAATGCGGGAGATAGATGACTCAGGAACCAAGCTCCAGGCGGTAGCAATACAAAGCTTTATTCATGCAGGAGCCCCAGAGTCAGCGTGAGTGCTGCGGGTTAAGCCACGTGGAGCCCGCCACAATAGCTGGCGTTCACCTCCTGGTCTGCAGGCCTGACCTCCTCTAGGTAGTGATGGGAAGAGAAAGAAACCAGAAATGGAAGTGGCTTTTATAATACCATAAGTGGGAGGGGCTGGAAATGGTAGGGGCTTCCCTAGCAACCGTTGCCAGGGATTCAGTTGGCGGGAATTTAGCAATACCCTGCAGGGATTTAGGAAGGAGACCTTTAGTCTTATGTAAGACAAAGTAGAAGATTGGTATGTAGATAATAATACTAGCATGGAAATAGGGTGGTTTGTGGGTCCTGCCAAGCTCGACCACATCTGTACAATTTCCCAACATGGATTTAAGGTATTGCTGTGCTATTATTCAACACTTTTTTGAGTATTCTGATATATGGCAAGTTTTTTGGTGTTGTTAATGTCTATAGGAGATCTTTTAGAACCTTTTTCAAGGCATGCATCATAATAGTAGCCTCTTTTATCTATTGCTTATCTGAGAAGGTTTTTTTAAAATTTTTTTTATTTTTCCTTTTCTGATTTTTTTTTATTGGGGAATTAATGTTTTACATTCAACAGTAAGTACAATAGTTTGTATATGCATAACATTCCCCAGTTTCCCATATAACAATACAACCCCCACTAGGTCCTCTGAATCCTTCTTGGACCTGTATTCTGAGAAGGTTTTTATCCTTCCATCTAGTCTAAAGAACTCTCAGAAGGCTAGAAATGGACCTACCCTATGATCCTGCAATTCCTCTCTTTGGGATACATCCTAAGGAACCCAACACACCCATCCAAAAAGATCTGTGTACACATATGTTCTTAGCAGCACAATCTGTAATAGCCAAAACCTGGAAGCCACCCAGGTGTCAAACAACAGAGTGGCTGAACAAGTTGTGATATATATATATATATATATATATATATTACTCAGCTGTAAAAAATGGTGACTTCACCATCTTCAGCTGATCTTGGATGGACCTTGAAAAATTCATGTTAAGTGAAATAAGTCAGAAACAGAAGGATGAAGATGGGATGATCTCACTCTCAGGCAGAAGTTGAAAAACAAGATCAGAAGAGAAAACACAAGTAGAACCTTAACTGGAATTGGCATATTGCACCAAAGTAAAAGACTCTGGGGTGGGTGGGGAGAATACAGATCCAAGAAGGATGACAGAGGACCTAGTGGGGGTTTTATTATTATATGGAAAACTGGGAAATGTTATGCATATACAAATTATTGCATTTACTGTTGAATGTAAAACATTAATTCCCCAATAAAGAAATTTTTTAAGAAATTTAACTAATAATAATACTAAAAAATAAAAAAGCAATATCAAACCAACCTGAAATCCTCCCCTACACTAGAACACAACTAATCACCAACAACCAATACAAGACCAAGAACAAAATCAAGTCATGTTCAAACCAGAAACAAGGGGAAAAGAGAGAAGAGAAAAATAAAAAAAGAAAGAAGAAAGTAAACAGCCTGGAATTTGAACTAAAACCATCCCACCAAGCAAAATCCCTACCCCACCCCAATAAAAAATATAACAACCAAAAACAAAGCAAGAGCAAACAATTTCAAAAATCAGCTGTCAAATTCAAGAGATAGTGGGAAAGAAGAACAAAGAAAAACCACTTCAAATCAAACTCTTCCCTGAAGATAAGTCACAGGCAAATACAAATGATACAATATCAGCAAAATCAGAGAGGAAGAAAGAAAAACAAATAAACCACTAAGCTCCTCCCACAGCAAATAACACAGCCAATTACCAGTCAATACAAGAATAACAGCAATAGCAAATCTTGGTCAATCCAGAGGGAAGGGCAAACAAACAAAAAAACAAGTATCAAACATAAACTCAAGAAATAAAGGGAGGAAAAAAAACAGTAAAATAACTAATCAAAACCAAACCAGAATATCCTTCACACAGGAAATCACAAACAACCCTCAATGTATATAGTAACAACAGAGGCAGTGATTAATCACATCAACAAGAATTTAAAAAAAAAAAATCTAACAAACAAGCAGCTTGTTGGTGGACCAATTGGGGGGAAAAAAAAGTGGCTTGGGAATTTCTTTAGCTCAAAGTCAGTAAATTTAGATGACTTCCAGCTGAGTTCTGACAAAAGATTGAGCCTTGGAATTTTGCTTGATTAGTTTAACTCCCCAGGAGGGCCTCTTTGTCTGTAGCAGCTTCTCTTAAACCAGTAAATCACTTATAGCTGGTGGGAGGTGGGGAGGATGGAGGGAGTTTTGGGGAGGATATAGAGGATAAAAGTGGCCTGCCAACTTCATTTTCCTTTTTCTTCTTAGCAACTTTCTTGCCAACTCATAGATGAGTTATAATATTTCACCGTGATTCTTCTTTGCCCCCACCTCTATAGTTTCTCTCCTCCTGGCCTGGAAATCCTGCTGTCACTTGGAATTCCCAGCCACCATCTTCAATCTCCACAAGAATATTTTAAGAGCTAAATTTTCATTGAAAGGCAAAATCCAAAGAAAAGCCTGTCCAGCCTAGACCTCTAACAGATCTTTCTCTCCACCATCACCGGTCATCTCCATAAGGAACATCATAAACCTTCTTGTGGGCCTCTCTACAGGACCTTGTCTTCAATGTAGAACAACAATGGTAGAAACTGCCCCACTCTCTGAAGGTTGGCTGGGTCAACATACTCTGCCACTCAAGGAAAACTGATCCTGAAATAAGTGCAGCCCAGTGCAGTCTACAATGTTCCTAGCTGTGACCATAAAATGTGATCTCAGACTGATAGGAATGCAGAGGTTACATAAGTATGTGTGCTAAATATGAATAGATATGGGCCCTAGGTCAGATTGATGGATTTTACAGTAAACGGTACTTATATATTTTTTCCATATTTGGGAGCTACTCTTTGCCCCTACCCAGCTTTCTAGTCCTATTCTCAACTCTGACACAATCTTCCCAGACAATACTTTTAGCCTACCTGTATATTAGCTGTGGGGCTCAGGCAAAAATCAGTAAACTCATGGGCCCCCATGAGATATACCTCAAATAGACTTCCTAGCTTCTTCCAACATGAAGACCCCAAACCTCACCTGCTATATTCTTACCTTTAGGTTCCTGATTATTACACAATTTTTTCTGCTTTATATCTTAATACTCTTAAAGCCACAAAGTTGCAGATGCTACCATCATGTCAGCCTTAATGCTTTTCAGCCACCAAGTTATAGATGATACTGTTGAGGAAGAATTCAGGACACAGAGGGTCCTGGAGAGTACATTTTGTTTTCACTAGGTTTACACACAGGGAACTAGGATACACACTAGCATATTTTGTTTTCACTATGTTTGCACAGGTGGGACAGAGATTCGCTTGGTGAAGGGTTTCCGGTTTTGGGGTTGTTTTTTTTTTTTTCCTTTTTGCACTATATGAAAGAGGAGGAGTTTATTTCATTGAAGGGTGATAAAGGAGGAGGTTATAAAGAACAAGCCTTGGGCTTGTTCACTGACCTTGCGTTTTAGCCTGAGTTTTTGGGCCCAAAGACCCTCAGGAAATCTATCCGGAGTCTTTCCTCTGAACTTTGCTTTGCATGTCTAACAAAGAATTTAGAAACCATACACCTGAATGTGTGTCCTTTGAAATTCTTTTCAGAGGAGCAGCAATGAACCAGAGGGGAGTCTTCTTGGCCCCACATTCCCTCAACACTTCCAAGACTCTATCTACCCTGACTTCCCTCACCAATGTAGACCAATGTAGACAACCTCACCAATGTGTCCTGGAACCCCACCTCCCCAGAGCCCTACCCCACTAGGGAAAGATAGAAATAGGCTAGGGTTATGGATGGTGCTGTGAATGCCCATGTTCAGTGGAGAAGCAGTTACAGAAGTCAGACTTCTCAACTTCTGCACCCCATAAAGATCTTTGATCCATACTCTCACAGACAGTATCAGCAATAAAAATAAAATATGTAATAAATAATAATAAAATGTAACAATAAATATATATTCATCAAAAATATATCAATTTTTTGTCTCTACTAATAAAAAAATCAGGTTAGGATTTCTTCTTCCCAAGACCTGAAGTGCTTCTACTGAATAAACTACCTGCCTTACCCACAGCCACAGCCCCAGTATAATGATACTTTTTATTTTCCTGCCAGCTCCTAACACTTTTATGTATAAGAGACAGGCTTTTTCTTTGGTTTTTTTTTTTTTTCACGTGATTAAATAATGATTAACAAGATTGTGGTATAAGAGAAATATAATTCCATATAGCTCCCACCACCAAAGTTCCATGCCCTATCCCCTCCATTGGAAGGTTTCCTATTCTTTATTCCTCTGGGAGTATGGAACAAAGATCTTTATGGGATGCAGAAGGTGGGAGGTCTGGCTTCTGTGACTGCTTCTCTGCTGGACATGAGCCCTAAGCTGAATTTATTATTTGAATAGGTTCCTCAAAAGTGCAGATAATCCTCCATTTGACATTTCTTCACAGAGTTGTTTTTTCCATATTGTTTGCATCAAGTTTTGCCATTTGATTTATTTTTACCATAATGCACTTGTACATTTGCTATTCTGATTATTATCGCCTACTTAAAGCTGAGTTGGCACTTTCCTCCTGGCCCTTAATTCCAGCAGCTTATAAATTTTATGAACAAATTACTTTTTATTTATCAACCTCTTTTTCTGCCCAGAGTGGTTTTTTTTCTGGAAGGTTGGCAAACAAATTGTCCTCTTCAAATGAGCCATTGTAATGACAAGAAAACCATCTTCTTGGGTAAAATGTAAGCCAAGAAGATGTTTTCTTTTAAATGATTGCACTAGTTAAAAATAAAAAAAAATAATTTAGGAAATACAATACAGAACAAAATATATGTGGTAATCCTTGAAACTCAGAATTTAGGATGTATTTTTGCCAAAACTTCATTTCTTCTGGTATATAGCTTCTATATTGGAATGTTTCTAAAACATTCATAATTCCCTAACTCCATCATGTTACAGTTTTTTAAAAAAGTTGAAAGTTTATTATGATTTCAAGAGTAACATTAAATAGGAATAAGAGACTGTGAGACTCACAATTTACAATATCCTCCATCAGTAATGCTGCAGGAAGAAATTAAAAGAAAGAAAGAAAGAAAGAGAGGAGAGAAAAGAAAAGAAAAGAAGAGAAAGAGATACTTAAGTCACCACAAGAAGGATGGAATCATTGCACACAAAAGAAGGAATCCAACATTTACTGAGTACTTGATCTACAACTGGCAATTTATGTCTTTATCACATCTAATTATCACTGTCTATAGAAAACATTCAATATGATCCTCCACTTGCAAAGAAAAACAAGGGAGGTCAGAGGGGTTGAATAGCTTGCTCATATCCATACAGTAGTACTGGAACATGGATTTGAACTAAATCTATTTCTCTAAAATATAGCACTTTAACTTTAGATAATGCTTTTGAACCTTCCTTTCCCATCCAAATATACTTCTAATTCTTTTGTAAATCATAAGAAGTAGCTGATGGGCAGGTTTGATATATACTACAAAAATTAGTCATTAAAAGGTTAGGCAGTTGGATTTTTGAGTGTTGATTTTGGAGGTAAGAAATACTGGCCACAAAATCTAGGGAGATAGCCTAGTGTGATATAGCACAGGATTTATATGTTTAAGGACTCAAAGATCTCAAGTTAAATCCCAGTTTCTACCATAAGCCAGAACTGAGCAGTGCTCTGGTATGTCTCTCTCTTTTGTTCTCTCATAAAAGTAAGTGAGGAAGGAGGAGGAGAGGAAAAAGAATAAGACAGAGAATAAGAATGAGAAGGAGGAGGAAGAGATAAAGATTAAAGAGAGAGAGAGAGAGGAGGGGGAAAGAGTGGGAGAAGAAGAAGGAAAAGGAGATGAATAAGAAGATAGTATAACCATGGTGCCTGGATTCAGGAGACTTAATTCCTTCTCTGTTTCTTCTCTCCACATTACCCATCATCTTCAGCTAGTACCCAGAAACTCAGTCAAAGCAGGATCTCTCTAACTCAGTAGAACACATGCCTCACATGTGTGAGATCCTGAGTTCTATCCCTAGAATACCATAAAAACAAGAAGGACTGGAAACCAGGTGGTGGTTCACTCATGGCCATTTCGAGAACCTGGATTTGTGCCCCCAGTCACCCATGAGTGTGCCTTCAAAGAGAAAGTTTCATGAGCAGTAAAGCAGTGCTTCAATGTCCCTCCTCCTCCTCCTTCTCTTCCTCTTCTCCACCTCCTCCTTCTCCTCCTCCTTCTTCTTTCCATCTCTCTCTCTCTCTTCATATATATAATCTATCTGTTACCCTCTTTTAAAAAAGATGGTCACTGAGCATGGTGGAGTCATGTATGCATGTATGTACCCTGTAATAAACCTGGTGGCAAAATAAAAGGAGGAGGGACAAGAAAAGTAAAATAAAATTAGAGGAGAGAGAAGAGAAGAGAAGAGAAGAGAAGAGAAGAGAAGAGAAGAGAAGAGAAGAGAAGAGAAGAGAAGAGGAGAAGAGATCGAAAATGGAGAACCAATATTTCAATCTGTTTTTCTACCTGTGTCTGTTACTCTCATAATTTTTTCTTTAAATTTTATTTGGAGGTTAGTGAACAGCACATTTGTTTATACACCTGTATGGTTTCCCAGTTCTACAAAACAAGTATCTGCTACATACTCTTATTCCCCCACCAGCACCACCCCATCAAGGACCCCAAACTCCCTCTACCCCAGATACCAGCCAGTACTTCAAAATGGCTCCATCTGTTCTCCCCCACCTCCTAGCTGCTGCCTGTATAGCTCTGGCTTCAAGCTGCCTGTATGCCCCGTCCTTTCTACATGCCTATTTGCACACAATTGCCTCTCAGCAAGTTTCCTCTAACTCTATTGATTGAGGTACCAGATGTTCTTTTGTTTGCTGTCCCCTACCCCCACCCCAAATGATCTTTCCGTCTTTATTACTACTTGGCCATACCCCGAGAAATCAACCCTTTTTTTGATTTTTAAAAGAATATTAAAGAATTTTACTAAAAACCAGAAAAACTCTCTAGAATATTCCAATTTTAGTACTTCAGAAAGAAAACAAAATTCTCCTACAATTGCACAAACTGGTATAGAATTGTACCCCTATTACAGTAATCTTGTAAAATCACTAATAGAAATTATTTTTTAAAAATAAATTCTTGTCATCTAACTCTAGTTAGCCAAACTAAAGCAAAGAAACTTGCAAAAATAATAAAGGCCAAAGTGTCTCAGACTTTGTGAAAACTATGCTAAGCAACCAGAGAGAAGTGGGGACAGAAACTTTGATAGCAGATACAATAAACTACACATACACATATGTGAATGTGAAACTAATGTTCACCACTAATAACAAAAATCATTTAAAAATATTAAAAATACATTCATAAATGATTCCTAACATTTCATGTCAAACCAAACCAGGCTCCTGAGGAATTGTAGCGATATAGCAATAACATATGGTATAACATAGTTTCCACAACAGAAATGCTTGGAAGGACTAAGAAAGTTTATGTGTGGCATGCCTTTGTATATCTGTGTCTTTCTGTGGGAATCAGGAAAGGAAGGTGTAAAAAGCCAGGAGGAGCAGGTAAAATAGCTCACTTGAATAGTGTGCTGCTTTGCTATGTGTGCGACCCAGGTTCAGGTCTGATCTCATGACACTGAAGGAAATTTCAGTGATCTCTTTCACTCTCTACCTTTCTGTTTTATCAAAGGGGAATAAAAGCAGAAGATACCATAATGGTTATACAAAAAAGGCTTTTCATGCTTGAGGCTCTAACATACCAGGTTTAGCCCCTGCCACAACTATAAACCAGAGTTAAGCAGTGTTCTAGAAGAAAAAAAAAATGGAGAAAAATTAATAAATAGTTATAAACACCATCATTGATTTGAACTCATTTGAAGGATTTCCAATATTTTCTAATACACAAAGAACCCTGAAGTGATAGCATGCTGTGACTTTTAATTACTCAAAATTAATATAAGATGGGACTTGGGGAAAAGACAGTGAAATGTTTCCTACTGGAACTTGCATCTATTTTTTAAAGAAAGAAAAATTTACCAAAAATAATTTATGGAAGTTTAATTAGATCATTATCCTTAACTTGATTACATCAAAACAATTGGAGTTCAAAGGAACAAAACAGTGATGGTTTGTAGGAACACCACAATCAATTCTATGAGGCAGAAACACAGGGAAAAAAAGGACCTGCTATCTCTTCAAGCAATTGAAATCTATAACATAATATAAAGCATATATACTACTTGAGCATTAAAAGGAAGCCTATCTCTCTAAAAGCACCCTAAGATGAGCCTAAAGCAAAAGTCTTTGTATAAATTGAAGAACATTAAGGAGAGATTATAGAAAATGTTCATTTCTCTAAGACAAAAGGTTAGTCACCATTGATGGTTTTGTCTGAATTCGTTAATCAAATCAATCAAAGCCAAATCAATCAAGCAATTCAATGTTGAAAAGTAATGTTTTTGATGGGACTAGGCAGATAATTAATTAAATAGATGGTCCAGTCAGATAAGATTGTCCACATTACTTGTATGAAGATATTACAGGAAAATTCAAAAGAATAGATTCTAAAAGTAGCAGAAAACCAGAGAAACTCAAAATGAAATATGATGCAGAGAAAAGGGAAGAAGGCAAGTGGTGGAGTAATCATTCCTCAAGGGCTATGAATTGTGTTGGGCAAATGAGGACTTCTGATTAGCTTCTGGCTGTGCTGCTAATAAGGTAAAATTCTGCAGATTACCTATGATTACAGCAATTTTCAAGGTATTAGAATGTACACGAGACAAGTGACTGATGGGCTTGAGGGGGTGAATGAAGAAAAAGAGTCTATAATATATTTTTAATGAAAAATGGAAGTGAGAATCAGCCATGGAATAATGTCACTAAGTAAAAAAATGGGGTGACAGGAGGGGCACCCTACAGCCCCAAAAGGAAACACTCCAGGCAGCAATAAGTAGACTGGTTCATAAAACAGAAAAGCACTACCCCCTTCTAGCTATGTTTCAAAACAAACACTCTGAAATAGTTAATTTTTTTTTTTTTAATGAAACATGTCCCGCATGGATATTTTCTGTGGCAGTCTAATTATCTGAGCTGAGAGATCATGTGTGACTGCCATTGCTTTTCTCTACTCTCCTTGTGCTGTGTTGGCAGTAAGTTTCACAGTCCCCTACACAGATTACACAAAATTCACTAGTCAGTAGTCAGTGGACAAATAGGTATTGAACAGCATCTACTGAGTTTTAGGCACTTTTACAGGCACTGAGATTACAACCATGAACAAAACAAACAAAAATTGCTGCTCTCTTGGAGCCAATGTTCTAGTTAACGGGAGAGGCAGATAAGAAAGCTTAAAAATACCGTATTTAAGACGTAAAGGCTATAGAGGAAAGAACAAGAACCAGAAGGCTGGGGTTCTTGGAGAAAGGAGTTGCCTTATCATCACACACACACAACTGTAAAAGAGCAAGTAGCAAATGAAAGGTGATTCTGGGCCCTGAGCTTCTTTTGTTATTTTTCAATGGTAGTGAAAACAGAAAGTTTACCATTATAACCATTTTTAAGTGCACAATTGAGGAGTGTTACCAGATATCTTACTTATTGGTAGAATGACCATGTAAATAGACCACAACGTCAAGCAATGTAACAGAAGGGATCCCAGAAGCAGAATTAGAAGCATACCAACATTCTTCTCCCACCCCTACTTCACTTACTTCAAACACTCAAATTATTCAAGAGATTCAACTAACTATACAAGAGACGGTAAATAAAATTTCCTCCTCCATATTATTACTTTATTTTATTTTTCATCTCTAGAATTATAGCTGGGGCTGGGTGCCAGCATTATAAATCCACTGGTGGCCACTTTTCCCCTTTTTTTTTCTATTTTATTTGATAAGTCAGAGTGAAATCAAGGGGGGGGGGAGGGATAGAGAAAGATATAAACCTGCAGACATGCTTCACCACTTGCTCATGAAGCATCCCCACAGCAAATGGTGAGCACAGGCTCAAACCCTGGTCCTTGTGTGGTTCCTTGTGCATAGTTCTATGTGCACTTAACTGGTTGCACCACCACCTAGCCCCCTACTCTTTTATCTTTTAATCTCATCTGGCAGGACATCAACATTTTCACCTTTTGCCAGGCTTTAAAATATACAATTAGCCAAGAGGCTAATTATTATACAATTAGGCAAAAATATATACATCACGTAAAGGACAACTGTTATCCCTAAGACAATCTTTATTGTAATTATCAAACAAGTAAATGCAAAAACTTGAGGTAAACTTAGACCCCATTAAAAACTTAAGCTACTTCCTTCCTAACTCAAGGCCAGACTCCATAACCCTAATACCAAATTGGATATAGCAAATTACCTCCAAGTTCTTAACAATGAGAGAAAAATCTAAGTTTGTTAGACAAAGAAGGAACAACAACAAAAACTAGAAAGGGACAAGATTAGCTCATTTAATGATGTCTATTTTGACCAATGCCAAGATACCTCATCACCTGGGGTCCTAGTCAGGGAATCCATGAATTCCCACATAGATATAATAGGCCTAGACCTCTAATAGATCTCAATAGATCTCTCTCTCTCTGCCTACACAAGTGTTTCCATTTGGCAATATCCTCATTAGCTCCTCTGTGAACCTCTCTAGGACCTTACCCTCACTACAAACTAGCAGTGGGAGGGATTACCACTCTCTCCAAAGAGAGGCTGGGTCAACCTACTCTGCCATAAGAGGAAGACTGGTCCTGAAATGAGTGCAACCTAGAATGTTCCCAGCTGGGACCGTTAACTGTGAGCTCAGACTAACAGAGACCTGGAGGTTATACAGGCTGCTGTGCTAAATATAAATATACATGGACCTCAGGCCTATGTGCTAAAAGGTTAATTGTAGGAAAGCTATCAAGGGAAGGGATGGGATACGGAGTTCTGGTGGTGGGAATTGTGTGGAGTTGTACCCCTCTTATTTTATGGTTTACTCAATGTTTCCTATTTATAAATAAAAAATTAAATAAAATTAATGGAGGATTAATGGCTTACAGTCGATAGTAAAATATAGTAGTAGTAATTTAGATATGAGAGAAATGTATCTATTTCTTAAAGATGACACCACAGAAACATGAAATTTGAGCTCCAAAGAGTAGGTGGGTTGTAACAGGAAGTGGGGAAGAAGGGGATGGATACAGAGTTCTGGTGGTGGGAATTGTTTCTTCTAATCTTATCATCTTGTCACTGTTTACATTTTATAAATGAAAAAAAGTTATAAAGCAAAATGAAGAAGAAGAAGAAGGAGGAGGAGGAGGAGAAGGAGAAGGAGAGGAAGGGGAAGAGGAAGAAGAAGAAGAAGAAAAATAAAAAGAAGAAGAAATGGGGGTAAGAAGGAAGAAAGTCTTCAGTTGTTATAAATGCATCTAGCATATATTAACAAATGACAGCAAGAAATTCTTCCCAAAGATCTTTCATTTCTCTGTACACTCCTCTTAGGAATTTGATTTGGGACAAGTTGAATTTGAGGTGCCTGCAGAAGATCTCTTGCTTGCACTTGGAAATTTGAGTTTGGAACTTGGCCTAGAGATCTAGAATTGGAAGTCATCCACTGAAAGGTAGTAACTGCCATGGATGGTATCCAAGGAATCACAGTTATACTTAAAACTTATCCTAATGCCCTGCAGCTTTGGATTTTTCAAACAGACGATGGTATTCATGTTGAGTAAAAATCCAAATATTCAGTCTCAAATCCAGCCACTATATTGCAAAACCAAGCAGATCCAGACTGTTCTTCAGGTTTAAACATGCCCAGCCTTATTCAAACACAGGCACCAAAGGCCAATTTAGACCAAGAAACAGATGTAAGATGACCTTCTACCTCAGTTTGTCCAGGTTAGTTCTGGCTTATACCTATTAACACAGCATAGTTTCTCCTCCTCTTTATTAATAATTTAACAAGGTTTTAAAAAATCCCAAGGTTTCAGGGGTATAATTTTACCCACATGTGGTAAGCACAAGTCAAAAAATGCTTCAGTGAAGTTCCATAGACCATCCTCGACATAATTTTTAAAGTACCTTTCTAACTTTCAAAAGCATGTTGGATGAAAAACTGCATGGTCAGTCTACTAATTTCCCAGATAGCCAGTTTCTTGAGTGACCTAGTCTCTAAATGATCAATTTGTCAAATACACTTATACCCCTTAATTTTCTGGTATAAATGATTGCTTTTTTTTTATAGTACCCTTTCAATACTTAGACTGCCTCTTACCCAACTCTCTCACATTGAACTGGAAACTTAAAGCCACATAGTCAGTCTTCTTCCTCTCCATCTGTGCCTTATTTTCCCTTTCTCTACCTCAGATTTTGTCCCTTGCTTTCCAATAGCAACAGCAGGGATCTAGGGCAGAGAATAATTGACTACATCCTTCTTATGAATATATTCTCCAATGAATAGAATGTTTTATGAATATATTAGTAAATTTATTCTTTTCATGAGTGTATTCTTTATAAATACTACCTTCTTTCGTATATTGATAAATGTGAAAAGTTCATATAAATGTATTATTCTTGTTAATAACTTAATATATATATAACAACTCCTGATATTCAAGAACATACCCTTGTAAATACATTTTTGCTATAGTTCTCAGATACCTCCTACCTTCTTTCTTTCAGTTTCTCCTGTTTTTTGTTTTGTTTTTGTTTTGTCCCTCTAGCTCTTGAGTTGGAATAGGGGAAAAGAAACTGTTGGAAAGTCCTTTGAATGATGTTAAAAACAAAAATGAAAACCAAAACTAAACATGTTAGATGACACAAATAAGCTTGGTGGATTGGTCCTTCAGTGGATTTGATCTTTAACTAATTAGCTTCCAGCAAATTGGATTTCAATTAATTGACTTTTAGCAACCTGACCTATAGTCCTGATCAGTCAATTTAAAATAAGCCAACCTTTACCCCACTCATGATTTTAACCACATCAAAATTCTAGTTGGAGTGATTTGTTTAGATTCTTCACAATTTTAGTAAAACCAAACATGACTGCGTCTATTTATTATATTCCATTTTCCTCAATTACATTTTCTCAAGAGAGCCAGTGCCCATTTGAGTCTGTTCACCAGTGATTCCACAGTTCTATCACACTCTCTGCCATATAAAAAGACACTCAACAAGTTTGTTGAATAAATCAGCAACTGATGATTAATGAATAATCGAATGAATGAATGAATGAGGAATCCCAAAGAATCTACAGTTTCATGGTAAAGACAAGAATATAAATTGTAATATATATATATGTATATATGTATATTTATATGTATATTGTAGGGGAGATAGTTGTAGAAATGATGGTTGGCCCATGTCTACAACCTTGGGGGAACTGTGGTGCCTTGCAGTGGGGAAACTGAAGATTCAGAACTCTGGTGGTGGGAATGGTGGGAATCTAAACACCTATTGACATGTAGTTTTGTAAAATAAAATTTTAAAAAATAAACAAATTGTAGGAGGGCAAGGAGGTGGCACACCTGTTGGGCGTATATATTACCATTTACAAAGACCCTGGTTGGAGCCCTGCTCCCCAGCTGTAGGTGTCTCTCTTTCTCTCTCCTTCTCAGTACTTCCCCCTCCCCTCTCAACTTCTCTCTGTCCTATCTCATAAAAAAGAAATAAAAAGAAAAGATGAAAGAAAAAATGAAAGAAAAGAAAATTTAAAAAATGACACTGGGGGTGGTGGATGCATAGTCCCAACCCTGGTGGCAATTAAAAAATAATATAAATTGTATATTAATCACTATCTCAGTTCTGATCACCATCACTTCTGCCATTTTCATTCTCAATTAAAAAATAAACATCAGTTCAAACACAGACTCAAAGTGAAAGGATGGAAAACTATTATACAAGTCAATAGCCCACAAAAAAGGATAGGAACAGCTATTCTCATATCTTACATGATACATTTTTAAATAAATAAAATAAAAAAAGATAGAGATGGACACTACTTAATGCTTAGTGGGTCAGTCAGTCAAATAAATAGCCTGATTGCACATCTTAAAGACCTAGAAGAAAAAGAACAAAGGAACCCTAAAGCAACCAGAAGGACAAAAATCACTAAAGTTAGAGCAGAAATCAATAACATTGAAAATAAGAAAACCATCCAAAAGATCAACTAAAGTAAATGTTGGTTCTCCTAAAGAGTGAAGAAAATCGACAAGCCTTTAGCCAGATTCACAAAAACAAAAAGGGAAAAGACCCAAATAAATCAAATCATAAATGAAAGAGGAGATATCACAACAGACACATATCATACAAGGCTTATATGAACAACTCTATTCCACCAAGCTAGAAAACCTGGACGAAATGGATGATTTCCTAGATACCTATGACCTTCCAAAATTAAATAAAGAGGAACTAGATAATATGAACATGCCCATTACAGCCAACGAGACTGAAACAGTTATCAAAAACCATCCCAAGAATAAAAGTCCTGAACCAGATGGTTTTACAAATGAATTGTACAAAACCAACAAAGATTAAGTAATACCTCTACTTTTAAAAGTCTTCCAGAAGATTGAAGACACTGGAATTACTACCTTCCAACTTCTATGAAGCCAACATCACTTTGATACCAAAAGCAGACAGGGACACAACCAAAAAAGAAAACTACAGACCACTATCTCTGATGAACATAGGTACTAAAATATTGAACAAAATTCTAGCCAACCAGATACAGCAGTATATTAAAGAGATTGTTCATCATAACCAAGTAGGGTTTCTCCTAGGCATGCAAGGTTGGTTTAATATACATAAATCAATCACTGTGATCCACCACATCAGTAAAAGCAAGACCAAAAACCACATGGTCATATCAATAGATTCAGAGAAAACCTTTCACAAAATACAACATACCTTTATGATCAAAACACTACAAAAAATGGGAATACATGGAAAATACCTGAAGATAGTGGAGTCTATATATAGCAAAACTACAGCCAACATCATACTCAATGGTGAAAAACTGGAAGCATTTCCACTCAGATCTGGTACTAGAAAGGGCTGCTCACTATAACCATTACTATTCAGCATAGTATTGGAAGTTCTTGTTATAGCAATCAGGCAGGAGCAAGGAATTAAAGGGAATCAGATTGGAAGAGAAGAAGTCAAACTCTCCCTATTTGCAGATGACATGATAGTATACATACAAAAACCTGGAATCCAGCAAGAAGCTTTTGGAAATCATCAGGCAATACAGTAAGGTGTCAGGCTATAAAATTAACATTCAAAAGTCAGTGGCATTCCTCTATGCAAACACTAAGCTAGAAGAAGTTGAAATCCAGAAGTCAATTCCTTTAACTATAGCAATAAAAACAATAAAATATCTAGGAATAAATTAACCAAATAAGTGAAAGACTTGCATACTGAAAATTATATATCACTACTCAAGGAAATTGAAAAACACACAAAGAAGTGGAAAGATATGTATTTCCTGGTCATGGTTTGGAAGAATTAACATCATTAAAATGAATATACTACCCAGAGCCATATACAAATTTAATGCTATTCCCATCAAGATTCCAACCACATTTTTAGGAGAATAGAACAAATGCTACAAATGTTTGTCTGGAACCAGAAAAGATCTAGAATTGTCAACACAATCTTGAGAAGAAAGAACAGAACTCGAGGCATCACACTCCCAGATCTCAAACTGTATTTTAGGGCCATTGTCATCAAAACTGCTTGGTACTAGAACATGAATAGACACATTGACCATTGGAATAGAATTGAGAGACCAGAAGTAAGGCCCCACACCTATGGATATCTAATCTTTGACAAAGGTGCCCAGACTATTAAATGAGGAAAGCAGAATCTCTTCAACAAATAGTGTTGGAAAAAAAATGGGTTCAAACATGCAGAAGAATGAAACTGAACCACTGTATTTCACCAAATACAAAAATAAATTCCAAGTGGATCAAGCACTTGGATGTTAGACCAGAAACTATCAGATACTTAGAGGAAAATATTGGCAGAACTCGTTTCCGTCTAAATTTTAAAGACTTCTTCAATGAAACGAATCCAATGACAAAGAAGACTAAGGCAAGCATAAACCACCTATGGGAGCTGATCAAATTAAAAAGCTTCTGCACAGCAAAAGAAACCGCTACCCAAACCAAGCGACCGCTCACAGAATGGGAGAAGATCTTTACATGCCATACATCAGACAAGAGGCTAATCAGCAAAATAAATAAAGAGCTTGCCAAGCTCAACAACAAGAAAACAAATAACCCCATGCAAAAATGGGGAAAGGACATGGACAGAATATTCACCACAGAAGAGATCCAAAAGGCCAAGAAACACATGAAAAAATGCTCCAAGTCTTTGATTGTCAGAAAAATACAAATAAAGACAGCAATGAGATATTACTTCACTCATGTGAGAATGTCATACATCAGAAAAGGTAACAGCAGCAAATGCTGGAGAGGGTGTGGGGTCAAAGGAACCCTCCTGCACTGCTAATGAGAATGTAAATTGGTCCAACCTCTGTGGAGAACAGTCTGGGGAACTCTCAGAAGGCTAGACCTAGCCTGTGATCCTGCAATTCCTCTTTTTGGGATACATCCTAAGGAACCCAACACACCCATCCAAAAAGATCTGTTCCAAAAAAATCTGTGTACACATATGTTCTTGGCAGCACAATTTGTAATAGCCAAAACCTGGAAGCAACCCAGGTGTCCAACAACAGATGAGTGGCTGAGCAAGTTGTGGTATATATACACAATGGAATACTACTCAGCTGTAAAAAATGGTGACTTCACCGTTTTCAACTGATCTTGAATGGACCTTGAAAAATTCATGTGAAGTGAAATAAGTCAGAAACAGAAGGATGAATATGGGATGATCTCTCAGGCAGAAGTTGAAAAACAAGATCAGAAGACAAAACACAAGTAGAACCTGAAATGGAATTGGCATACTGCACCAAAGTAAAAGACTCTGGGGTGGGTGGGGGGAAGAATACAGGTCCAAAAAGGATGACAGAGGGACTAGTGGGGGTTATATGGAAAACTGGGAAATGTTATGCATGTACAAACTATTGTATTTACTGTTGAATGTAAATCATTAATTCCCCAATAAATAAAAAAGATGAAATCACCAAACAAATGTGCATATATTTGTAAAATAATAACAATAATAAAATAAATATCAGTGGACCAGAAGGTGACACATCCGGTAGGGCATGCATGTTGTAATGCTCAAGGACTCAGGTTCCAGCCCCAAGTCCCCACATGAAAGGGGGAATTTCATGAGTGGTGAAGCAGTACTGCAGCTGTCTCTCCTTCTCTCTCCTTCTCTATCTACCCCCCCCCTCTCAATTTCAGTCTGTATCCAATAAAATAAAGTTTTTTAAATTAAATAAAAATGGGATTCAGGCGTTTGCGCAGCGGGTTAAGCGCACATGGCACAAAGCACAAGGACCGGTTAGGATCCTGATTCTAGGCCCCGGCTCCCCACCTGCATGGGAGTCACTTCACAGGCAGTGAAGCAGGTCTGCAGGTGTCTCTCTGTCTCTCTTCCTCTCTATCTCCCCCTCCTCTCTCAATTTCTTTTTGCCTCTATCCAATAACAAAAAAGGAAAAAAAAATAAAATAAAAAAGAAGTTATTAAGTGAAATGTTTTTTTGCATTAGGTAATGTGAAGCTAGTTTTGAATCGCTTTTAATCAGACAAAGTCTATTTGATCATCAGAAATCATAATGCCCTGAAAAAAAATCTCAGACCCCCAGATGTTACAACATTGCCCATTTAGTACAGGGCTACTTGAGAGCAGATGGCGATGAGTCAGGACTTAACAAAGACCTTAATGGCTCTCCTGCCAGCCCTTGGGCCATCATTTGCATAGGAAGCAGATTTGGCTTGGCTGCTGATGGTGATCGCCTCTCACCCACTTGGACATGACCTCATTTTCTTGTCTCCATTTTCTGTCTCTGCCATATGTAGTCTTAATCTGCTGGGAAATAAAGTGTCACAAAATAAAAAATAATAAATAAAACAATAATAATAAAGGCAAGTCCTGATCATCTGAAGCACTGTTTTAATTATAATTTTGCTGAGGGACCTCCTCACTAGAAATTCATTTTTAATCAGTGAAACACACTGAGTTAGGGTGACATGGCTTCATTTTCACCCACTTAATAGCTCAAGTCAGAAGTTTATAATTATATCAGGACAATTATATGAAGGAAGGTCATTTCTAAAGATGCATATAATTTTACTGTGGACTCACACTGTTTATCAATTAGGTTTATAGGCCTCACCTGGCCTCTAGATGCACTTGTCATCATCAAGAAAGAAGATATTTCACAAAGGAAGCATGACCTCATTTCTATTTGGAAACAAATCACCCAGTCCTGACAAACACAAAGGCATTTATTTGCACTTAGATGATTTACCTGGGGGGTTTGGTGGTTAAAGGAACAAAGTCTTCATTTATCTGCCATTTCCACTCCATGAGGTCCAGCCAACAATGTATTTCCTCAGGAAAGGACAGGAGACAGAAGAGCTGGAGAATGATATTATTAATTATACTTTCTGAGAACAGGAGTTCAAAGGACACAGCAGGAATCTTGGAAAGTCTCATTTTCTTCCTCTCCTCTCAAGTCCATTGGAATTATCCAATTCAAAGTTTCAAACACCAATAGCATCATGTTCCAGTATTCTAAGCCAATCCCTTAAACCTCAGGCTAATCTCCTTGATTCTAGAAGTCTTCATAGTTTATTAGTTCATCAAGGGAAAGGAAGTAAATTTTATCATAAATATTTTAACTAAGTACTCTATTTCATAGCATTATTGCTCAGAGGAATATCTGAGCATTGTTTTGGGATGTGTAATTCAAAACCCATTAAAGGATACTGAATTATCTGCCTTTAATTAAATAAGATAGAATCAAATCAAATGGAGAAAATTAAAGTGGTAGTCAGGAAATTAGTTCAGTTGGTAGGTCACCAGACTTGCATGCCTGAGGCTACTAGTCCAACCCAGATGCCCTGATGTTACATCTACTAGAGTGCTGCTCTGGCTTGTCTCTCTGTCTCTCTCCCTCTCCCTCCCTCTCTCTCTTATTTGTTTCTCTCTTCCCCTCTCTCTCTTTCTCTCTATCAAAATTCTCACTCTCTGCCTCATATAAAATAAAGAAAAATAAATCTTCTTTAAAAAGAAAATGCTAGGGTTGGATGCTGGGACACCAGGTAGATCATATGTATTTCCATTCAAGAGAACCCAGGTTCAAGTCCCTGGTCCCCAGTCGTAAGGAGGAAGCTTCACAGGCAATAAAGCAGTGTTGTAGTTATTTCTCCTCTCCATTTATCTTCCTTTCTCTCTCCCCTTCTCTCTCTACCTCTTACCCTCTATCAAAAAATGGAAATAAAAGAAAATGACCAGCAGGAACAGTGGAGTTGTACAAACTTCAAGTCCCAGTGATAATCCTGATGGCAAAAAATAAATAATTAATTAAAATATTAAAGCATGCTATACAAAATTATTTTCTATTTTAGATTTTATGTGTGTGCAAATATATGTGTGTATGATCAGCCACTCATATAAAGCTTAATATGGGCCAGGGACGTCTACATGCATCAACTCATTTAACCTAAAAAATCATCTAATGAGGTAGTGTTAAGGGAAGATGAGGGCTAAGTGGCCCTGAACTCCACTTCCACCAGGACTATCTGAGATTTAGGCCATTATCAGGGTGGGGGGTTGTCGTTTGTTTGTTTGTTTGCCACCTATTTCCCCTATGAGAGGGGAAGAGGTTTTTTTTTTAATATATTTATTAATTTTTCCCTTTTTGTTGCCCTTGTTTTATTGTTTTAGTTACTATTGTTGTTATTGATGTCATTGTTGGATAGGACAAAGAAAAATGGAGAAAGGAGGGGAAGACAGAGGGGGAGAGAAAGAGACACCAGCAGACCTGCTTCACCGCCTGTGAGGCAACTCGGGAGCTTGAACGCAGATCCTTAGGCTGGTCCTTGCGCTTCACGTGCCATATGCACTTAAACCTCAACTGCTGTGCTACCACCAAACTCCTGAGGGGAAGAGTTTTAAGAGAGCACCAGGAAGTAGTATTCAGTAGAGGAGGGGCTGTAGAAAGGAAACCAGAAGACAGAAGTCCAATAGAAAAGGCAGGTAATCTAAATAAAACCAATGAAAAATTGAGTCAGGTGATACTAGGACTAAGAAAAAGAAAGCTCAGAGAGGGGCCTTCTCTCCATAGCCCTCATGTGCCTATGCAAAAGTGCTAAATCTGTTCCTGCACACTGTCTACCTCACTTCTTTGAAATAAGTTTTTCATACCTGATTCACAGTCTTTCATGATTCTTCCAAAGCAATACCCAGGAACAGACCAGCAATCCTAGAACAATAGGCCCTTGGACCTCCTCTTGGACCCAGGGCCAGCCCACCCTCAATGACAGGACTATTGTTACCCCACTTTCATAGCTGAAAGAATTAAGGGCTATAATTTAAGAAATATGCCCTTGGGGAGTCGGGCGGTAGCGCAATGGGTTAAGCGCATGCTGCGCAAAGCACAAGGACTGGCTTACGAATCCCAGTTCGAGCCCCCAGCTACCCAGCTGCAGGGGAGTCACTTCACAGGTGATGAAGCAGGTCTGCAGGTGTCTATCTTTCTCTCCCCCTCTCTGTCTTCCCCTCCTCTCTCCCTTGCTCTCCCCATTTCTCTCTGTCCTAACAATGACGACATTAACAACAACAATAATAATAAGTACAACAACAGTGAAAAACAACAAGGGCAGCAAAAGGGAAAATAAGTAAATAAATATAAAAATATACATATACATATACATATACATATACATATACATATACATATACATATACATATATGTCTTTGGTGATTCTTAGAAAGTAGCAGAAAAAAAGGATTCAAATTCAGGCAATCTGGCATTATTACTCTATGTTCTTAACACTACATCAGCCAGCCTGTCCTAAATATATTTCTTGTCATGGGTTTTAGTTTTAAAGGGAAAAATACACTGGTAAACAGCAATTGAATGAAATTTCATGTGATGTATAACCCAGTTATGTTCCAAATTCAAATATTCTATTGATGTCTTCAAACCATCAGGGCATAATCTGTTTTGCCCAGGAAATATGCCACGTGTTATATATTCCACTGTTACTAATTATACCACCCTTGTCACTAGCCATAAGCCAGAGATCTTCAGCCTTGATCACCCTGTCCTGAAGAAGTACTAGCTCTTATGCTCAATGATCCCAAGGTCCATGGTGCCTGAGTCAGTAGAAACCAAGACTGTTTATATTCTGGCAACACATTTACTCCATATGTAATGAAACCTAAGGCTTCTGAGACAGCTTAGACTTTGGTAGAATAGGATACTATAGAACTAGGTCGTAAAATAGCCACTGCAACATTTGTTTTCCTAATCCTGGTTTACAGAGAACTGGATTTACTACCAGGAGTTCATGTAATCCAAGGAAAACATCGTTAAATGTCCAATCACAAAATCGGACCTCCAAGCTGCCAAAGCCACATAACATAGGCACATCCTTTGCTCACAGCAGCTTGCCATAGAAAGATTGTTTAGGGAGTCAGGCAGTAGCACAGCGGGTTAAGCACATGTGGCGCAAAGCGCAAAGACCAGCATATGGATCCCAGTTCAAATCCCCAGCTCCCCACCTGCAGGGGTGTCGCTTCACAAGCAGTGAAGCAGGTCTGCAGGTGTCTATCTTTCTCTTCCCCCTCTGTCTTCCCCCCCTCTCTCTATTTCTCTCTCTCCTACCCAACAACGTTAACAACAATAATAACTACAATAATAAAGCAACAAGGGCAACAAAAGGGAATAAGTAAATATTTTTTAAAAAAAAAAAGATTGTGTACTCAAGTAGAACCTAAACAAGAGTTGGTGTATTATTTCAAGCTTTGGGTCCATGATTGCTCAACAATTTGTTTGGCTTCGTATGTTAACTCTCTTTTCAGTCACCAGGTTCCAGATGCCATCAGGATGCTGGCCAGGCTTCCCTGGATTGAAGACCCCACCAATGTGTCCTGGAGCTCAGCTTCCCCAGAGACCCACCCTACTAGGGAAAGAGAGAGGCAGACTGGGAGTATGGACCGACCAGTCAACGCCCATGTTCAGTGGGGAAGCGATTACAGAAGCCAGACCTTCTACCTTCTACCTTCTGCAACCCACAATGACCCTGGGTCCATACTCCCAGAGGGATAGAGAATGGGAAAGCTATCAGGGGAGGGAGTGGGATATGGAGATTGGGTGGTGGGAATTGTGTGGAGTTGTACCCCTCCTACCCTATGGTTTTGTTAATTAATCCTTTCTTAAATAAAAAAAAATAATTAAATAAAATTTAAAAAACAGTAAAAAAAAAAAAAAGAGTTGGTGTATTGCACCAAAGTAAAAGACTCTGGGGGGGGGGGGGGAGTATAGGTCCAAAAAGGATGACAGAGGACTTAGTGGGGGTTGTATTGTTACGTGGAAAACTGAGAAATGTGATGTACAAATTACTGTATTTACTGTCAAATGTAAAACATTAATCCCCAATAAAGAAAATTAAAAAAATAACAACAAAAAAAAGATTGTGTACTATGTATGCATTTTGCCTAACAATCCCCTCTCTGAGGAAGGTAGAGATGGCTATCAGAAAAGCTAGTCGGGAGTCGGGCTGTAGTGCAGCGGGCTAAGCGCAGGTGGCGCAAAGCACAGGGACCAGCATAAGGATCCCGGTTCGAACCCGGCTCCCCACCTGCAGGGGAGTCGCTTCACAGGTGGTGAAGCAGGTCTGCAGGTGTCTGTCTTTCTCTCCTCCTCTCTGTCTTCCCCTCCCTCTCTCCATTTCTCTCTGTCCTATCCAACAATGACAACAACAATAATAACTACAACAATAAAACAACAAGGGCAACAAAAGGGAATAAATAAATAAAATAAATATAAAAAAAAGAAAAGCTAATCATTTCTGTCCTCTTACTTCTGCCCTCTATCCCTCTGTCTGTCTCCCTTACTACCCTCCCAGCCTTAAAGCTCCTCCCCCAAAAATAATAGACCATCTTAGTTATACAGTAAGCCTAGTAATTACAGAGTGAGTTCAAGAGCAGTGCCGGGAGGTCTTACCACCAGGCAGTGGAGAATCAGTCCCTTAGGAAGCTCACCCTCTCCCTTCCTGAGCCTGGGTCTTGAAACAGTTTAAGACACCCTCCTCTCTTTCTCTTTTGGAGATATATCAAGATACCTTAGAATCCTCTCTACCACTTCTGTACACTATCCTCCAGCTTCTACATCGTCTAGATATCCTTACATGTGCTTAGGAGTTTCTGGGTCAGCACTACCACTCCCTCCCAACTGCAAAGATGACTCCTAACCAGTGAATGGAAAATGCAGAAAAGTGAACACCCAGCTCCTTCACCTTGGATGAGACAAATTCGGAGCTGCTGTTATCATAAAGGATATAAGGGATAGCTCAAGGTAAAACCTCAATGGACTGTGGCCTATTGCAGCACATCCAGAGAGTTAGAGAGCCTAAGTGAGGGTTAGGGGGCTCATGACCTTTGATGGAGAAGAAAGGTGATTTAGTGGAGGATGAAATACATTGACATCTATCTTAGGGAAATGTGGAAACATACCCTCTTGATAACAATAACCCTACAAACCTCAACAAAGTAACACAGAAGTTAAAAAACAAAAAGGTTAGGGTTAGGATTAGACTTGTTCTTTGAAATGTTGACTTTCCTAAAAGTTTAGACAGCGAACAGAACAGAACAGAACAGAACAGAAGCAACCAGGGGTGTTACATTATAAGATACAGTTATATATAAATAATGCTAAAGGACATAAATTATGATGAGGTCGTGTATGACACAGCAAATCCTAACAATGGGATTTTCAAAGTTAACCCAATTGCCAAGTAATTTGATTATAGCAATAACTGTCTATTTCTTTCTTTAACCCTAAGACAGCAGGAACCTTCCACTTCCTCTATAGAGCCTACGTATCTCCCAGTCCTGGAACCTCTAGGGTGGGGCTCGCTTTCCTGCATGCTTCCCTCAATTTACAACAACTGATAATGCATCTGCTTATCCCAACCCAAACAATGCAATGAGTACCACCTTGGCATACTTCACTTTAGACTGTGTCCAGAGACGTCAGGCATGGAATGTCAGTCCTTCAGCCTCATTACTAGGGTGAGTCCTTTCCTTTCTCATAGGACTCCTTAATTCCATTCCAGGTGGTTCACTTCCTAACAAAGCTCCAAAACCTAGATACAAACCAAGGTCCATGAGACAGGGCAAATGTACACATGTATCCATTAATTTAGGGCAAAATATATACCTGAAAGCAAAAGTGCACAGTAGTTTGCAGTGAGTCAATAAATGAAGCAAGCAGGTAGAAAGATCCAAAAAGACACAGTAATGTACCAATTGCAATAGTTTCTACTTAGACCTAGATACCCTCCTCACCTACCTCCTATTATATATCCCTCAATCACTCCAAAGCTAACCTTGTCAGACAAAGTAAGGACTACAAAAGATCAATAAGGGCAAGGGACTGGCATATCTTAGTGATGACTCTTTAGTCACTATCAGGCCACCCCATCAGCTGGGACCCTAGTCAGGGAGTCCTGAGATTCCCAAACAGACATGATGGGCCTAGACCTCGATTAAATCCCTCTCTCCATTGTCACTCCATCAGGAACAACATAATGGACTCCTTTGTGGGCCCCCATAGGACCTCAACGTGGATCAATAACGGTAGAGAATGTTCCATCTTCCAAAGGGAGGTTGGATAACATACTCTATTACCTAAGGAAGATGGGTCCTCAAATTGGTCCAGCTTGGAACATTCCTACTCATGACCACAGAATGCAAGCTCAGATCTACAGGGATGCAGAGGTTACATAGGTTCCTGTGCTGAATATAGATCCCAGATGAAATTGATGGGACTTAGAGTCAACAATATTTATACACTTTCCCATATTTGGGAGCTACTCTCTCCCCTGACCCAGCTTTCTGGTCCGTTTTCCAGCCATGACATCATCTCCCCAGATAATAACTTGGGTCCACCTGCATATCAGATGTCAGGCTCAGGCAAAAACTAAAGTAAAGTCATGGGGCCCTTGGAATATAACTAAAATAGACCTAGCTTTTTCCAAAACAGAGACCCCAAATCTTTATCTGCATTATTTTTGGCCTTAGGTTCATGATTAGTCAACATTTTTTTGGCTTTATATGTTAATTCTTTTTTCAGCCACCAGGTTCCATATGCTACCATGATGCAACAGGACTTCCCTGGACAGACAGCCCCAACAATGTGTCCTGGAGCTCTGCTTCCCCAGAGCCCCACCCCACTAGGGAAAGAGAGAGACAGGCTGGGAGTATGGATCAACCCGTCAATGCCCATGTTCACCTGGGAAGCAATTACAGAAACCAGACCTTCCACCTTTGGCACCCCATAATGATCCTGGGTCCATGCTCCCAGAGGGACAAAAAATAGGAAAGCTATCAGGAAAAGGGATGGAATATGGAGTTCTGGTGGTGGGAATTGTGTGGAATTGTACCCCTCTTATCCTATGGTCTTGTCAGTGTTTCCATTTTATAAATAAATTTTTTAAAAAACTAAAAAAAAAAGTGTGACCCCAGACCATCTACAAAGCTGTTCTCCTACTTGGCTTTCCCAGCCCTATTCCCTTCCCCAACACCAATGCAGCTTCCTTAAAAAAAAAAAAAAAGAAAAGAAAAGAAAAAAAGAAAAAAAAAAGAAAAAGAAGTCACTGGGGGGCCAGCCACACCAGGTTAAGCATACATCTTACCATGTGCAAGGAATCTGGGCTCAAGCCCCTGCCCCCCATCTGCAGGGAGGAAGATTTAAGACATGTGAATAAGGTCTACAAGTGTCTCTCTTTCTTTCTTCCTCTTTGTCTCCCCACCCCTTCTCAATTTCTTTCTTTTTTTTTTAATAATATATTTTTATTTTGGGTATAGTCAAAAGAAATTGAGAGGGAAGAGAGGGCCAAGCGATAGAGCAGAGCACGTGGTGCAGAATTCAAGAACCAGCTGGGTTCCAGCTCCCAGGTCCCCACCTGCAGTGGGGGGTCGCTTCACAGGGGGTGAAGCAGGTCTGCAGGTGTCTTTCTCTCCCCTCCTCTCTCGATTTCTCTCTGTCCTATCCAACAACAACAGCAACATTGACAACAATAGCAATAATGACAACAACAAGGGCAACAGCCTGGGCAACAAAATGGCCTCCAGGAACAGTGTATTCATAGTGCAGGTAGGGAGCCCCAGCAATAACCCTGGGGGATAAATAAATAAATAAATAGGGAAGGAAGAGAGAAAGAGGAGAAAGAGAGAGACCTGCAGCACTGCTTCACCACTCATGAAACTTCACCCCTGCAGGGGAGGGCTGAGATTTGAATTTGGTTCCTCGTGCATTATAATGTATGTATTCTACAAGGTGTACCACTGCTTGGCCTTATCCCTCTTAATCCCTTCTCTCTAATAAAAAAGAGGGGGAAAGTGGGGAGCAAATAGCATAGTGGCTATACAAAGAGACTCCAATGCCTGGTGTTCCAAAATCCCAGGTTCAATCCCCCACATTACCATAAGTCAGAGCCAAGCAGGACTCTGGTTAAAAAAAAAATGTTGACATAGGGGGTCAGGCAGTAGTGCAGCGGGTTAAGCACACGTGGCACAAAGCACAAGGACCCAAGTAAGGATCCGGGTTCGAGCCCCCAGCTCCCCACTTGCAGGGGTGTGGTTTCACAGGCGGTGGAACAGGTCTGCAGGTGTCTCTCTCCCCCTCTCAGTCTCCCCCCCTCCATTTATCTCTGTCCTATCCAACAACAAATGACATCAACAATAACAATAATAACCACAACAAGGCTACAACAACAAGGGCAACAAAAGGGAAAAGAAAAACAAAAAGGCCTCCGGGAGCAGTGGATTCATGGTGCAGGCACAGAGCCACAGCAATAACCCTGGAGGCAAAAAAAAAAAAAAAACTGTTGACATACATATATACATACTACCACCAGGAGCAGTGGATTCATACATAGTGCAGTGTTGTTTTCAACGGGTTATGTTGTTTTCGCCGGGCTGGCTTCACAGGAGGGTAACAGACGACCAGGGACTCATGGTTGAGCTGTAGGCAGTATCTCTTTATTCATGCAGGACGTAGCACAATCTAAGCCGAGCTAAGCTAAACTAAAGTACTGTAAAACTCACAATGCTGTCTTTATATATATTTTCCAAGTAGGGTGGAAACAGGATGTGACATAGAGAGGGTGGAGAGAAAAGTGACTGGTGAAAATCAGAGTGTGACAAGGAGGGGGTGGAGCAGGTGAGAATCCTATCACTGAACCACCAATGCCCTGGAGGGAGGGTGATACTTGTTAACAGTGGTTATGTAAATAGAATGAAGTGGTTATGTAAATAGAATAGTGTTAAGGAGGGGGGATTTAAACCAAATGAAACAGAAGGGGTCTCATGCATACCAACAGTGCAGGAATTGAACCCCAGTGATAACTCTAATGGAAAAAAATAACAATAATTGCTCACACCTGTATCCCACTTTCAGGGTCTGCTTTTGAGAAATTGATCTAAACTTTGTAACAGATTTAAATCTGTTGGAGGAGATGGGCCTCTCTCTCTCTCTCTCTCTCTCTATCTCTGTCTCTGAGTTTAGCCTCCTCTTCTTCCTGCAAATAGGGTCAGTGAGGGCCTGCTTCACAGAGCTGGTACTCATCTTAGATTAAAGGAGGGTGTAGAATCTTCATGTACATCTTTAGGCCTCAGCAGAATTCTCCAGCTCAATTTCTACCAGAGTCGTACTTTGGAAGCCAGCCAATCTTCACTAGTCATTTATTAACACAGGAGGGTTTTGATACTCATCTTGTTGCTATTCTTCTTTTTTTATTGTGGTAGTTATTATTGTTGTTGTTATTGATGCTGTCATTGTTGGATAGGACAGAGAAAAATGGAGAGAGGAAGGGAAGACAGAAAGAGGGAGAAAAAGATAGACACCTGGAGATGTGCTTCAATGCTTGTGAGGTGACTCCCCTACAGGTGGGGAGCCAGGGGCTCCAACCAGGATCCTTACACTGGTCCCTGGGCTTTGCGTCACCTGTGCTTAACCTGCTGCGCTACTGCCCAGCTCCCTATTTGGTGTTTTTTGTTTTTTGGGTTTTTTTTTTTTTTTCTGCCTCCAGGGTTATTGCTGGGGCTTGGTGCCTGTACTATGAATCCACTGCTCCTGGAGACCATTTTTTCCCCTTTTGTTGCCCTTGATTTTTGTTTATCTTTGTTGTGGTTATTATTATTGTTGTTGTCATTGTTGGATAGGACAGAGAAAAATCGAGAGAGGAGGGGAGACAGAGAGGGGGGAAGAAAGATAGACACCTGAATATCTGCTTCACTGCCTGTGAAGTGACTCCCCTGCAGGTGGGGATCTGGGGGCTTGAACCAGTATCTTTAGCTGGTGCTTGAGCTTCGCGCCATATGCACTTAACCCACTGTGCTACTGCCTCCCTTAGTTACTGTTCTTAAATAACTCCCTTTTCTAGCAAATGGAGGGAAGGTGTGGGTTTTTCATTGTTTAGATCTTCTGGTTCCCCAACCCTACGACTATCATGAGAGCAACAGAAACCTCACCTCTATCTTTCTACAGCATGAGCCACATAGTCAACAGACAAGTTTGTCCTGTTCAGCATAAGACCTAGTAGAAGTCTTTGGGAGCAATTGTTCAGTGTGCAGATGAAGAAACTACAGTTAAGATCAGATATTCTCCCAAGGTCACCTCTGTGACAGAGAAGGTTTACACTGAATCTTGCCGGGCTAGTATGGAGGTGCCTCTTCCCAGGCACGTACTCTCTGGGTTGGAGAGAACTAGACCAGAGCCAGCCTGGGCTGCTACTCACTCAGCAATGGTAGAGATAACTCAAACTCATGGTGGAGTAGCAATGCAACGTCTTTATTGATCAGAGAGACAACGCTTTTATAGGATTGACCCTAGAAGTGGCAGGTCAGAAATGGAAATGGCTAGGAAGGGGGTGGAGAAAGGCAAATGGGGGCTGGGAGGGTAGAAACTTCCTTAGCAACTGTTGCGAGGGTTTTAACTTGTGGGATTAATTAATACCCTGGAGGCAGGGAGGGTCCCAAGGGCAGAAAGAAGATAGATCAAAGGAATGGAATGGATGGGGATCTCTCAGGCAAAACAATGATTATGTAGATATGCCATAATATGAGGAATGCAGGGTGCAGCAGGGGGAGCTGGCTTAACAATTTTCCAATATCTCCCCCTTTCTTTTTATCTAATGGCCATAATATCAGGAATATGGAGTGCTTTGTGAGGCAGAGAGTCTGATAGGACGAGGCACAACTTTGGGTTTCCTCCTGTCCCTCCTTGTTCAACCTCTTGATAGAGAGAGAGAGACTAACAGGAAAGACACACTCCTCAGGTCAAGCCCTGCCAAGCTCAGCCATATCCTCACAATTTCCCAACGGAATCTGAATATCCAGCCTCAGGGCTAGAAGTGAATGCTGGACACTGAGCTGGGCTCCAGAGTCAGAGAAGGAGAGGCCCAGCAAAGTTGATTACTCTAAGCCCATATTCCCAGCTCCCTGAAAACATCTTTGAATATCTATAAACATATTCAGGACAATTGATTGATTTGAACTGCTTGATCTTTTTCCCATTAAGATAAACAGCATGAATCATAGATTAACTCTCATCATATAACTTGAAGAAAACAGGATCAATATCGTCAGTTCATTAAGGAGATTTTTAGTCACTTCACACTACATACACCATGCAGGCCCAGCATAGTGGCCACTATATGCAATGCACTCAGCTCCTATTTTTAGGAAATTCACAATGAGTTATCAACTATGGTCGCCATGATCCTCAAACTTATTCATTGGCAGACCAAAATATCATGAAAATACTGATTTGATTTCATCACACAAATTATAACTTATTTAGCTAGCAGCAAGATGTGACTATCAGGGTATGTATTTATACTTTCTACTTCAAGAAATAATGGTACACCTAGGGCCTGCAAAATACCTCATTGGATAGTGTGCTGCTTTGACATGTGCACAACCCAGGCTTGAGCCTGGCCCCCATCACACTCAAAGAAGTTTCAGAGCTGTGATATTTATCTATCTATCTGAGAGAGAGAGAGAGAGAGAGAGAGAGAGAGAGAGAGAGAGAGAAAGAAAGAAAGAAGAAGAAAGAAAGGGAGGAGGAAAGACACACTTAAATTTTAAGGCATCACTTTTCACATATGTGTTTTTCTAGATTATTTATACATATTTTACTCACCATCTAGCCCTACTGCCAACAAAACAATATAGTAAAATGCAAAAAGAAGACTCAAAATTGAAAAAAAAATCCATTCTCTATTTTACCTTTTAGCAGGAAAACAGTCACTACTATGTGACTTTATGAATATTTCAGTTTATATAACAAAGCCTTATACTAATGCAGACTTCACATGAATAAACTTCATCACAGGTTAGTATCAAAATATCTTAAGACATGGAACTGAATTAATATCTGTACCATACATACCTACATGCTATTAATTTCAAAGTAAGGAAAATTTCTACAGTCATAAATACATAGAAATATTGGAGCAAGCAGTTAGGTATCAGTTCCCAAAACGCTAAAGGTTCAAGTAGTGTTTACAAACACAGAAACTGGAGATTAGACTTAGTTCTTCTCTGAAGATAGTAAATTTACAGAATTTCTGAAAAGAAACCCATGAAGTGTATTCACAAATTGAGTAAATGTGATGCAATTTTTAATAACCCATATAACAATACAACCCCCACCAGGTCCTCTGTCATCCTTCTTGGACCTGTATTCTCTCCACCCACCCACCCACCCCAGAGTCTTTTACTTTGGTGCAATATGCCAATTCCATTTCAGGTTCTACTTGTGTTTTCTTTTCTGATCTTGTTTTTCAACTTCTGCCTGAGAGTGAGATCATCCTTCTGTTTCTGACTTATTTCACTTAACATGAATTTTTCAAGGTCCATCCAAGATCTGCCGAAAACGGTGAACTCATCGTTTTTTACAGCTGAGTAGTATTCCATTGTGTATATATATACCACAATTTGCTCAGCCACTCATCTGTTGTTGGACACCTGGGTTGGTTGCTTCCAGGTTTTGGCTATTACAAATTGTGCTGCTAAGTACATATGTGTACACAGATCTTTTTGGATGGGTGTGTTGGGTTCCTTAGGATATATCTCCAGGAGAGGAATTGCAGGGTCATAGGGTAGGTCCATTTCTAGCCTTCTGAGAGTTCTCCAGACTGTTATCCATGATTTACAAAATTATAAGGTAACAAAGGTATAATTCTACACCTTTCCTATCACCAGAGTGCTGTGTCCATTCCTTCCTATGGGGACTGCTCTAGTTCTTCCAAGATCATAGATAGGAGTTGATTATTATTTCTATATATTTGACCTTTTATCTTGATTTCTCTTCCTTTCTAAATTACACCTACTACTTTCTAGTGTCCTTTCTTCTCCTTCTCCTTCTTCTCTATTCTCTCTCCAGGTCCTCATGGAATTGGAGTTCAGAGCCCTCCTGTCATCTTCCCCTAACATTTACCCCTATGGGAGGTGATCCAAATTTTTATGTGATTCCATACACAGTGTGTCAGAAGGGAAGCAAATCATGTCATAGCATAAGCAATAGACTGAAAAGGAGAGAACCATGGCATTTAGAATTATCTATTTATTTGTTTATTGACTTACTTATTTGATGAGCGACAGAAAAAGATTAGTACTGTGCCAGCATATGTTGTAGTGCTGGGGACTGAATATGGGGCCTCAGGCTTTAAAGTTCTGTACTCAACCACTAAGCTCTCTCCCCAGTCTTTTTTCCCTTTACTAACATGGTACCAAAGGGTGGTAGAATATATATATAATGAAGGGCCATGTTTATGAAAAAGGCTCTCGAACCTGAGGCTCCAATGTCTCATGCTCAGTCCCTAGTACCACCATAAAACAGAGTAATGATTTTTTTTAAGTATTCCTTTAGAGGTCTGAGTGGTAGTAAACCCAGTATTTTTGCATGAAAATATGTATGTATAAGATAATGTTGCTAAACCTTCTATCATAAGCCTCCTTGTGGGCTTCTCCAGGACCTTGCCCAAACTGTACAGCTGCAATGGTAGAGACTGCCATTGAATAGAGGCTGGGTCAACCTACTCTGCCGTACAAGGAAGACTTGTCCTGAATGAGGAAGTGTAGTATTTTTCTAGCTATGGCCATGGTCTGTGAGCTCAGACTGTCAGGGACTCAGAGGTCACACAGGTTCCTGTGCTAAAAAATGAATATATATCGGCCCTGGATCAGATCAATGGGGTAAACAGTTAATGGTATTAATATACTTTCTTCATGTTTGGGAGCTAACCTCTACCCTAATCTAGTGTTCTAGCCCTATTCTCAACTCTGACACCATTGTCCCAGACAATACTTTTAGCCCACCTGCATGTTGCTATCAGGCTCAGGCAAAAATTAGTAAAGTCATGAGCCACATGAAATATAACTAAAATAGACTTCCTAGCTTCTTCCTACATGAAGACCCCCCTAATTTCAACTGCTCTATTACAACCTTTGGGTTCCTGTTTTTCAAACAATTTGTCCTGCTTTATATTTTACTGCCTTTGAGCCATCAAGTTGCAGATGCTACTATGATGTCATCCTGACTTCCCTGGACAGACGACCTCACCAGTGCATCCCAAAGTCTCACCTTTCCAGAGCCCTACCCCACTAAGGAAAGATAAAAACAGGCTGGGGTATGGATCAGCCTTCCTACATCCATGGCCAGTAGAGAAGCCAGACCTTCCACCTTTTGTGCCCCATAAAGAATTTGGTCCATGGAGTTAGTGTATTGCACCAAAGTAAAAGACTCAGGGGATGGGGGCAGGGGTTCAGGTCCTGGAACATGATGGCAAAGGAGAACCTAGTGGGGATTGTATTGTTATGTGGAAATGTTATGCATGCACAAACTATTGTATTTTAGTGTTGACTGTAAGCCATTAACCCCCCAATAAAGAAAGAAAGAAAGAAAAAAAGAGAGAGAGAAAGAGAGAAGAGAGAAAGAAAGAAAGAAAGGAAGGAAGGAAGGAAGGAAGGAAGAAAGAAAGAAAGAAAGAAAGAAAGAAAGAAAGAAAGAAAGGAAGGAAGAAAGAAAGAAAGAAAAGAAGAATTCTGGTCCATACTCCCAGGAAGAGATAAAGAATAGGAAAACTTCCAATGGAGGGGATGGGAATTGTATAGAATTATACCCCTGTTATTTTACAATCTTGTTAATCATTATTAAATCACTAAAAAAAATTTTTTTAAGTAAGTAAAGTGGTGAGGAGAGATTACCAGGAGGGCAGAGGAAACTTTCAAGAATTATGGGTATGACCATAATCTTGATTGCTGAGATAGTTTAAATATATATATATATATATATATATATATATATATATATGTATATATCATGACCTATCAAATTGTATATTGTCTATTGTATGTTGATTATACCTTAATAAAGCTATTTAAAAACAAAAAGCACTAGCTTTCCATTTTTTTTTAGAATAACTACCTAGTGAGTATAAAGTGGTATAATGTATTTTAATATGTAGACAGTACAAATGCTTTTTGATTGTAACTATAAAAGATTCCAGCCATTCCATACTTTTCCCCCAGAACAATTTCAGGACTACTTTGAAGTCCTCAAAATAATTTATGATGATAGCTATAATTTTATGAAATTTATTTTGAAGAAAAGTAATACAATCTTACTACACTTAATTCTACCTCCCTTCAACCATCGCCAAAGAGTATAAAATCTCCTTTAATTTCCCCCAATAAGGTTTTCATTTTTTTCATAGTAGAACTAAACACTTGTTGTTCAGAGTACCCTAGGTACTTCATATTTTTATTCCATTGTGAATGGAATAATCAGTCTCTTTTTAGAAAATAGTTTTGGGAAGAAGAAACTCTATCATCAACAATAACACTCATTTATGAAACACCTGCTATTTTAAGATCATTGATAAAGGTCAGCAGTATCTGTCTTCTAAATGGAAATTTACTGTAACAGAAGAAAGAAAATGGTAGTTAAAAATTTACTGGACTGCCTCTTTTAAAGGCCCAGATCATTTAAATCACTCCTCAGAAGGCAAGTAAAATTGTGGGTAATTTAATGTTTAATCAATGTTTGTTAGAGCTATCATTCATTCTGGATTAAATCCATGATGCATGGGTTTGCTTGTGTCCTAAATGTACCTTACATTGCATTGGCTTTCCTTGTGGATTTATATCCATTTTACTACTTCATTAATTTATCATTTAAATTATTACTGAACTTTATCCCTGTGCTTCTCCTCTACAACATATTTATATAGCTCTAATTTATTTTGCAGCAATTTTTCAATCAGAAAAACAACCTTGTCTTTACTGTTATCTATTACTGTTTACTATATCTGCTAGTAGGAAATATGATTCATTTTATACCAATGTCCCACTTTGCTAGAGTTTCTTAGCTCATTGCATAGAAAACTTTCTTTACTTTTCTTTTTTGCCTCCAGGGTTATTGCTGGGGCTCAGAGCTCCACGAATCCATTACTCCCAAAGACTTATTTTTTCCCTTTTGTTGCCCTTGTTGTTTTATCGTTGTTGTGGTTATTATTATTATTATTATTATTATTATTGATGTAGTTGTTGTTGGTTAGGACAGAGAGAAATCCAGAGAGGAGGGAAAGAGAAAGATAAACACTTGAGCGTCAGGAGGTGGTGTACCAGGTTAAGCACATAGTGCGAAAGATAGACACCTACAGACATGCTTCACCACTTGAAGCAACCCCCCTGCAGGTGGGGAACCAGAGGCTCCAACCAGGATCCTTAAGCCCCCTCCTTGCGCTTCAGCTTAACCCACTGCGCAACTGCCCAACACCTCATAGAAAACTTTCTGTTGATAAAATTCTTTGCTTGTTGTGGGGAGAATGTCAACTCTCTTTTAGGTATGAGAGCAGAGTGAGTATATAATATTCACTAATAACATATGGTTTTATGACATTGTTTACATATGGCCTAGTCCCCTAAAGGTGTATGAAAGTTTTCCTGGCCCCTTCCAAAAACAGCCTAAGATTATGATGAAAGAACAAAGTACCACACAGTGTATCTTCCTCCCTGACATTTTTTAATCACTGACAATGGAAGACTTTCATCAGTAGAAGCAAATAATCTACAATATTTTGACACCTGGTGAGTTTCCACATCAACTCGGTCTGCCTCCATCTTCCCCTCACCAGCAGTGCTTTGGGATCCATGAGAAGTACATGTGGTGTGGCCTCCCTGTTTTTTAAGATTCATACATTTAGTCAAGAAAGAGAAGCAATGATTATTTTTGTACTAGAGGAAGTAGAAAAAAGGAAACAGAAACTCTTCCAGGTGGACAGTGGACCTCAGTCAAGTCATTACGAACTCTCCGACTCATGCCACTTATTTCTTTTTTTTAAATTTTATTTATAAAAAGGAAACTGACAAAACCATAGGATAAGAGGGGTACAACTCCACACAATTCCCACCACCAGATCTCCGTATCCCACCCCCTCACCTGACAGTTTTCCTATTCTTTATTAAATTTTTAAATATTTATTTATTCCCTTTTGTAGCCCTTGTGGTTTTATTGTAGTTGTTATTATTGTTATTGATGTTGTTACTGGATAGGATAGAGAGAAATGGAGAGAGGAGGGGAAGACAGAGAGGGGAAGACAAATTTAGACACCTGCAGTCCTGCTTCACTGCCTGTGAAGTCACTCCCCTGCAGGTGGGGAGCTGAGGGCCCAACCAGGATCCTTAAACCAGTCCTTGCGCTTTGCGCCACATGTGCTTAATCCGCTGGCTACCGCTGGACTCCCCAGTTTTCCTATTCTTTAACCATCTGGAAGTATGGACCCAAGGTCATTATGGATGCAGAAGGTGGAAGGTCTGGCTTCTGTAATTGCTTCCCCAATGAACATGGGCATTGAAAGGTTGATCCATACTCCCAGCCTGCCTCTCTCTTTCCCTAGTGGGATGGGACTCTAGGGAATTGGAGCTCCAGGACACATTGGTGGGGTTCTCTGTCCAGGGAAGTCTAGCTGGCATCATGCTAGCATCTGGAACCTGGTGGCTGAAAAGAGAATTAACATATAAAGCCAAACAAGTTGTTGGCTAATCATGAACCTAAAGGCTGGAGTAGTGCAGATAAAGAGTTGGGGGTGGGGGAGGTTCTCCATTTTGTAGATAGCTAGTAGGCATATTTTAGTTATATTCCAAAGTATCTATACTATACTATGTCTATACTATACTATATTGTGTCTATACTAATCTGATATGCAGGTGGATCCTAGTTATTGTCTGGGGAGGTGATGTCATAGCTGAAAAAAGGACCAGAAAGCTGGATCTGGAAAGAGAGTTGCTACCAAATATGGGAAAAGTATATAGATATTGTTGACTGTAAACCCCATCAATTTCATGTGATCTGGAGCCTATATTCATCTTTGGAGCCTATGTGACCTCTGCATCTCTGTAGATCTGACCTCACATTCTGTGGTCATGAGTAGGAACATTCCAAGCTTCCCCAATATCAGGACCCATCTTCCTCAGTTGTGGCATAGAGTATGTGGTCCAGCCTCCCTTTGGAGGATGGAACATTCTCTACTGTTGCCAATCCAAGTTGAGGGCAAGATCCTATGGGGGGGGGGGGCACAAAATGGTCTGTTTTGTTGTTCTGTATAGAGATGACTGGTAACAATGGAGAGAGGGATTTGTTTGAGATCTAGGCCCATCATGTCCATTTAAGAATCTCAGGACTACCTGAATAGGGCCCCAACTGATGGGGTGATCTGATAGTGACTAAAGAATCATCATTAAAGTATGTTAGTCTCTTGCCCTTACTCAGCTTTTGCAGTCCTTGCTTTGATAAGGATAACTTTGGAGTGAGTGAGGGAAGTGTAATAGGAAGTAGGTGAGGAGGGTACCTAAGTCTAAGTAGACACCATTTCATTATGAACTTTTTACTGACTCACTGGCAAACGCTAGAAGAAGAACTGACTCACTGCAGACTATTGTGTACTTTTGTTTTCAGGTATATATATTTGCCCTAATTTATGGGTACATGTGAACATATGCTCTATCTTACGGGACCTGGTCTATATCTAGGTTTTGGGATTTTGTAAGGAAGTGAACCTCTTGGAATGGAATTAGAGAATACTATGAAAGAAAAGGTCTAACCGAGTAATGAGGCCTAAGGGTTGATGTTCCATGCCCGACGTCTCTGGACACAGTCTGAAGTGAAGCATGCTGAGGTGATACTCCTTGTGTTGATTAGGCTGGGATCAGTGGATGCAATATTATTTGGTATGAATGGAGAGAAGCATGCAGGAAAGTGAGCCCCACCCTAGAGTTTCCAGGACTGGGGGAAATATAGGCTCTATAGAGGAAGTGGGAGGTTCCTGCTAGCTTAGGGTTTAATAGGGCAATAGATAGTTATTGCTATAATCACATTATTTGGCAATTGGGTTAACTTTGAAAATTTCCTTTGTTAGGAACTGCTGTATCATATACAACATCACTGTAATTTATGTCCTTTGATATTATTTGAATATAGCTGTGCCACTAGTTGCTTCTGTTCTCCCTGGTCTAAGCTTATAAGAGAGTTCACATATCAAAGACTCAGCCTATGGTCTGTGCATTAAAAAGTTTGAGACATTCAATCAATTTTTCTCCTCTCATATTAGTTAGTGATTTATATGACAACAAATTAATAGGAGTGCACATAAACACCATTCCCACCACCAAAAGACTGTGTCCCATCCCATTCTCCCCCCTCCCTTCGCTCGCCTCCTGAAGCCAAACATCCACCCTTCACCCTCAACCCAGGGCTTTTTCTTTGGTACCCTACTCCAAATTCAGTCAAATCCTGCTTTGAGTTTTCCTTTCTGTTATTCTTTCTCAACTTCTATTTATGAGTGGGATCATCACATACTTGTCTTTATCTTTCTGACTTAGCTCACTTAACATAATTCCTTCTAGCTCTATCAAGATGGGTCAAAGAAGGTGGGTTCATTGTTCTTCATAGCTGTGTAGTATTCCATTGTGTATATATACCACAGCTTTCTCATCCACTCATCTGTTGTTGGACACCTTGGTTGCTTCCAGGTTTTAGCTATTAAGAATTGTGCTGCTGTGAACATAGGTGTACACATTTCTTTTTGGCTGGGTTTTATGGAGCCCTTGGGGTATATCCCTAGGAGCCACTTATTTTAATATGCTTGTTCTTCTCCCCCACCACTAGAAACTCTGTTCTTTTTCTGAGCCTTTATTTGCGCACAGCAATACTATAACATACTATAATATCCTCAAAATGAAAGAACTAGCATGGGTGATTCATAATCTTTTTTTTTCCATGCTGCTACTTGGTAAATATTCTGACTATGCAAATTTCTTTCTTCAAAAAGACAGTTGATTATGTTTTGGATGTACATTCCAATTTTGGACCTAAGAATGTTTGGTATACCAGAATTAGTAGGATTGTTATTTACTATGATAAGGGAATAGATGATACTATTTTTACTTATTATGAAAAAGGGAAAAAGATGCAAGTCAACCATTAACTTGCTCCTAGAGTTTATAAAAACTGGACTTCCCTGGGCAGACAACCCCACCAGTGTGTCCTGGAACCCTGCTTCCCCAGAGTCCCGCCCCACCAGGGAAAGAGAGAGCTGGGAGTATGCATTGACCTGTCAACGCCCATGTTCAGTGGGGAAGCAATTACAGAAGCCAGACCTTCCACCTTCTGCATCCCACAATGACCTTGGGTCCATATTCCCAGAGGGTTTCTTCTTCTAGCATTTGCCCTTCTTCCATAGCCAGTCAACAGCGTCAGGTTGAGTCTGATGTAAAGTTTTGAGACCTCCTTTGAATCTGGAGAGGTGGCAGTCGTTGACTATGTGGGTCATAGTCTGTCTGGAGCCGCAGGGGCAATTCAGGTCGTCTCTGGCTCCCCAGCAATGGAACATAGCGGCGCACCGGCCATGGCCTGTTCGATAGCAATTGAGGAGGGCCCAATCATAACGTGCTAGGTCAAAGCCGGGTTGACGCTTGCAGGAGTCTGTGATGAGGTGTTTGTTCTTTACCTCAGCTGACTGCCAACTCTGTTTCCAAGAGTCTGGAACAGAGAAGTTCAGTGTAGGCGTAGGGGACCAGATTGGATGACGAGACGTCAAGCATTGGACAGGGTGGGCGAAGATATCCGCGTATATTGGCAGGTCCGGTCGAGCGTAGACGTGGGAAATGAACTTAGATGATGCCGCATCCCGACGAATATCTGGCAGGGCGATGTTGCTAAGAACTGGCATCAATGGAACCGGGTTTGATCGGATGGTTCCAGAAATTATCCTCATGGAGGAATATAATTTGGAATCGACCAAGTAGACATGGGGGCTACGGAACCATATTGGGGCACAGTATTTGCAGTGGAATAGCATAATGCCAGAGAGGATGATCGTAGTGTGGAAGCGCTCGCACCCCATGAGGAGCTGGCCAGTCTTGCAATGATGTTATTCCTTGCGCCCACCTTTGCTGCAGTTTTTATGAGATGTTCGTGAAATGACAGGGTGCAATCGAGAGTAACGCCAAGATAGACTGGCTGGGCTTCGTGCCGGATTCTCGTATCGTCAAGCTGCACATTAAGCTCACGCGAGGCCGAGGCATGGTGTAGATGGAAAACAGGTGATACCGTTTTTACAGTGCTATGGATTAGTCGCCATTTTTTACAGTAATCAGATATCAGAGACATGTCTTTCGTGAGTGTTTCCTCGAGGATGTCAAACTTGGATGCCTGAGTTGCACAGCAGATCTCATCGGCGTAGATGAACTTCCTTGAAGAAGTTTCTGGAAGGTCATTGATGTAAATATTAAATAGCGTAGGAGCTAGAACAGAGCCCTGGGGGAGGCCACTTGAGACAAGTCTCCATCTGCTTGACTTGTCACCCACATGCACCCGGAATCTTCTGTTTTGGAGAAGAAACGATATAGTGTTGGGCACCCATGGAGGCAGGCATCTTGAGATCTTGACTAGGAGACCACGGTGCCAGACCGTGTCATAGGCTGCTGTGAGATCAACAAAGACAGCACCCGTCTTTAAATTCTTCTGGAATCCATTTTCAATGTAAGTTGAGGGGGCCAGGACTTGTTCGCAGGTAGATCTTCCTGGACGGAAACCAGCTTGGGCGGGTGATAGGAATTTCTCTGTAAGAGGAGAAATATGTGACAGAAGCAGCCTCTCAAGGAGTTTCTTTAACCTAGAGGGTTAAAGAGTAGGAAAGGTATCAGGGGAGGGGATGGGATACGGAGTTCTGGTGGTGGGAACTATGTGGAGTTGTAGCCCTCTTATCCTATGGTTTTTGTCAGTGTTTCCTTTTTATAAATAAAAATTTGAAAAAAAACTTTAATCCCCCAATAAAGGAAAAAAAATAAAATGGAAAAAAAACTAACAAAATATGTGTATTTTAGAGCTTTGGAATTAGAAGTACAGTCTCAAACTAATGACTACTAAATGAGATAAGCCAAGGAGAAAGTGATTTGAAAGATGCAAACCCATATAATCAATTTCCAATAGTTCTAATGCACAGAAAAATGTTTGTGTGTCCACCAAATTATCTCCATATCCTGTTCTCACAGCCCTAGTCCAATCAGAAAGTATTCTTATGAAATGATCTTGGCACTGTATATCTTTGTATAGATTTGCATAAAAGCATAAACTAGATAGTGAAGAAAATCTTAACTAGTGGTCCAGGAGGTGGTGCAGTCGGCAAAGCACTGGACTCTCAAGCATAAGATCATGAGTTCAGAATGATATCTGGTTCTTTCTCTCTCTCCTCCTATATTTCTCATGAATAAATAAAATGTTTAAATTAAAAAAATAATAAAATCAACTAGAAATATAATAATGAGAATGTTTATTATATAAAGACATACAGCATAAATAAAGCTTAAGGCTTAGAAACACCCAGGATTCTAAGTCATTTGTTCATTTTTGTCCTTGCAGGGATTTCACTACTCCAGGCCAAGTTTTTTAGCTAGAAAGATAGAGGCAGAGGGGGAGAAGTAAAGACACCACTGTATAATCATTTCTTCCAGTTATGCACATGGTTATGTGCATAAAAAAGCAGGCTCCTTCCCAGGTGAGCTATGTCTCAGGCTTTCCTAAGGTGTTTTCTTTTTTTATTATTATCTTTTTTTTTCTTTAATGAGGGGATTAGTGGTTTACAGTCAACAGTAAAATACAGTCGTTTGTACATGTGTTACATTTCTCAGTTTTCTACATAACAGTTCAACTCCCTCTAGGTCCACCTCTACCATCATGTTCCAGGACCTGAACCCTCCCCCCAAGACCCTTTTACTTTGGTGCAGTATACCAAACCCAGTCCAAGTTCTGTTTTGTGTTTTCTTGTTTTTTCAACTTTTAAAAAAATTATTATTAGTGATTTAATAATGATTGACAAGATCATAGAATAAGAGTGATACGATTCATGCAATCCCCACTACCAATGCCATATCCCAACCCTTCCTTTGGAAGTTTCCCTATTCTTTATATTTTAATTTTCTAAGTTCAACAATTCTTTCTACAGAAGGGTAAATGATAGGGGAAGATCACCCCCACCTGTGGAGGGGGGAAGCTTTACAAGTGGTAAAGCAGTACCAATGTCTCTCTTTTTCTCTCTCACCTTCTCCTATCTTATTTTCTTTATGTCTCTATCAGTAAATGAATAAATAAATTATTTTTTAAAACTCTCCCCTGTGGTCCGGGAGGTGGCACAGTGGCTAAGGCACTAGACTTTCAAACATGAGGTCCTGAGTTCAATCCCTGGCAGCACATGTACCAGAGTGATGTCTGGTTCTTTCTCTCTCTCTTGTCTTTCTCATTAATAAATAAATAAAATCTTTTTAAAAAAAAAAAAAAAACTCTCCCCTAACTATTGCTTACGAAGTGCTCTCAGTTTTTTAGTTTAGTACCAGCTGATTAAAAACTGTATGTTCAAATAAACTTGAAAATTCAAATCTACCATAGTGTAAATTTTTTAAGGAGGTGCTGGAGATCAAATTTAATGTTTTAAGAGTGTATTCTATGGGAAAACCACCCCCAAAGTGTTTTCTAAGTAGACATCTCTTAACAGTCATTTCATTTAGCCAAATTTCCTGTACTTTGAAAAATCTCTGTATCAATCAGAATCAGAATCCTAGTGACTGACAAAATTAGAACTTGAGTTCTTGCTCATTCTATCTGCATGGATAAGTGTACAGAACTATATACTGTCTTCATTTTAGGATCAAGGCTGATGGAATAACCTTCCTCTAAAACATTCCTTGTTTGGGGGGGTAGAAGAAGTTATTACAAAGAGAAAGAATAAAATTGTGTAGAACAGAAACTGACTTACAAAGTTTCTGCCCCCACCCCTACATTTCATCAGCCAAAGAAAATCACAGAATAACACCTAAATTAAAAAACCAAAGATATTTATTAATTGTCTAAAATGATTTCCATACCTGTAGTCTATTTCCTGTCAAAACCACACCTATTTTCTTCTGGGGAATCTCCTCAAATCATACCTTCTCTATATCACTACCACTGGATATGTGCCAATGGACCAGGACAGGTCCAGAATAAATACAGAAACTTTTCTAGAAGGCTACTTTTACTTGAATATCTGGAACTTTATTTTATAGTTTCTTAAGTAGAATAAATTTTACTATAGTATTGAATAAGATAAAAAATGCAAATATATATAAAGAAAGTTAATGTTTGAGTCAGGTCTCACTGGGCTATCCCATAGCCCCTGGTGCCATGAGTGCAGGCTCATCTATTCTCAAGGATGATTTAACAGAAGAAATTAGTAACACATTATCTGACACTTCCTGCCTCTCTAAGAGTGCACTGCCCATTATGCTAACCAATGGCTATATGTGGCTCTTGAACACTTGAATTGTGGCTAATACAACTGAGGAATTGAATATTTAATTTTCTTTATTTTAATTAAATTCAAATAACCACATGTGGTTAATGGCTTTTGGGCTAGGGATTGGTGATATAGAATACTTGCAGCTTTAAAATCAAAATAACGTTTTCCAGTGTACTAGTCCCCAAAGCACGTCACTATATCATGATACATAGTGAAGGGGAATTGAGAAAGCAGGTACAATAAAGTTATATCACTGTTCACTTTCATCAGGAATCTCGTCATAAGCTCTTTGGGGGGTTTCTCCAGGACCTTTCCCTCACTATACAGCCACTCTCCAAAGGGAGGCTGGGCCATCCTTCTCTGCCACTTAGAAGAAAGCTGGTCCTGAAGTAAGTTTACCTTAGAATGTTCCCAGTTGTGGCCATAGACTGTGAGCTCAGACTTACAAGGACTCTGAGATTCTCCAGGCTCCTGTTATAAACATATTAATATTCATACATGTGCCCCTGGTCAATGTGGTTGAAAGTTAATTGTATTTATTTTTTTTTTCAAGTTTGGAAGCTACAATCTGCCTTAATCCAGATTTCAAATTCTATTCTCAACTCTGATAACATCCTCCTAGGCAATATTTCTTATCTACCTTCATGTTAACCATGAAGTTCAAAGTTTACTAAAGTCATGGGCCCCTAGGAACATACCTAACTTAGATATCCTAGGTTTTTTTTTCCCACCCCAAGGTCTCTATTCTCATCTGCTCTAACCCTACTCTTTTATTTATTTATTTATTTATAAAAAGGAAACATTGAAAAAAACCATAGGATAAGAGGAGTAAAACTCCACACAATTCCTACTCTTTAGTTCCTGTTTATTAAACATTTTGTCCTGCTTAATATCTTACTAGTGTTCAGCCACCAAATTACAGATGCTGCTGCTACAATACCATCCTAACCTCCCTGGGCAGATAACCTCGCCAGCATATCCCAGAACCTCACCTCTCCAGAGCCCTACCCTACTAGGGTAAAATAGAAACAGGCTGGGGGTATGGATTGACTGACCAACATCCATGTCCAATGAAGAAGTAATTATAGAATACAGAATTTATTCCATCTTCACCCCCAGAAGAATTTCAGTCCATACTCCCAGAGTGGGGAAATGCTGGGAAATTGTGCAGATGCAGTCACATCTGCCATGTTGTCCCCTCAGGCTACTGCTAGTTCCCGCGAGAGTTGGGACATTCTCAGAGTGCCTGTTCAGCCATGTTGTGCCCTCAGGACATTGTCTATTTGGAGTGCTTTGGTCACTCCTCCCCCCTCCCATTCTCATGAGAGTTATTATCCTATCCTGGAGTACTATGGTTACTCCTCCCCCTTCCCATTCTCGTGAAAGCTGCTCCTATAAAAGCCCTTCTTCTTCCGCACCTCACTCTCTTGCCAGCGCTTCACTCCAGTGTTCAGACACAGGAAAGGTTACTGCGTGAGGCGGCCATTTTCGCTACCTCCACGTGGCCTAACCTGCCTCTCTAGCACCCAACTCTGAGGTGCCAGCACAAATAAAGATTTGTGTTTCCTCTTCGCTCCAGACACCCTCTCTCTCTTCTCCACGGCCCGCGCACAACAACAGGGAAAAGATAGGAGAAAATGGCCATAGTGCTCTGGACCTAATTCTATCAGGACTGGAAATATTTGTCACAAGAAAACTTGGTTTTTATACCATCAATGAAAAGGAAACAAATCTAGAAAACCCCAGAGAACATCTGATACTGATTCGCTTATCTGAAAAGAAAGAGGAAAAAGGGAAGACACCCAGAAGTAGAAATAGTGTGCAGTTGTGCCCCTATTATCTCATAATTTTGTAAATCACTATTAAGTTACTAATAAAAATTGGTAAAATAACAAAGGACACTAATTACCTGGTGTTAATAAGAGAGATTATTCCTGATTACAGAGATGAGTTCAGTGGAACCTTAAGAGTACTTAAATGTGGAAGAATAAAAAGGAAGAGACAATGTCAACATAATGTGATATGGGAAAAACTCAACCAACTATTGATACTTTGAAAATGGAGGGGGGCAGGCAGTGGTGCACCGATTTAAGATCACACACTACCATGCACAAGGACCTGGGTTCAAGTCCCTGGTCCCCACCACCTGCACAGAGGGTGTTTATGAACAGTGAAGCAAATACTTCAGGTTTCTCTTTGCCTCTCACCCTCTCTATCTACCTCTCTCAGTCACTCTCTGTCCTATCAAATTAAGAAAAATAATGACTGCTAGTAGCATTTCATTTGTGTGCAGGCATGAAGCCTCAGCAATTCCCCTGATGAAAATAGAAAGAAAAGGAAAGGAGAGAGAAAGAAAGAAAGAAAGAAAGAAAGAAAGAAAGAAAGAAAGAAAGAAAGAAGAGGAAGAAAGGAAGGAAAGAAGGAAGGAAGGAAGGAAGGAAGGAAGGAAGGAAGAGAAAGAGGAGAAAGGAAGGAAGAGAAGAAAGAAGGAAAGGAGAGAGAGAAAGAGAGAGGAGGGAAAGAGGGAGGGAAGAGACAAAGAAGGATAGAAGGAAGGGAAGAAAGAATGGAGAAAAAGTCACACATCTATGGACATCTAATCTTTGATAAGGGGGCCCAAACTGTTAAATGGAGGGAAGAGGCTCTCTTCAATCAATAGTTGTGGGAAAACTGGGTTGAAACATGCAGAAGAATGAAACTGAACCACTGTATCTCACAAAAATCAACTCCAAATGGATCAAGGACCAGAAACTATCAAATAATTAGAGGAAAACATTGGTGGAACACTTCCCCACCTAAACCTCAAAGACATTTTTGATGATACAAACCCAACTGCAAAGAAGACTAAAGCAGAAACAAACCAATGGGACTACATCAAATTGAAAAGCCTCTGCACAGCCAAAGAAACTATCACACAAAAAGACCCCTCACAGAATGGGAGATCTTCACATCTCATACATCAAGAGACTAATTACCAAAATATACAAAGAGCTCAGCAAACTTAGCAACAAAAAAGCAAATGACCCTATCCAAAAATAGGCAGAGGACATGAACAGAACATTCACTACAGAAGAGATCCAAGAGGCTAAGAAACACAAGAAAAATTGCTCCAGGGGCTGAGCCAAATGGCGACTTGGAAGCAGCAGCTGGCATGAGCTCCAACAAGCAGCAGCTTGTCACCTGAGATTCTCTGAATAGGGTAGGATACTGGGCCCTCAGCAGGAGGGTGAATAAGGGGTCCTCAGGGTGACACTAAGGTGACACTATTACTCACTCTTGGATTGGAAAACAGAGGCCAGGGGGGCAAAGAAAGGAATATCTTTCGATTACTTCTAAGCTCACCCCTCTACCCCACCCCAGAAGCAGCCCCCAGGGGCTGGAGAGCTGCTCCTAGCAGGCTTCCCACTAAGCTATTTTCTTTATCAAGATTCCTGGCTCACCACAATTGAACTAATTCTGATTGTGCTGAATAAATAACACTCAATGCTTAAACAACGGGGAGAAATTCTAAGGTTATCAGGTAAAGAGAGGACTACAAAAGTAGAATAAGGGAAAGAGACAGGGTCACTTAATAATGGCCCTTTTGGTCAATATCACACCACCTCACTACCTGGGGCCCTTGTCAGAGAATCCTTAGATTCCTATACAAATATGAAGGACCTAGACATCTAATGGATCCCTCTCTACATCATCCCTAGGCACTTCTATAAGGAACATCATCACAAGTCCTCTTGTGAGCCCTCTCAGGACCTTGCCCTCACCATAGAGCAGCTATGGTTGGGACTTCCCCAGACTCTGAAGGGAGGTTAGGGTATCTCACCCTGCCAGTTGAGAAATACTGGTCCTGAAATGATTGAAGCCTGCAGTGTTCCCAGTTGTGACCGTGAGCTGCAAGCTCAGACCAATTAGAGGTATAGAAGTTGCACAGGCCCTGGTGCTAAATATAACTATATATATGGGCCCTGGATCAGGCAGATGGAAGTAAATAGTTAATTCTATCCACAGAATCTTTTCGAGAATGGGAGCTACTCTCTGTCCTAATCCAACTTTCAAGTCCTTTTCTACTCTGACACCATTTTCTCAGACAATGGTTTTATCCAACTTCCTACAAGCTATCAAACTCAAGCAAAAACTACCATAATCATGGGCCCCTAGAAATATGCCTTAAATGTATTTCTGAGCTTTCTTTCACCCTAAAAGCCCTAATCTCATCTGCCCTGTTCTGACCTTTTGTTTCCCATTCATTAACCATTTTGTCTTTCTTTATGTCCTGCCACCTTCCAGACACCAAATTGCAGACGCAACCATGATTGCACCCTGACTTCTCTGGAGACATCACCACCAATGTGTCATGGAACCTCACCACTCCAGAGCCCTACCTCATTAGAGAAAGACAGAAACAGGCTGGGGATATGGATTGACCTGCCAGTGACCAATTCCAGCACAGAAGTAATTACAGAAGCCAGAACTCCTAACTTCTGCAACCCAAAAACAACTTTGATCCCTACTCTCAGTGGGGGGAGAAGTGATAGAAGGAAGAAGATAAGAGGGTTCTAAACTCCAGTTCTATCAGGTCCCAGAGAGAAGGAATAAGAAAAAAAGAAATATTTGGGTGTAGTAATAGGGTAACATGTGGCCTGGAGGTCAAGAGAGGACTGGACCTGAAAGAAAAAGAGGTACCAATACCCATGTCCAGCAGAGAAGTAATTACAGATGCCAGACATTACACCTTCTACACCCCATAATGATCCTGGGCCCAAGCTCCCAGAGAGATAAAGAATAGGAAAGCTTTCAAGGGAGAGGATAGGATACAGAGATCTGGTGGTGGGAATTGTGTGAAATTGTACCCCTCTTATCCTATAGTCTTGTCGATATTTCCATTTTATCAATAATTTTTTAAAAATTAAAAATACCACTTAATCCAGCTAATCTAATTATGGGTATTGACTATAATAATATAAAAACAATAATTCAAAATTGTATATGCCCCCTATGTTAATTGCACTATCACTTACAACAGCCAAGATGTGAAAATAACTTGAATATTCATTGATGAATTGATGAATAAAGAAGATGTGTATACACACAGCAAGGAATAATACTCAGTTATTTATAAAAATGAAATTTTTTTGTCATTTGTAAAGCTGGATGAAACTAGAGGATATTGTGCTGAATAAAATAAGTCAAAAGGAAAAAAGAAAAAATACCATGTTAATTCACTTATATTCGGAAGATCAACAAAGAAAATAAATACTTAGATACGTAAAACAGATTTTTATTAGCAGAAGGAGAAAAGGGCTCAGTGGTCAATGAAATGGGCAAAAAGGGTCAACTATATGATGGTGGATAGAAATTGGACTTGTAGTGATCATAACATAGTGTACAGATGTTGACTTATAAGGTTATGCACTGGAAATATGTGTTGTTACTTCAGTTTTCTAAGTGTTAAAGCATTTACATATTCATTTTACTTGCTATAATTAGGCTCATCCTTGAACATTCATCTGAATGAGATGGCAAGTAAGTGTTGGACATTTAGGTTGTTTCCAAAATTGGGCTATTGCAAATGGTGCTACTGTGAACATAAGTTTGCACAAATCTCTTTGGATAGGTGTCTCTCTCCTTCTGGTTTATTCCACTTAGCATAATACCCTCAAGTTCCATCCTAGTATTTTATTGAGATTTAAATGTAGTTCTGTCCTTCTCTCTCTCCCTTTTCAAACAAGACCCCTTTGGGGTCCTTTTATCTCAAAGTATGTATTATAATCTTTCGCCCACCCTTTTCATGAATCTCTCAGTTATTAAGGGTCCTGATTAAGTTATTTTTGCATTCCAAATTGACTAATACTCACCCATAACAAAAAAATTGTCAGAAAATTAGATAATACAGCTAAGACATTACAGGATTTAGGAAATAATGTAATTTTTACAGAGTTCATAGTATTTACTAGCCTTTAATGTCAAAACCAAAGGCTGAAATTCTATATGAATGCATGAATCCATTAAGAAGGAGTCATTTTCAATTATTAAGAATCCAAGATCTGTATTCTTTACAGAAACTAGAAATGGCAAAAAAATAACATCAACATTCATAACTGCTACAATTAGGACAAAGAGAATTCTTAAATCAAATTAAAATCAGAGTGATGATAATAAAAGTAATGAAATTTATGTAGCACCATGTGTCTCCCTTTCCTCAAAGAAATTTCTGAGTCTGTTGTTTTACAGAGATAAAGAAATCAGTCGTTGCTCAACAACAGAAAGCAACCCCATCAAAAAATGGGGAGAAGAGCTGAGCAGAGTCTTCGCCAAAGAAGACATACAAATAGCCAACAAGTACATGAAAAATATGCTATCAATTTCTATCAAAGAAATGTAAATCAAGACAGTACTATGATACTACCTCCCATGTGTGAGAGCCACCTTTATTAAAAAGTCCAGGTGCCAGGCAGTGACTCACCTGCTTAAGCATACATGTTATCATGCACAAGAGCCCAGTTTCAAGACCTGGGTTCCTACTGGGAAGAAGCTTCACGAGCAATGAAGCAGTGCTGCAGATTATCTATCTATCTATCTATCTACCTATCTATGTATCTCTCCCACTCTTTACCCACCTTCCCTCTCAATTTCTCTCTGTTGTAAAAAAAAAAAAAGTTCTGGCCAATTTGTAATAGCCAAAATCTGGAAGCAACCCAGGTGTCCAACAACAGATGAGTGGTTGAGCAAGTTGTGGTATATATAAACAATGGAATACTATTCAGCTATTAAAAATGGTGAATTCACCTCTTCACCCCATCTTGGATGAAGTTTGAAGAAGTCATGTTAAGTGAAATAACAGAAATGTCAGAAACAGAAGGATGAATATGGGATGATCTCACTCATAAGTAGAAGTTGAAAAACAAGACCAGGAGAGAACACACTAAGCAGAACTTTGGACTGGAGTTGATGTATTGCACCAAAGTAAAAGACTCTGAGGCAGCCATGATATCATCTCCTCAGACAGTAACTTGGATCCACCTGCATATCGGATGTCAGGCTCAAAAAAAACAAAACCATTAATATAGGCCCTTTGGAATATAACTATGCCTACTATATAACTATATAAATATGCCTACTATCTGCAAAACAGAGGACACCCCCCCCCCCAGCCAGCTCTTCATCTGGACTATTCCAGCCTTTAGGTTCATGATTAGTCAACAATTTGTTCGGCTTTATATGTTAACTCTTTTTTCAGCCACCAGGTTCCAGATGCTAACATGATGCCAACCAGCCTTCCCTGGACAGATGAGTCCACCAATGTGTCCTGGAGCTCTGCTTCCTCAGAGCCTTTCCCCACTAGGGAAAGAGAGAGACAGGCTGGGAGTATGGATCAACCTGTCAATGCCCATGTTCAGCAGGGAAGCAATTACAGAAGCCAAACCTTCCGCCTTCTGCATCCCACAATGATCTTGGGTCCATACTCCCAGAGGGTTAGAGAATAGGAAAACTATCAGAGGAGGAGATGGGATACGGAGTTCAGGTGGTGGGAACTGTGTGGAGATGTACCTCTCTTATCCTATTGTTTTTGTCAGTTTTTCCTTTTTATAAATAAAAATTAAAAAAAAAAAGACCTTGGGATGGGTGGAACATTGATGGAATATGATGGCAGAGGACCTAGTGGGGGTTATATTGTTATGTGGAATACTGGGAAATGTTATGCATGTATTTTACTTTTGACTGTAAAACACTAATCCCCCAGTAAAGAAAATTTTTAAAGTGATGGCAAAGGTAGAATATATATATATATGTATATATATATATATATATATATATATATATATATATATGCCTTTGTATATTGGAAAGCATGCAAATTTTTCTAGTTCCCATGTGACAAGGTATAGGATATCCTTTAAAAGTAGAAATAGGACTATCAGGGGCCAAGTAATAACACACCCAGTAGAGAATATGTGTTGCCATGTACAAGGACCTGGGCTCAAGTCCTGAGCCTCCAGATACAGGGAGGAAGTTCAACAGTGGTGTGACAGTGCTGAGGTATCTCTTTTTTTCTTCTTTCCCTCTTCGTTGTTCCCCCTCTATTCTTTCCTGTCTCTATGAGAAAAGAAAAAGGAAAAAGGGGGTGGGAAATAACTACTGGTGGAGTCATCATGCAGACATCAATCCCCAACATTAACCCCTGGTGGCAAAAAAGAAAGAAGGACAAGGGGAAAATACAGCAAACATATAATCCATTGTTTCCACTCCTTTGTATCTTTCTGAAGAACACAAAAACACTGGTCCAAAAAGATATATCTTCATTGCAGTGCTGTTTACAACAGACAAAATCTGGAACAACACAAGAAAGAGCTCATCAACAGATGAGTAGATAAAGAAGATGGAGTGTATATACATAGTGGAATATTACTTAGGTACAAGAAAAGATGGAGTCTTGACTTTTGATACAACATGCTGGAGAGGTTCACACTGAGTGCAATAAGCCAGAGGAGAAAGGTAAATAGCAAATGATCACACTTTATGTGGGGCATAAAGAAATAAGACAAGGATTGCAATGAAGTGAAACATTAATTCTTAGCCTATAGCTGCAGATGTAAGGGAACTAGATTTTCAGGCATAGGCTAAGAGTTTATGCTACTTTTATGTTATGTATATATTACTAAAGGGGCCTAGGGTGGGGGACTAACAGTGAAGAGACCCAATGTTGTTTGGTGAAGGGAGACTGACACTTTAGTGATGGGAAAGGTGTACTAACACCTTTTGAAGAGGTATGAAACTGTACCCCAAAACATAAAGACTTGGGCCAGTGAAATAGCTCAGTTGAACAGTGCACTGCTTTGCCATGTAAGAGCCCCAGATTCCAGCCTAGCCCCACCACATTGAAGGAAGCTGCAATGCTGTGGTCTTCTTCACTCTCTCTTTTTGTCTCTATCTAAAAGAAAAAGAAATGCATAAAGATTTATAAACCACCGTACCTCAATAAAAGAAGTCAGTCACAATCAAGTCAATGTCTGTGTTTTCCAGGCCATAGGAGGAGGAGGAGGATTTACTGTACCAGCAGATAAACTGTCACTTTCTAGGATCCATTGTCATCACACATCTGTGGCTACTGCCTCTCAAGTCCCTCCACTTCACCCCAGTTGTCCGTTCTGGTGGGGTCCAGAGCAGATGGATCCTAGAAAGTGCATGTCTTTCCTACAGGATCTACATCTCCCATGCATTCACTTGGATCCTGTTCTGGTGCCCAAAGGAATAACAGTCAGTGTGAGTGTGCTTTAGAATAAGTATTAGGGGCCGGGGGTCATGCAGTAGCACAGCAGGTTAAGCAAACATGGCCAAAGCACAAGGACTGGCATAAGAATTCACATTCCAGTCCCCGGCTCCCTACCTGCAGAGGCAGTGGTGAAGCAGGTCTGCAGGTGTCTGTCTTTCTCTCCCCCTCTCTGTCCTATGCAACAACAACGACAACAGTAATAATGACAACAACAAGGGGTAACAAAGGCAATAAAATGGGGAAAATGGCCTCCAGTAGCAGTGGATTCATAGTGCAGGCATGGAGCCCCAGCAATAACCCTGGAGGCAGAAATATATATATACTGAGGAATTGACTTTCTGTAGTTTAGGATATCTACAATGGCTATAAATACTTGTCTGTAAAGTCTCACACTGAAAAACTCATCCTGTTCATTGATTGCACATGTCTCAAATCCTAAAATCTAAAATCAGTAATGGATTTCAGCAAATTCACAAAGCATTCAAAATTAAGTCCAATGCTTAAAAGCCTGTGAACTAATTTTAAGTAAGAAATCTTGTTTAGGGCCCTTTTGCTTTTTCTAGATACATAGGATTAAAATTGACTAACTCAAACAGAGAAAGACAAACACTACCTTATCTCACTGAAATAATCTCAACGGAAGCAGGGAGTAGAATGGTGGTTGCCAGTGGCTGAAGAGACAGAAATGGGAAGGAAATTGATGGTTAAAGGATACAAAGTTGTAGTTATGCAAGATAAATAAGCTTTGGGAAGCCTGTCTGCTATTTAGCATAGCACATATAGCCAACTATTCTGTATTATACACTTAAAATTACATTAAGCATTCTTACAATCAAAAAATTGATGGTGGCGGCGGTGCTGATGGTGGGAAGGTGGGAAAAAATTGATATGTTTGTAGCTTTGATACTGGTTATGGCTTCACAATTGTACACTGTGAAAATCAGTACACAGAAACTCAATTTAAGTGAAGTGAAGAGACTGGAAGAGAATGGCCAGCATCTCCAGTAAGAAGTGATGTTGCAGGAATCGGGCGGTAGTGCAGTAGGTCAAGCACACATGGCGCAAAGCCCAAGGATCGGGGTTCCAGCCCCTGGATCCCCACCAACAGGAGAGTAGCTGCACAGGCGGTGAAGTAGGTCTGCCGGTGTCTATCTTTCTCTCCCCCTCTCTGTCTTCCCTTCCTCTCTCCATTTCTCTCTGTCCTATCCAATAATGACGACAACAATAGCTACAACAAGAAAACAACTAGGGCAACAAAAAGGAATAAATAAATAGGTATTTTAAAAAAACAAAAGAAGTGATGTCGCTTCCCTGCTACTTCAGAAAGAAGAAAGAGGCTCCTCTTGCCCCAGTAACGTCCTCTCTGAAAATCATACAAAGAGGTGCTGATTTTTATTCTAGGGACATGTATGTTGGTCTCATCCTAAGACTGCACTTCCCACATTGCTTTTTAGTTGCTGTTTCCAAATAAAACCATTTTTCTTGTAAAATAATGGGGTTTGTTTTAGTTTGGGTTTTATTTTGTTTTGCTTTGTTTGATTTGGTATTTGGGGAGGGTTGTTTGCTTGTTTGGGGGATATATATACTTATATATATACATATATATGTATATATATATATACACACACACACACACACACATATATTTATATATATGAAAGAAGAGAGACTAAAAGAGACCACACAACCAATAGCACAGCTATATACAAGATACTGGGTAATGTACAGCAAACCATAACAAAAGGACTTTTCAAACGTAACCCAATTACCAAATAATGTGATAACATTAACTATCAATTGTCTTTTGGAACCCTGAGACAGCAGGAACCTCACATCTCCACTATAGAGCCTCTACTTCCCCCAGTCCTGGAACCCTTGGATAGGGCCCACTTTCCCGTATGCCTCTCCCAATCCATATCAAATAATATTGCATCTGCCGATCACAATCTAATCAACGCAACAATGGCCACCTCAACATGCTTCACTTCAGACTGTGTCCAGAGACTTCACATGTGGAATGACAACCCTTCAGCTTCATTACTCGGGTGAGACCTTTCCTTTCATAGTATACTCTAATTCCATCTCAGGTGGTTCACTTTCTAACAAAGTCCCAAAACCTAGATATACACCAGTTTCTGTGACAGAGAGCATATGTTCACACGTATCCATAAACTACTGCAAAATATATACCTGAAAGCAGAAGTACACTAGAGTTTGCAGTGAGTATCCCCCTAACACTTCCTCTCTACTATTCCAAGCTTTGGGTCCATGATTGCTCAACAATTTGTTTGGCTTTGTATGTTAACTCTCTTTTCAGCCACCAGGTTCCAGATGCCATCAGGATGCCGGCCAGGCTTCCCTGGACTGAAGACCCCACCAATGTGGCCTGGAGCTCTGCTTCCCCAGAGACCCACCCTACTAGGGAAAGAGAGAGGCAGACTGGGAGTATGGACTGACCAGTCAACGCCCATGTTCAGAGGGGAAGCAATTACAGAAGCCAGACCTTCTACCTTCTACAACCCACAATGACCCTGGGTCCATGCTCCCAGAGGGATAGAGAGTGGGAAAGCTATCAGGGGAGGGGGTGGGATATGGAGATTGGGTGGTGGGAATTGTGTGGAATTGTACCCCTCCTACCCTATGCTTTTGTTAATTTATCCTTTCTTAAATAAAAAAAAAAAAAAGAGACCACAGTGCCAAAGTTTCCTCCAGTGCTGTGGAGAGTGAGCTCGAACCTGGATCACATACATAAAAAATTGCACAGTATTTCAAGTGCACTATTTCACTGCCCCAATAGGTTTTGATTTATTTTAGGTCAACAGCACTAACCCCCAAACTCATATAGTTCTGTGTATTACTTATGTATAATGCTTGACATGTCAACAATACCCTAATCAAGTGATTTTAATTAAAATTAAATTAACTGGTTTCCCTCCCAAAAGTAAAAAAATATGTAGGCTGTTGTTTACTGATGTATATCAGGCTATTCCAAGAAATCAGACAACTGTAGCCTCACCTGAGTGCCACTCTTGGCCATATACAAACTTTAAGAGAAACAATACAATTCTAAGGAATTCTCACTGGAGTCGGTATTTAAGTTTTATGCTGATACAGTAGATTCCTGTGGTGCCTTCACTGGCACTGACTACAACTCTTAAGCATATATGGCAGGAATCAGAGCACTCACTTTGGGAGCTGCACCTCCACCAAGAATAGGAAGGGCAATAATGGTATTTGCCAAAGACTAGAGACACTACACAAACTTGTGAAATTAAATATAATGCATCCATCTTTAATTAGATTTTTAATATAAAAAATAGCCTTTTATTTGGTAATGAACCTGAGTGATGTGGAACCAATTTATACCCATCACACAGAAGTTGGAACTTCTCACCTGCAGCCTGTTTCAGGACCAAGAAGCAGTGGAAACCCATGAATGGAAAAGAAGTCTTCCTTCTGTGTGGGTCTTTGGTTCACTCCCACCTTGCAGAAGTCTGCTTTGGAACTCCTCCTCACTGTCTGGCATGGACTTACATCACTGAGGAAGAAAGCATAGGCAGTGGGGTTAGAGAAAGGCAGTGTAAGACAGAAGATTACTGTGCCCTTTTGCAAGAGCAATTTCTCAGCCCAGACAAAAACTACGACAAAAGGAAGGTAAGAGGCTAGTCCCTCAGGAAAAGCATAGCCATCAGCACTTCCTGACTCTCATAACCATGGCAACACTTCCCTGACAGTTCTCCTTTTAACTGTCAGGTCTCTTGAAATGACTCTGGTTATTTACATTTCACTTTTGTGGCATTTCAAACTCAGGGAAACATTAACTGTATAGACAAGAAATAAGATCTAAGCAAAGAACTAGAGAAAAAGGGCAACGAGGAAGCTCAAAGAGGGCAAGCAGGTTAAACCAACAGGTGTGCTAGAAGCTGCCTTTTCTTTTAGGTTCCTAAAGCATTAAAAAGCCCCACTGTGACTGTTGTTTTCAGGAGTGAATTTAAAGTGTGTGGGAGGGGGGTGAGTGGTGAAGCACCCAGTTGAGCACACATGCATTACCATGCACAAGGACCTGGGTTCAAGCCTCTAGTTCCCCCCTGCAGAAAGGAAGCTTCAAGAGTGGTGAAGCAGTGCTGCAGCTTGCTCTCTATCTTTCTGTCCTTCTAAACATCTATCTCTGTCTCACCCTCACCCTCCACTCTTCCACTCCCAATTCTCTCCTATAAGAATAAAATAATAATAATAATGGGTGAGGATAGTCCACTGGAAGGGGTGGATTTATCATGCAGGCACCAAGCCCCAGTCATAACCCTGATGTCAGAAAAAAAAAAAGAAGAAAGAAAGAAGAGAGGAAGAAAGAAAGAGAAGCCTTATAGGAGAACAAGGCTTAAACATCTGTAAATGATGGGCATCTGCCAAGACTGATGAAGTTTATATATGTATTTCAATTATCTCTAGACCTCATAATAAATTTTACACCAAATTCTCAAAACTAGTTCATTTTATTTAACATTCATATTTAGAATAAATTTTAGGGGCTAGGAAGATATCTCAGCACTACAGTACTAGACTTAACATGCCTAGGATCCCAAAGTCCGAGGTTCATTCCCCAATACCTCCATATGCCAGAGCTAAACAGAACTCTGGTATCACTCTTTCTCCATCATCTCTCATAAGGAATAAATAAACTGGGAGTCGAGCAGTATCCCAGCGGGTTAAGCGCAGGTGGTGCAAAGCGCAAGGACTGGCATAAGGATCCCAGTTCCAGCTCCCAACTCCCACCTGTAGGGGAGTCGCTTCACAAGCAGTGAAGCAGGTCTTCTGTTGTCTGTCTTTCTCTCCCCCTCTCCATTTCTTCACCTCCTCTCTCCATTTCTCTCTGTCCTATCTAACAACAAGGACATCAATAGCAACAACAATAATAATTACAACAATAAAGAAAAACAAGGGCAATAAAAGAGAATAAACAAATAAATTTTTAAAAAGAAAGAAAGAAATCTCAGGGCCAGGCAGTGGCACACCTGGTTGAATGCACATACTAGTATGCCAAGGACCTGGTTTCAAGCCCCACTCCCCACCTATGGGGGGAAGCTTCACAATCTGAAACAGTGTTTTGGGTGTCTCTCTAGCTCTCTCTCTTCCCCTCAACTTCTTTCTGTCTCTATCAAAAAGAAATAAGAATTTTAAAGTGGAAGCTTCTCAGTAATCAGAGCCTTTTCCAGAATAGTAAGCAAGAAGTGCCTTTGAGAACAAGGGCAAGATAAATGAGTTGGTCCCTCCCCATCCACACCACCACATCCTTGCTCACACCTGTACATATTCTCAAAAAAAAGGTGTGATGACCAAAACTCACTAACATTTCTGCATACAAAGAAATGAAGGTGAGAAGTGACAAACAAACAAAAAAAAAGAGCAACATTCCTATAGAATCACAAAAGCAGGGCCTGGGAAGGGCTTACTTCATTGTGGTGGTATGTTATAAAATGCAAATTGCAGAAAGAGGGGCAGTAATTTGTTAGTAAATATGTTAATTAGGAAGAGTAAATGCCATACCACATGAAAGGGGAAAAAATTCGCCAATGGTAAACTCCAGGAGCAGCAGATTGCAGAGAGCCTAACACAGTTAATAAAACTACTTTTATGTTTTATAGCTCTGCTCTTGAACATAAATAGCTAATAGCCAACTTATATTAGCGACATGGGCACAAATGTACTATATGCTCAAAGACAGAACACCTACAGACCTCCTTCACCACTTGTGAAGCAACCTCCCTAGCTGCAGGCAGGAGCCGGGGGCTCGAACCAGGATCCTTGAGCAGGATCTTAGACTTTGTAAACATGGGCACAAATGTAAATGAGCCCCCTTTTTGGTTTATATTACTGAAATGCAATCCAAATGCTAAAATGTTGCATCTGGCAATTTCATTAAGGGCAAGATCTGAGGACCTGATACAGTCATAGGGCCTGCTTCAAGGAATTTTAATATGAAACCAAAATTACACTGCACATCCTTGTTTGCCACATGGGAATTTCCAGAAAGGGCTCTGCTATCAAATATCCATGACTACGTCCACAACCCCCAGCCCCTGTGGGTGTTCAAAATGTCCTACTCGCCAAAAAAATGCCTCACAAGCCCAAGGCTGCAACAATATGGTCTTGTGCAAGTGCAGTCTGGACTTCCAGTCGACTTGCTTTGCTTGCCGACCTGTAGCAGCCCTGACTTGACAGCAAACAAAGAAGCCCTTGTATCCATTAGGCTTTCATAGGTCCAGGTGGCTGAAGGAAGGAAGAGAGAGAAGGACCTTCAGGGCCTGCTGAGTCTGGGTCCCTGCTAGCCACAAAGATCGAATGCAAAAGCTAACAAGACACATTTGTGCTGCCTGCACCAGTGGAAGTTTTCCATTTCTAACCGCATTCATCTGAGACCTCTCCTACGCACAAGGTCTTTCTTTACTCCTGCTGTGCAAGCAGCTACTGTATACACCAAAAGTTAATTTTACTACACACTCCAGTGTGTCACCAGAGGTGCAATAAATCACGAACTAATTTCCAATTCTGTTCTGCTCTACTTGATAAGGACGTAGAGCATTCTCCCCTCCACCCCCAACCTTCCGCCCCCGTACATTTTCTTAAACATGAGGGTTAGAAGCAGGAACAGGTCTCTTGATGCACAGTGAATTTCAACCTCCCTTTGCAAGAGATGTTGACCCCTTCAAGTTCAATTAGAATAAAACAACTTTTGGGTTCTTGAGTTTGGAACTTGGGTTCAGAAGCTGCCTCCGGGGTTTTTGTTGGTTGGTTGGTTGGTTGGTTGGTTGGTTGGTTGTTTTGTTTGTTTGCTGCAGAGCACATCTTAGAAGTTATGTTTGGGGGGTCGGGCGGTGGCGCAGTGGGTTAAGCCATGTCGCGCAAAGTGCAAGGACAGGCGTAAGGATCCCGGTTGGAGCTCCCCACCTGCAGGGGAGTCGCTTCACAGGCAGTGAAGCCGGTCTGCAGGTGTCTATCTTTCTCTCCCCATCTCTGTCTTCCCCTCCTCTCTCCATTTCTCTCTGTCCTATCCAACAACGAATAGCGTCAACAATGGTAATAATAATAACCACAAGAGGCTACAACAACAAGGGCAACAAAAGGGGGGGGAAATGGCCTCCAGGAGCGGTGGATTCAGAGCCCAGCAATAACCCTGGAGGGGAAAAAAAAAGAAGTTATGTTTGTAGAAATTCTGTTGTTATTGCCATTTTGCAACTTCAGCAGATAAATTCTTTCTGAGGAGGGATAAGTTGCTGGGGATAGCTTTATTTTGAACTGTGCTGCATTTTTTTAATTGCTTTAATTGTGATCAACAAGTCCATTGGGTTTAGGGGTACAATCCCACACAATTCCCACCACCAGTGTTCCACACCCCATCACCTCCACTGAAAAGTTCCATTCTTTATCCCTCTGGGAGTATGGACTCAGGATCATTGTGGGGTATAGAAGGTGGAAGGTCTGGCTTCTGTAATTGCTTCCACACTGGGCACGGGTATTGGCAGGTTGATCCATACCCCCAGCCTGTTTCTATCTTTCCCTAATGGGACAGGTCTCTGGAGAGGTGGGGTTCCAGGACATATTGGTAAGGTTGTCTGCCCAGGGAAGTCAGGTTGGTGTCGTGGTAGCATCTGCAACTTGGTGGCTGAAAAGCATTAAGTAGAGCTAAGGTTTAGAAGAAGGAGGAAAAATAAGAGAAGAAATACTTCAATGCAACAAATATCAAAGGAAATCAAAGAAATAATTTCTGCATAGTCCCATAAACAAAGTACAAAGCACACAATCCATGTAGACCCAAATTTATTTTATTTATTTAAGAAAGGATAAATTAACAAAACCATAGGGTAGGAGGGGTACAACTCCACACAATTCCCACCACCCAATCTCCATATCCCACCCCCTCCCCTGATAGCTTTCCCACTCTCTATCCCTCTGGGAGCATGGACCCAGGGTCATTGTGGGTTGCAGAAGGTGGAAGGTCTGGCTTCTGTAATTGCTTCCCCACTGAACATGGGCGTTGACTGGTCAGTCCATACTCCCAGTCTGCCTCTCTCTTTCCCTAGTAGGGTGGGTCTCTGGGGAAGCAGAGCTCCAGGCCACATTGGTGGGGTCTTTAGTCCAGGGAAGCCTGGCCGGCATCCTGATGGCATCTGGAACCTGGTGGCTGAAAAGAGAATTAACATACAAAGCCAAACAAATTGTTGAGCAATCATGGACCCAAAGCTTGGAATAGTAGAGAGGAAGTGTTAGGGGGATACTCACTGCAAACTCTAGTGTACTTCTGCTTTCAGGTATATATTTTGCAGTAGTTTATGGATACATGTGAACATATGCTCTCTGTCACAGAAACTGGTGTATATCTAGGTTTTGGGACTTTGTTAGAAAGTGAACCACCTGAGATGGAATTAGAGTATACTATGAAAGGAAAGGTCTCACCCGAGTAATGAAGCTGAAGGGTTGTCATTCCACATGTGAAGTCTCTGGACACAGTCTGAAGTGAAGCATGTTGAGGTGGCAATCGTTGCATTGATTAGGTTGTGATCGGCAGATGCAATATTATTTGATATGGATTGGGAGAGGCATACGGGAAAGTGGGCCCTATCCAAGGGTTCCAGGACTGGGGGAAGTAGAGGCTCTGTAGTGGAGATGTGAGGTTCCTGCTGATAGACCCAAATTTATGCAAAGAAGAAACAGAATGTAAAGCATCAGGAAGTAAAGTTTGCGATATGCCAGGTTCTACTTGCAGAAACACTTTTTTTAAATTACTTTATTGGGGAATTAATGTTTTACATTCGACAGTAAATACAATAATTTGTACATGCATAACATTTCCCAGGTTTCCATATAACAATACAACCCCCACTAGGTCCTCTGTCATCCTTCTTAGATCTGTATTCTCTCCATCCACCCACCCCAGAGTCTTTTACTTTGGTGCAATACGCCAATTCCAATTGAGGTTCTACTTGTGTTTTCTCTTCTGATCTTGTTCTTCAACTTCTGCCTGAGAGTGAGATCATCCTATATTTGTCCTTCTGGCAGAAACACATTTTTTATTCCTTCACTTTAGTGAGGCATTAGTAGTGTACAGTACAGTCGTTGGAATATGGGTACAATTTCTCAACTCCCCACCATAGGTGTCTACAAGACATTCTCTCCCCCAATCTAAGTCCTTTTCCACCATCATGCATCAGGACCCTAATATTTTTCCATCTTATTCCTCTCATTCTTTCCCCAGAGTCCTTGCTTTGCACACCTAGTCCAAGTTTCACTTTCTTTTTCCTTACTGTCCTTGTTTAAGTTTCACCTATGAGTGACATCATCCAGTTTTTATCCTTCTCTTTCTGGCTAACAGCTGGGTAATATATATATCACAACTTTCTAAGTCATTCATCAGTTGCTAGGCATCTGAGTTGCTTCCAAGCTTGGGCTATTACAGATTGTGCTACAATGAAGATAAGTATGCATAGATCCTCTCTTCCTTTGGATTTGGATATTCCCAGAAAAAGAATTTCTATGTCATGACAGATTCATTTCTAGCATTCTGATGAGTCTATGGATTGTTTTCCATGGAGGTTGGACCAGTTTACATTCCTACCAACAATGTAGGAGAGTTTCTTTTTCCAGACAACCTCTCAAAACACACTTTTTAAAATAAATTGATATTGATAAGTAAATCAATACAATCCAAAAGCCTATTAATTGCCCTTTTATTCTCTTTTATCTGATACAGACAAGAAAAAACAGAGAAAGAGAAATATCTGTAGCATCGCTCCACTATTTATGAAGCTTCCTCCTTATAGGTGGGAACCAAAGGCTTGAACACAAGTCCTCATGCATGGCTGCCTGTGATTTACTTTCCAGTCCCATGAACAAATCTTTTCCATAATTTTAAAATAAAATGTGAAAAGATTCACACAACCCTTTTGGAAAGCAAACTGACAACACCTAGGAAAGTTCAAAATGTGTATATCCCATGATTCAGCAATTTTATTCCCAAGAAAACATACACTTAGAAGAGGAGACTCATACAAGACTACTCAATACAGTATTACATGTGGTAGCATAAACTGAAAACAACCTAGCTATCTATCATAAAGAGAACTGGTATATAATTGTGATATAATCATATAATAGATCACCATACAACATGAAGTGAAAAAACTAGAGCTAATTCTTACAACACTTAGTGAAAAATCATGCAATGGCAGAACTTTGGTGGTGGGTGCAATGCTAAATTATATCCCTGTAATTTTATAATTTTGTAAACTATCATTAAGTCACTAATAAAATCATGTGGCATAAAATAGCACAACATACTTTTACAAATATTTAAAAAGCATTACTACATACTGCTTATGATATATAATATATTATAAAAGCATAAAAATGAGGGCCAGGGTGAGAGCACTATGGTTACTCAAAAAGACTTTTATGCTTGTTGCTCCAAGGTCACAGGTACAATCCTTGATACCACCATAAGCCAAAATTGAGCAGCACTCTGGTTTAAAAAAAGAAAAAACATAAGAAGTGGACATGTAAAAATGCAGAAAGGAAGCAGGCAGATGGAATCACGAAGATGTATTAAAATATACTTGAGAGGTCTGGCTTCTGTAATTGCTTCCCCACTGAACCTGGGAGTTGACTGGTCGATCCGTACTCCCAATCTGTCTCTCTCTTTCCCTAGTAGGGTGGGGCTCTGGGAAAGCAGAGCTCCAGTACACATTGATGAGGCTGTCTGTCCAGAGAAGTCTGGTCAGCATCTGGAACCTGGTGGCTGAAAAAAGAGTTAACATACAAAGCCAAACAAATTGTTGAACAATCATGGACCTAAAGATTGGAATAGTGCAGATGAAGTGTTGGGGGTATTCCCTGCATGCTCTTGTGTACTTCTGCTTTCAGGTATATATTTTTCCCCTAGTTTATGGGCACGGGTGAACCTATGCTCTATCTCAGGGGATCTGGACTATATCTAGGTTTGGGGACTTTATTGGGGAGTGGAACCTTCCACCCTCTGCAACCCACAAGGACCCTGGATCCATACTCCCAGAGAGATAGAGAATGGGAATGCTATCAGAGTAGGGGGTGGGATGTGGAGATCAGGCTATGGGAATTGTGCGGAATTGTAATCCTCTTATTCTATGTTTTTGTTAATGTCTCCTTTCTTAAATAAATTTTTTAAAAAAGAAAAAAAACCACTAAACACTAAAAAAAACATACTTGAGTGACAAGAGTAGAAAGGGTAGAAATATATAAGAATAAAGGGCATTTACTGGCTTTGTTTCTTAAATTGGAGGCTGGATAAAAATATGTCTATGGGGAGTGGGCCACCTGGAATGGAATTAGAGAATACTATGAAAGGAAAGGTCTCACCCGAGTGATGAAGCTGAAGGTTGTCATTCCACACCTCTGGTCGCAGAAGTCTCTGGTCGCAGTCTGAAGTGAAGCATGCTGGGGCGGCTCTCGTTGTGTTGATTAGGTTGTGGTCCACGGATGCAATATTATTTTATTTGAATTGAGAGCAGCATGCAGGAAAGTGGGCCCCACCCTAAGTTTCCAGAACTGGGAGAAATATAGGCTCTATAGTGGAAATGTGAGGTTCCTGCTGTCTTAGGGTTCAAGAAGACAAAGGATAGTTATTGTTATCACCACATTATTTGGTGATTGGGTTAACTTTGGAAAGTCCCTTTGTTAGGGTTTGGGGTATAATACCCAGCATCTTGTATATAGCTGTGCTACCAGTTGCTTCTGTTCTCCCTAGTCTAGGCTTTTGAGAGAGTCAATATATCAAAGACAGCCTATATATTAAAAAGACTTAGTCTGTGTTTTAAGAAGTTCTAGACATATGATCAATTTTCCCCTCTCATATTAATTAGTGGTTTGTATGTTTACATTTTAATAGAAATGTACATAAACACCATTCCCACCACCAAAAGACTGTGTCCCATCCCCACCACCCACCCCTCCCCCCCCCCCGCCACGCCAGGAAGCCCAATGGCCACCCACCCCTTCACCACAGGGTTTTACATTGGTGCCCTGCTTTCGATTTAATCAGATCCTGCTTTTAGTTTCCCTTTCTGTTCTTCTTTCTCAACTTCTGTTGATGAGTGGGGACATCCCATACTCATCTTTATCTTTCTGACTTAGCTGACTTAACATAATTCCTTCCAACTCTGTCCAAGATGGGTCAGATAAGGAGTTCTCAATAGCTGCATAGTATTCCATTGTGTATATATACCACAGCTTTCTTAGCCACTCATTTGCTGTTGGGCACCTGGATTCCTTCCAGGTTTTAGCTATTATGAATTGTGCTGCTATGAACATAGATGTACACATATCTTTTTGGTTGGGCATTATGAAATCCTTGGGGTATATCCCCAAGAGAGGAATTACTGGGTCATATGGAACCACTCCCCAATAAAGTCCCCAAACCTAGATATAGTCCAGGTCCCCTGAGGTAGAGCATAGGTTCACATGTGCCCATAAACTAAGGAAAAATATATACCTGAAAGCAAAGAGCATGCAGGGAATACCCCCAACACTTCATCTGCACTATTCCAGTCTTTAGGTCCATGATTGTTCAACAATTTGTTTGGCTTTGTATATTAACTCTCTTTTCAGCCACCAGGTTCCAGATGCCAGCAAGATGCTGACCAGACTTCCCTGGACAGACAACCCCATCAATGTGTACTGGAGCTCTGCTTCCCCAGAGCCCCACCCTACTAGGGAAAGAACCGTTCCACCCCGGTTCCATGGCTGCCAGTTCTTAGCAACATCGCCCCGCCAGATATTCGTTGGGATGCGGCATCATCTAAGTTCATTTCCCACGTCTACGCTCGACCGGACCTGCCAATATACGCGGATATCTTCGCCCACCCTGTTCAACGCTTGACATCTCGTCACCCAATCTGGTCCCCTACGTCTACACTGAACTTCTCTGTTCCAGTCTCTTGGAAACAGAGCTGGCAGTCAGCTGAGGTAAAGAACAAACACCTCATCACAGACCCCTGCAAGCGTAAACCCGGCTTTGACCTAGCACGTTATGATTGGGCTCTCCTCAATCGTTATCAAACAGGCCATGGCAGGTGCGCCGCTATGTTCCATCGCTGGGGAGCCAGAGACGACCCGAACTGCCCCTGCGGCTACAGACAGACTATGACCCACATAGTCAACGACTGCCACCTCTCCAGATTCAAAGGAGGTCTTGAAACTTTACATCAGGCTCAACCTGATGATGTTGACTGGCTACGGAAGAAGGGCAAACGCTAGAAGAAGAAGAAGGGAAAGAGAGAGGCAGGCTGGGAGTATGGACCCAGTCAACACCCATGTTCAGCGGGTAAGCAATTACAGAAGCCAGACCTTCCACCCTCTGCAACCCACAACGACCCTGCATCCATACTCCCAGAGAGAGAGAGAATGGGAAGCTATCAGGGGAGGGGATGGGATATGGAGATCGGGTTATGGGAATTGTGTGGCACTATACCCCTCTTATTCTATGATTTTGTTAATGTCTCTTAAATTAAAAAAATATATGTCTATGGCATTATTCTTTACCATTTCTGTATGTCTTAAATGTCATCTAATCAATTTACATAATTTTTAAATAAAAACTATATATGCATATGCATAGAAAACTCTTGACAAAGAGGAAACTTTTGACATTAATTGCCTTTAGAGAGTGGGACTGGGGAGTCTGGGGCATGAGCAGGCTTCACTTTTTGCTCTTGTACAGTTTGAATTATACTCTTTGAATATGTACCATGCAAAAAGGTCATTTTCATAATAATGATAATTTTTCTAACAACCTAGCAAACACAGGTACTTGACAACAGTCTGAACAAAGTTTTTGCTTTAATGACCTAACTCATTGCCCTGTGTATTTAAGCAGTTGGGCCCAGCTCCCCTTCTCAGAAAATGGGATACTAGCTCTATAGAGTGATATGGATCACAGATGTTGTGAATACAAGACACACCATATTATATGTTATGAGTGACATTTTTTAATGCTTCTGTAAAATTCTGTGCATGTTATCATTCGAGCCTTTGGAATAGTACAAGGAATTGTCTCTACATTATTTTGTAATACCGGCAATTATTTTTAGCTGTGAGATAAAGCTAAGTGCCATTTCAAACAGTTTAGTTCAGTCCAACAAATGTTTGTTGAATCATTATTATGTTAGAGGCTTTGATAGAAACATGCATTAGGGGGCCAAGTGGTGGTGGTGTACCTGGTAAAGTACACATTTTACCATGTTCAAGGGCCTGTGTTCAAGCCCCTAGTCCCCAAGTACAGGGGAAGGCTTCATGAATGGTGAAGCAGTACTACAGTTGTCTCTGTTTCTCTCTGACTATCTTCCTGGCCTCTCTTAGTGTCTGTCTGTCATATTAAATAAAAGAAAAAGAGAGAGAGAGAAAGAAATGGCTACCAGAAATAGTGGATTTGTAGTGCAGGCACCAAGGCCCAGTGATGATCCCGGTGATAATAAAATTAATTAATTAGCTAATTAATTTAAAAAGAAACATGAATAAAACTGCCTCTTGCAGGTAAAAATGTGGGGTTTTTTATTTAGTTATAAAAAGGAAACATTGACAAAACCATAGGATAAGAGTGGTACAAATCCACACAATTCCCACCACCAGAATTCCGTATCCCATCCCCTTCCTTGATAGCTTTCCTATTCTTTAGCCCTCAGGGAGTACGGACCCAAGGTCATTGTGGGATGCAGAAGGTGGAAGGTCTGGCTTCTGTAATTGCTTCCCCGCTGAACATCGGCATTGATAGGTCGATCCATACTCCCAGTCTGCCTCTCTCTTTCCCTAGTGGGGCAGGGTTCTGGGGAAGCAGAGCTCCAGGACACATTGGTGGGGTTGTCTGCCCAGGGAAGTCTGGTTGGCATCATGCTAGCATCTGGAACCGGGTGGCTGAAAAGAGAGTTAACATACAAAGCCAAACAAAACTGCCTTTTGCAGGTAGAAATGTGGTTTTTGACTATAAATGGGCATATGCTATGACCAAGCAATTTTTTCCTGGGGATATATCCAAAGGAAACAGAAACAGGTATCCAAAGATATCTATGTTTATAGCAGCACAATTTGTAACAGCCCAAGTTTGGAAGTAACACAGATATTCAGTGGCAGATGAGTCATTAAGAAAGTTGTGATCTATACACAATGAAATACTGCTCAGTTGTTAAAAATGTCACCTCCTTTAACTCATCATGGATAGAACTTGAAGGAATCATGTTAAGTGAGATCCAAAAAAGAAAAAGACAATTGCCAAATGATCTCCCTTATGGGTCGAACTTAAGAAACAAAGACAAAAAAGGAAAACAAAGTGAAGCTTGGGCAGGGTATCATCCCTGGGGAAGGAGCAGAAGAGAAGGGAAGGGGGGTAATGTGGTCCTGTGCATGATGATGAAAATGAACCTAAATTGGGCATGAGTGTTTTATAGACACCTATTATGGGAAGGTGAGAAATTGTGCCCATGTGTCAATAACTCCACTGCAATTACTGTAATCTATTAATCCCCAATCAGATGATTTCTTTAAAAAAATGTACTTTTTGTTTTGGAAGTTTGTTTATTGGAGAAATGGAGATGGGAGATACAAGACTCTGTTGCCTTGTAATTTTGTAGATCAATATTAAATCACTAATAAATTTTTTAAAAAATAATAAGATATAAAAAAGAGAAAGAGAGAGAAATAGAGATGGGCGAAAACAGAGAGACCACAACCACAACACTGTTCTACTACTTGTGAATTTGAAGTTCAAATGTCCTTGAGCTGAAATGTGTATTCTAGCAAAGCACAATTCACCTTACTTTATCTTCAAAACTAAGCATCTAGGTTTAATTGGATTTGAAAGCAGATACTCCTCATCATGGCTTACTTTCTCTTTTCCTTCAGCCTATCAATGAACTGCAAACACCTTTCAATGTTACCTCTATTGTTCTTAAGGTATAAGAAAATGCCCATCCCAATAAGAGCAACTCACAAAGGCTGAGCAGATGTGCACAAGGATTGTAATACAATCAAATAAATCTTACAACCAAATTGATCTGGCACACATTTGATGATATGCATAATCATTATCATACAGCCTGGCAATAAAGGATAATTGGTAAATAATTCATGTAAATTACTATAATTGATACAGTGCTGTACTTAAGCCAAAATTTCTAGGGTCAACTAAAGAGTGTATGAAGGAGTTAGTTGGCCCAACTGAAAACGTCCTCATGAGCTAACATAGAAAAACCCTGCCCTGTATTTCCCATTTGGAGCTTCCCACTGTCCTATGTTCCCAGGAACCCAAAGCTGAATGCTGAACCCAACTACCCCCAGTCTCCAAGGAATTCTAGCTCTAACTCTTGGGAGAATTGTTCTTGGTTTCTCTCAGCATATGATGCTTTCATCCATTTATGAAAAAAACAAAAGGTTGACAAAATTAACTCAGAACTCCGACTTCAGACCAGAAATTTGTGAAAGCAGAAGGAAGCAGGCCTAACTCCTCACTGCAGCTTTGAAGGGGGGCAGAGTGGGCTGCCTAAGGGTCATAACTGAAGTTTTCCTTTTCCACTTCCTTCTGAAGGCCAGAACCACATAGGAGGTGGGGTGACGTGGTAAAGGAGTATATGTGTGCGTGCGTGTGCGTGTTTAAGCCCTCTGCCAAAGTTTCTCCCCTGAAATTTCCCAGATTAGAGTTACATACAGATGAGCATCTTGAGAGTGCAATGAGAGTCACTCAGACATTTGAATCTTGCATCTATGGGTGGTTTCATTAACTCAGTTTGGTTTTAATTCAGGTCCACTTGACCCACCTAAGAGTGAGCATTAATGGGAACTCTAAGCGAGTGGGAATTATAGATGAGAAAGCATTCTGGAGCAAAGGAATGTAGCAGAGAGCAAGACCTAGAATAGGTCAAATGACCACCAGGTGCCTAAGTAACAGAGAGTCAAAAAACACAAAAATCAGAGGAGGAGCTAAAACACACTATTCTTTTTAAAAGAATATATTGGACTATGTAGACAGTAATAGAGTCTCCTTGACAGTCTTGTGACATCAGCTATCTCTCTTCTCAGTTCATCACAACTAACTAGATTGTTGAACTAATGATAAAGAAACTAGGAGATATATAGTCAAAGGAATACTAAAGCTAAAAAAGGGATACTGAAGCTAAAAAAGATAGTATGTCCTTCAGAGCAAAATGAATGGGACCTGAAGTGATAGTGCTTAACAAAGGAAAGAAGGAGGTAAAAGACAACTTACTAGATGGTTTCACTCATATGTGAAATATAGAGAAATGAAACACAAAAACTTGCAAAAAAAATGAACTGTTTCTAAGACTTTATGAGAACTATGGTAGCTATCATTGGGGAGGGGTAGGGTGTGCTGAGAGGGGCAAGAACTTTGGTTATGGGTATGGTGTGAAACTCTGTAATCTTACAACCTCGTAAACCATTATTAAATCAATAACTAAAATTTTGACAGAGAGACAGAAATAATATGAGAGAGGGGAAGAAAAAAGAAAGGTCACTCAGTCAACTGAACCTGTAGCCTCAAGCCTCAGGCATGAAAGTTTTGTTTTGTTTGTTTGTTTGTTTTTGCATAACCATCATGCTACCACCCTGGCATTATCTGCTCATCTTGACTATCAACCCAGACTTGGTTAATTTCTCAGTATGGTTAAAACATCCACAGGGTATGTATTCTAAGAATATACTTCAAGTATCTAGTGCTTCTGGTCTCCTTGCATTGTTAATGCCCAGTAATTTTTGACATTCTTGTTGGCTAATGGAAGAAACAGCTATGACTAATGGCCCACATATGGATAAGTTTAAGGAAAGTCAGAAGATACAGTCCTAGAATACTGGAAAGGCAGGGAGGGGTGGGGACAGGGCAGGGTTTGGAATAATTGAGCTCCATGGGGCAGATATTAGTGTTACTCTGTGAAAAGATAACAGAATCTACTCCTATGGTCACCTGGGCATGGACAGTAATGGATCCATACAGAACTATTAAGTTTCCTAATGAGCATTTTCTACAATGCCAGCTCTGTTGAATGTTAGTAGATATAGTAATAACTTTGGGACCACTGGGTTAAATAATATACATTTTCATATTACAGGACTTTTCAGAGCCTTTGCTGTATTAATAAACGTTGTGGATATAGTAGGAAAAAACAGGATATGCAGTATTTCAAACTCACACTACATGGCAATTTTGTAGAATACAAGCTTCTATTTTCACTCCAGCCTTTCCCTTTCTCCTTTCTCCATATTGGGAAAGAAAAAAGAAAAAGAAAAACAAAGCAAACTGCCCAGGAGATAGTACAGTGGAAAAAGCACTGTGCTATGTAGCATGAGGTCCTAAGCTGGATCCCCAGCACTGTTTGTACAAAAGTCATGCTCCAGTTCTTTCTCTCTCTCACCTTTTCATTAACAAATAGAGGGAAAATAAACTACTTTTTCCTACATCAGAGTAGAGGCCTACCAGGGCTTCTTGACTTTCAAATCAAATAGGATTAAAGGAAAGAGGAATTGGGAGACCAGGAAAATAGGGGACAAGACCAGGGACTCACACTTCATACTCTCTCCCAACCCCCAGAGTCACCATCAAGGAATGGGCCCCAGGCAGTGCATATCAGCAGCAAGAGCCAAGCTAAGGGAGCATCTTCACAGAGAGCAGTATAATACAAGGTACCACCCCAGGGTCTAGGCATTCTGAATAACTACACAGTCCCTTGGAGCAAAAAAGAAGAACTGTAAGTGTGTCCAAGATGAAATTTTTCTTTCAATCTGCAGGAACAGATAAAAAATCAAAATCAGATCATTTTTCATAAACTAAAGAAGAGCAGTGTTCCTCTGTACAACTAACTGAACTGGGCTTCATACATACAACATATAATTTTCCACAGAGCCTTTCTTTTTTCTTAGGAGAAAGACCCAGAGCACTGTTCAGCTTTGGCTTCTGATGATGCCAGGAATTAAACCTGGGACCTCAGAGCCTCAGGCATGAAGCTCTGTTGTGAAACACGTATCTATCCTCCAGCCTCACAGACTGTCTTTATGCAGAACATACATAAGTAGTAACTGATGTCTCTTAGAAAAGACTGCTCAACTCTAGCTTAGGGGATGCCAGGGATTGAACCCTGGGACCTCTGGTGCCTAGTGCACGAAAGTCTGTTGTATTCACTATTGTTGGAACTATCCACCCAGCCTCTGTTCAATAATCGTAACTCAAGAACTGTTGCCTCTAATAAACAGTTGTGTTTCTGAATAAATCAGAAAGAGAATTTGCAGAATCTCTTCTGTGGATGCCCAGAATGCCCACCAAGAGCTGTAAATCCTTGGAGGAAGTATGTTTATGGAAACTGTGACATTTGAAATCCTACTCTTTGAAAAAGTAATTTTGAGAGGCTAGTGAAAGGTGATAATTTAAGCAAAAATCTTAGGAAACACAATCCAAAATAAGTTGCATGGTAGAAGGGAAGGAGATGTCCAAGGGCAAAAGTTGCTCTAACAGCTGAGCCAGCTCCCACAAAAGAAGAGAATTCACTCCCTACATGGGGAGGCTTTGGCTTCTTCATTCATGAGCATGTAAAGTTTAAATGAGATGATCTTCTACTTGAGAGACCAACACTTATCAGCTGCAACCCTTCTAGGATTGTACTTCTAAATGAGATGATCTTCATAAAGCATTTAGCCTATGGCAAACATAGATGGCAGTTGTATTGTAATAAATAAATTTTCTTTTTAGTGGTGGTGCACCTGGTTGAGCATCCATGTTATAATGCACAAGGCCCCAAGATCGAGCCCCCAGTCTCCACCTGTAGAGAGAAAGCATTGTGAGTGGTAAAGTAGTACTACAGGTGTCTCTCTGTCTCTCTCCCTCTCTATATCCCCCCTCCCCTCTCTATTTCTGGCTGTCTCTAGCCAATAAATTAGTAAATATAATTTAAAATAAATAAATAAATATTCCATCAAGAACAACATCATAAGCTCTCTTGTGGGCCTCTACAGGACCTTGCCCTCAATGTAGAACAGCAATGGTAGAGGCTCCCCTGCTTGCCGAAGGGAGGCTGGGCCAACATACTCCCTACCACTCAAGGAAGACTGGTCCTGCAATGAGTGCAGCCTAGAATGGTCTTAGCTATGACCATGAAATTTGAGCTCAGACTGACAGGGATGCAGGGGTTACACGGGTTCCTGTGCTAAATATGAGTAGGTATAAACCCTAGGTCAGATTAGTAGGGTTTACAGTTAATAGTACTTAAATACTTTCCTCATATTTGGGATATGAGCTACCCTGATCTAGCTCTCTAGTCCTATTTCCAACTCTGACATCATCTTCCTAGACAATACCTTTAGTCCACCTGCATGTTAGCTATCGGGCTTAGGCAAAAACTACTAAAGTCCTGGGTCCTTTGGAATATACCTAAAATAGCTTTCCTAGCTTCTTCCCACATGAATACCCTTCTTCGTTCCATCTATTCTAGTCTTACCTTTAGATTCCTGGTTATTTAACAACTTGACCTGCTTTGTATCTTTATTAATTTATTTATAAAATGGAAATATTAACAAGACCATAGGATGAGAGGGGTACAATTCCATTTAGTGTTCTTCACCAGAATTTTGTATTCCATCCCTTCCTTTGATAGCTTTCCTATTCTTTGTCTCTCTGGGAGTATGGACCCAGGATCATTATGGGGTGCAGAAGGTGGAAGGTCTGGCTTCTGTAATTGCTTCCCCGCTGAACATGAGTGTTAATAGGTTGATCCATACTCCCAGCCTGTCTCTCTCTTTCCCTAGTGGGGCAGGGCTCTGGGAAGGTGAAGTTCCAGAACACATTGGTGGGGTCATCATCCCAGGGAAGTCAGGTTAGCATCATGCTAGCATCTAGAAACTAGTGGCTGAAAAAGAGTTAAGATATAAAGCAGAACAAATTGTTGACTAATCATGAACCTAAGGGCTGGAATATTGCAAATGAAGATTTGGGGTCTCCATTTTGGAAAAATCCAGTAGGCCTATTTTAGTTATATTCCAAGGGGCTCATGGCTTTACTAGTTTTTGCCTGAGCCTGCCATCTAGTATGCAGGTGGACCCAAGTTATTGTCTGGAGAGTTGGTGTCATAGTTGGAAAAGGGACTAGAAAGCTGGATCAGGGAAGAGAGTAACTCCCAAATATGGGAAAAGTATATGAATATTGTGAATTGTATACCCCATCAATTTGATCTGGGGCCCATATTCAGCACAGAAGGCTATGTAACCTCTTCATCCCTGTAGGTCTGAGCTCACATTCTGCGGTCATGGCAAGGAACATTCCAGGTTGCACTAATTTCAGGACCCATCTTCCTTGGGTAGAGGATATTGCCCAACCTCCCTTCAGAGAATGGAACATTCCCTATCATTGTTGATTCACACTGAGGGCAAGGTTCTATGGAGACCCACAAATGAGCCTATTATGTTGTTCTTGATGGAGATGACCAGTGACAATGGCAAGAAGGATCTGTTAGAGGTCTAGGCCCATCATGTCTGTGTGGGAATCCCAGGACTCCTGACTAGGGCCCAACATGATGGGATGACCTGATTGTGATTAAATGAAAGTATGACAGTCTCTTGCCCTTATTCATCTTTTGTAGTCCTCACTTTGTCTGACAAGTTTATCTTTGGAGTGATTGAGGGACTTGTAATAGCAGGTAGGTAAGGAGGGTATCTAGGTCTAAGTAAAGACTATTTCATTAGGTACTTTATGGTGTCATTTTGTGTCTTTCTAATTGCTTGCTACATTTATTGACTCACTGAAAACTACAGTGCACCTTTGCTTTAAGGTATATGTTTTTCCCTAACTTATGGATACATGTACATATGCTCTATCTCATGGGCCCTGGTCTATATCTAGGTTTTGAGGTTTGTTAAGGAGTGTACCACAGAAATGGAATTAAGGAGTCCAGAAAGGTCTCACCAGAGTAATGAAGCTGAAGGGTTGACGTTCCACACCTGACGTCTCTGGAAACAGTCCTAAGTGAAACATGTCAAGGTGCCACTGGTTGCATTGATTGGTTTGGGATCAGTAGATGCTATAACAGTTGGTATGAATTGAGAAAAGCATGCAGGAAAGTAAGCCCCACCCTAGAGGTTTCAGGACTGGGAGAAATATGGGCTTTATAAAGAAAGAGATATCTTAGCAATTTTCAACCACCAAGTTGCAGACACTACCATGACACCATCCTGACTTTCCTGGGAAGATGACCTCACCAATGTGTCCTAGAACCTCACCCCTAGAGTCCTTTCCCAGTAAAAGGGAAAGATAGAGACAAGCTGGCGGTGTGGATCAACATTCCAATGTCCATGCTAGGCAGAGAAGCAATTATAGAAGCCAGACCTTCCATTTTCTGCACCACATAAAGAATTCTAGCCATGGGGGGTCAGGCAGTGGCGGGCTGGGTTAGCCACACATAGTAGGAAGTAAGGACAAGCACACAAGTATTCCAGTTGGAACCCTGGCTCCCCACCTGCAAGGGGGCCACTTCACAAGTAGTGAAGCAGATCTGCAGGTGTCTTTTTTTCTCCCACTCTATCTTTCCTTCCCCCTCTCAATTTCTCTCTGTCCTATCCAAAAAATTGGAAAAAATTAACCACAAGAGCAGTGGATTTATAGTGCAGGCACCCAGCCCCATCTATAACCCTGGAAACAATAAATAAGTAAATAAATAAAAATTTTTTAAAGATAATTTTGGTCATGCTCCCAAAGGGATAAAGAATAGGGAAATTCCTAGTTGAGGGGATAGGATATGGAACTGATGATGGAAATTCTACAGAATTGTACCCCTCTTATCCAACAATCTTGTTAATCACTATTAAATCACTAATAAAAAAAGAAATATTAAAATATATATCTACTCCAAAATAAGTAAATAAATTTGCTTTTTAGTAAATTCCCTAGGAGTAGATAGGGAGTAATGAAGAGCCCAGTTACAGTTTAGGTATGTTAAAATTAGACTGATGATCTCTAGTTATAGGAGAAGAGGCCAAAGATATCTGGGCTGGCAGTCCACCAGTCTAATTTCATCCCCAACTATAGAAAAGAGAAACTCTAATTAAATTTATATCATCCAAGAAACAGTTCAGGGTATTAGACTATCATTACTAATGACTTTAGATATTATCACTCACTTATCAAAAATAAATCTTCCTTTGGGCACTGAGAAACTGGAAATAGGGAAGAGATTCTAATAAGATAAAATTCTACATTTTTTTTGGATGGCACCTCAAGCCTGTGTGAGATATGACAGGATAAACACCTCTGACACAGTGGCTATGTAGTTTATTGTATTATTAATTTCTTGCTCTGTGAAATATCTCAAGAACACAGTGGTGCTTTGCCCTTTTCCAGATTCAAATGACTCTGAGAAAAATAGTCCTTTTATGACCAAGCCAGTGAGTATTCATATCATTTTTTGATTGACATGGTCCCCATTCTGTCACCTCCACTTACTGCCCCCAGTGGTTTTCCTTCCCATAATACATCACCATTACCTGCTCATTTCCATTCAGGGCAGCCATCTGGAATTAAGTGGTGAAGAATGCTATTGCTCTTTCAGAAATTTCCCTCCCACTCAGGGTATGTGCAGTGCAGAATGGGTACTTTCAACTTTCAAGCCTCTTTATCAGAAATCTTTCATTATCAAAACTCATCTGTTCTGGGGAACATGCACTAATAATTTTATAGTTTTCCCTTGGAAGTTAAAATAAATTTAAACCCCATAAATTTTCTTGTGTGACCTCCTCTCCTTAAAGTTAACAGCCTCAGAAACATGAACAGAATGTACAAAGCAGTTCAAGAAGGGACTCTTTTTTGTGTGCAGAAACTAACTACAGTGCTGTTTTACTTAATACTATGCAGTATTTGTTTCCTTAAACAATGGCTACTTGTTGAAAATCAAACATGTAAATCTGTACTAAATGATCCTTTACCCAGAAGCAGTAGATGCTGAAAGAAATAGCAAATGGTGCAATCCTTTTTGGAATTTGTATGAAGACTCATTAAACAAATAAAAATGGAATTACCTTATGATACAACAACTGTACTTAAGCATTTGTCCAAAGGACTTGTATACACTAATTAGAAGGGGCTTGTGCACCGCTGTGCTCATAGCTGTATTATTCACAATAGCAAAAGAGTGGAAACAGCCAAAATGACCATCAACAGATGACTGGATAAAGAAGCTATGGGATATAAGCTCCATGGAATACTACTCTGCAATTTTAAAAAATTGTGTTCTTTGGGACAAAATGGATGGAACTGGAGGTGATTATGCTTAGTTAAATAAAGATATGAAAGACCAGATGGTTTCACACATATGTGGAATCCAGAAGCAAACAAACTGTTTCTAAGACTTTGTGAGAACTGTTGCAGTTGTCTTTGGGAAGGCAAGGAGAATAGGATCACAGCATCCCACAATCAATCACAAATAAAAAATGAAAAGAAAAAAGAAAAAAAAGAAGCCACCTCTGCCACCTCCCAACTGGAAGAGTTAAGCAAGCCACCTTGCCTCCCTGTTTCACTTACATTTATAAAATGGATATATCAAAGGGCCCATCTCTAAGAAGCTCCATTAGGATTAAATGTTTGCTAAGTGCTTAAATTTTTTTGCTAAGCTAAACACACTGAAGTGGACACCTAGTAAGGAATTGAATATTTCCATTTACTCATCACATGCCTTGGAGAAAATACCCCATCTTTCATTCATTGCCTTTAAAATGTATATCCTGAAGATGCATTATCCTTCATAGCAGAGCTACCTGTGCTGACTATTAATGCAATTTAAGAACTCATACAGTGGTTGTCTGTTTGCAACATTCTTTCACACAGAGCCCAACCATCACCAAGTACAGCTTCTTCAGTTCTGAGGATCCCTTCCTCACCCATTTTCCACCCACTGACCAAATGTATCAACTCACCCATGGTTTAGTAAGTTTCTGAAGAAATCCAGGGGGGTGGGGGAAGAAATCCAGTTGTTGTTATTGTTGTTGTTGTTGTTGTTGAGTTATCAAGTGAATTTTCAGTTTTTTCTAGTTTCATAAGAGAGCCATTTGAAATGGGTTCCTAGTCCATAGACATGCCTCCAGAAGTCTCCCCATCCTTGACCTTTTTAATGGAACTGTATAATTTTGCTAATATATATATATGTATGATGATATATTTAACTGCGTTCCTATTGGTAACATTTAGGTTTTCACTTTTTTCTTTCACAATGAATTAGTTCCAATTTTGTCTTTTATTTTTTTTCCACTTAACTCTATGTTACACTTTAGTCATTTAAAGTTGCACCATAGGGTCTGGGCAGTAGCAAACTGGGTAGAGCACACATGCTACCCTGCTCAAGAACCCAATACCCACCTACAGGAGGGAATCTTCATGATTTCTTTCTGTTCTACAAAATAGAAAGGGAAAAAAATAACATAGTAACTGAACAGGTTAACAAAATAATTGAACTAAAGAAAACAACTAGAGGAAATGAGAGCAGAATAACTAAGACCAAAAACAAAATTATTAAGACTTAGGACAAATTAAAAAGAAAAAAACTAAAAAAGAAGAGAACTAAAAAAAGAGATTGAGTAACTTAAACAACAACAGAGACATATGGGATAACCTCAAAAGAAATAATATATGCATTACTGGCTTGCAAGAGAAAGAGAGGATGGGGAAATTATACTACAGGAGATAAACTTTTCAAACTCTAAACAATAGAAAGGACATAAAGATTCAAGAAATCCAGAAAGTCGCAAACAGAATTGACTCAAACGTAAATACACCAAGACATATCATATTTAGAATGAAAAGGAATAATGATAAAGAAAGGATTCTGAAAGCTTCAAAAGAAAAACAAAGAATCATGTACAGAGAAAAACCCATAAGACTATCAGCAGGCAAGGCTAGACATAGACCTTCCATATGACCCAGTAATTCCTCTCCTAGGGATATGCCCCAAGAATTCAATAACACCCAACCAAAAATATATGTGTACACCTATGTTCATAGCAGCACTATTCCTAATAGCTAAAACCTAGAAGGAACCCAGGTGCCCAACAACAGGTGAGTGGCTGAGAAAGCTATGGTATATATACACAATGGAATACTATGCAGCTATTAAGAACAATGAACCCACCTTCTCTGACCCATCTTGGATGGAGCTAGAAGGAATTATGTTAAGTGAGCTAAGTCAGAAAGATAAAAATGAGTATGGGGTTGTTCAACAATTTGTTTGGCTTTGTATGTTAACTCTCTTTTCAGCCACCAGGTTCCGGATGCCAGCAAGATGCTGACCAGACTTTTCTGGACAGATGACCCCATCAATGTGTACTGGAGCTCCGCTTCCTCAGAGACCCACACTACTAGGGAAAGAGAGAGGCAGACTGGGAGTATAGATCAACCAGTCAACGCCCATGTTCAGCGGGGAAGCAATTACAGAAGCCAGACCTTCCACCCTCTGCAACCCACAACGACCCTGGATCCATACTCCCAGAGAGATAGAGAATGGGATATGGAGATCGGGTTATGGGAATTGTGCGGAATTGTACCCCTCTTATTCTACGGTATTGTTAATGTCTCCTTTCTTAAATAAAAAAAGGAAGAAAGAAAGAAAATGAGTATGGGATGATCCCATTCATAAACAGAAGTTGAGAAAGAATAACAGAAAGGAAAATTCAAAGCAGGATTTGACTAAATTTGGAGTAGGGCACCAAAGTAAAAACCGTGAGTTGAGGGTGAGGGTGGATGTTTGGCTTCACAGGGCAGGGGGGAGGTGGGGAAGGAATGGGAAACAGTCTTTTGGTGGTGGGAATGGTGTTTATGTATACTCCTATTAATTTGTAGTCATAGAAATCACTATTTAATTAATATGAGAGGGGAAAAATGGATTGAATGTCTCAAACTTTTTAAAGTGCAGACTGAATCTTTTTAATACATAGGCTGAGTCTTTGATAGGTTGACTCTCTTAAAAGCTTAGACCAGGGAGAACAGAAGCAACCGGTGGCACAGCTATATACAAATAATGTCAAAGGACATAAATTATGGTGATGTTGTATTTGATACATGAAATACTAACAAAGGGATATTTCAAAGTTAACCCAATTGCCAAATAATGTGATTATAACAATAATTATCTATTATCTTCTTAAACTCTAAGACAACAGGAACTTCCCACTTCCTCTTTAGAGCCTATATTTCCCCCACTCCTGGAACCTCTAGGGTGGGGCTCACTTTCCTGCATGCTTCTCTCAATTCATACCAAATGATATTGCATCCAATGATCCCAACCTAATCAACATAACAAGTACCACCTCAGCACACTTCGCTTCAGATAGTGTCCAGAGACATCAGGCATGGAATGTCAACCCTTCAGCCTCATTACTCGGGTGAGACCTTCCCTTTCATAGGATTCTCTAATTCCATTCCAGGTCATTCATTTCCTAACAAACTCCCAAAACCTAGACATAGACCAGGTCCCATGAGATAGAGCATATGTTCACATGTATCCATAAATTAGGGCAAAATATATTCCTGAAAGCAAAAATACACAATAGTCTGTAGTGAGTCAGTAAAAAGTTCATAATGAAATAGTGTCTACTTAGACTTAAATACCCTCCTCACCTACTTGCTATTACAGTTCTCTCACTCACTCCAAAGCTAACCTTAGCAAAGTAAGGATTACAAAAGCTGAATAAGGCCAAGAGACTGGCATACTTTAATGATGACTCTTTAGTCACTATGAGGCCATCCCATCAGCTGGGGCCCTAATCAGGGAGTCCTGAGATTCCCAAGCATACATGATAGGCCTAGACCTCGAATAAATCCCTCTCTCCATTGTTACTGGTCATTTCTATCAGGAAGAACACAATAGATCCCTTTATGGGGCCCCCATAGGACCTTGCCCTCAACTTGAATCAACAATGGTAGAGATTGCTCCATCCTCCAAAGGGAGGATGGACAACATAGTCTATGCTACACCTGAGGAAGATGGGTCAATATTGGGGAAGCTTGGATTTTTCCTACTCATGACCACAGAATGTGAGCTCAGATTTACAGGGATACAGAGTTCACATAGGCTCCTAAGCTGAATATGGGCCCCAGATCACATCAAATCGATGGGGTTTATAGTCAACAATATTTATATACCTTTCCCATATTTTGGAGCTTCTCTCTTCACTGATCCATTTTTCTGGTCCTTCTGCCAGCCATGACACATCACCTCCTCAGACAACAATTAGGATCCACCTCTATATCAGATTTCAGGCTCAGGCAAAAAAAAAAAAAAAAAAAAAAAAAAAAAAAAAACACTAGTATAGCCACAGGCCCTTTGGAATATAACTGAAATATGCCTACTAGCTATCTACAAAATGGAGGACGCCCCAACGCTTCATCTGCACTATTCCAGCCTTTAGGTTCATGACTGCTCAACAATTTGTTTGGCTTTGTATGTTAACTCTCTTGTCAACTACCTAGTTCCAGATGCTAGCATGATGCCAACCAGACTTCCCTGCACAAACAACCCTACCAATGTGCCCTGGAGCTCTGTGCCCAGAGCCCTTCACCACTAGGGAAAGAGAGAGACAGGCTGGGAGTATGGATAGACTTTTCAACGCCCATGTTCAGCAGGGAAGCAATTACAGAAGCCACACCTTCCACCTTCTGCATCCCACAATGACCTTGGACCAATACTCCCAGAGAGTTAAAGAATAAGAAAGCTATCAGGGGAGGGGATGGGATACTGAGTTCTGGTGGTGGGAATTGTGTAGAGTTGTACCCCTCTTACCCTATGGTTTAGTCAACATTTCCTTTTTATAAATAAAAAATTTAAAAAAAAAATGATTATCAGTAGGCTACTCCAGGCAAACTCTAAAAGCCAGAAGAGAAAAGAAAGATATATATCAAGTGCTCAATGAAACAAGCTTTCAATCATGAATAGTATATGCTGTTAGACTGTCGTTCAGACTAGATGGAGGCATAAAAACCTTCTCAGACAAGCAATAGTTGAAGGAAACAACTATCACTAAACCTATTCTGCAAGAAATTCTAAAAGTTCTCCTATATACAATAACAGCATCACCAAAATTATGCCATATATTAGAACACTCATAAAAGTTTAGAATAATGGCATTGGAATATCTTAAATCCATACTATCAATAAATATCAATGGCCTAAATGTACCCATTAAGAGGCACAATAGGAAGGTGCAACAGAAAACACAATCCAACCTTTTGCTATCTGCAGAAATCACACCTAACCCAACAAGACAATCACAGACTCATATAACCTAGGATGTCTAATCAGTTATCTGTTAGCCTGTGGCGTACTCACATTGACGCTTAAAATTCACCACTAGCCCTGTCCTTCAAGTACCCACTATGTTCCAAGAACTTCAAACATCAATCTTCACCACTTAATCCACATGGCATAAATTAGTGCAAGTTTTCAGAATGATTAAGAGCATGGACTTTAAAATGAGGTATGTTCTATCTCTAGATCTGCACTTAAAACATACTTATGTCTGGTGGACAGTAAGAGCACAGAACTTTGTGGGGGGCAGTATGCAGCTATACCCCTATAGTTTTATAACCTTGTAAACCACTATTAAGTCACTAGAAAAAAAAATTTTAGGGTGGAGAAGATAGCATATGAGCAGGTGAGATAGTATAATGGTTATGCAAAAGAACTTTCTTGCCCGAGGTCCCAAACCTCCAGGTTTAATCATCCACACCAACGTAAGTCAGAGCTGAACAGTGCTCTGGTAAAAATTATAACTTCAACAACAACAACAATAATGATGATGATAACAATAACAAATATTTAGGGACAGAAAAATAGCTCACTTGGATAGGTGTGCTACTTTGAGCCACCCTGGTATGAACCTGGCCTAAGTGCTATGGTCTCTTTCACTCTTTCTCTCTCAGCCTCTCTACCTCTCTGTTATTACTTACTTTTATTATTGTTATTATTATTATTTAGAATTGGCTCACACATGTATGAAGGCTGAAATACCTCAAGAGCTTCATATATAGAGGTATACATATATACGATTGGATGGAAGATTAGTTAGATAGATGATAGATAGATAGATAGATAGATAGGTAGATAGATAGATAGGGATAGACACTGCATAACTTTAGGCTATTTATATAACCTTTCTCAAGCTCAGTTTGGTGAGTATTAGAATGACCTCTCAATACATAACTGTAGAATGAACAGAAGAAGGATGCACACTGTTCTTGTATCAGCACTGGTACAGTGAAAGCTCTACACATTGCCTACTAGCAATCAATGCTCAGGCGTGATTAAAGCTTACCCTCTTGAAATCCAGGTCAGCTTAGATTGAACTACCAAGAACTATGAAAATTCATGTTCCTTACCAGTTTTCTGCAAGTTCCCAAATAGTTCCATTCTTGTGACCTCTGTCTCCCAAATACCTGTGTCATGACCCCTACAGGCGACTTAATTTCCGTGAAACAGTATTGAGTTTAGTAGATTTTATCAGATATTGAATCAGGTGCAGAAAAAAAATGGAGACCACCACAGCAATATATACACAATTTTCATAAATCAGGGAGCATCGTGTCCTCTGATCCACCACTACCACCTTACAGCTTCACTGGCCTCTGCCTCCCTGCCACTTTTCTTCCTCTGGCTCCCCTTTCTCTCTTCTTCACCTCACTCTCTTCTGTCTTCCAAAGACAATAAAGTTATCCCTGTACCCATATTCTCCCACCCTTCAGCTCCTGTTACCAGATTTCACAACAAAGTCTATCTAAAGCATTAGACAGGGAAGAAGCCTTCCTTCTAGCCAGATCCACCCACTTGAGAAGAGTTTTCATTTTATTTCCTTAATTTTAATAATTTTGTTTTTTAATATTTTTATTTATTTATTGGATATTTATTTTATTTTTAATATTTTTATTTTTAAATATTTTTAATTTATTTATTGGATATAGGCAGAGAGAAATTGAGAAAGGAGATCAAGAAAGAGATACCTGCAGCACTGTTTCACCATCTGTGAAGCTTCCCCCTGCAGGTAGGGACCAGGAGTTTGAACCTGGATCCTTGCACATGGCAACATGTGTGCTCAATTGGTTGCACAACAACCTGGTCCCATAGAGCATTCATGCCTTGGATTCATGAACCCTGGGTTCAATCCTAGTATGAAAGAAGAGAGAAACATAGAGAAGACACATGGGATTTCATGGATACTGGGAAGTACTCTGGCATCTCTCTCCTTCTCTCACACACAAACATTGAAAAATAAAATTAAATGTGCCAGAGATGTGTCTCAGCAGTAAAGCAGATGCTTAGTATGCCTGAGACCCTAGATTTGATTCCCAGAACGACATTTAAAAAATTTAAATATAGTCAGCAAAATAGTTCACTTGGTTGGTGAGCTTCTTTGCCATATCCATGATCTAGCTTCACCCCAGGGCCCGGGGGCCAGGTGGTAGTGCACCTGGTTGAGCACACGTTACAATGCATAAGGACCTGGGTTCAAGCCCTGGCCCCCACCTGTAGGGGGAAGCCTCACAAGTGTTAAAGCAGTGTTGCAAGTGTCTCTGTTTCTCTCTCTCTCTATTACCCCCTTCCCTCTCAATTTCTAGCTGTATCTGTCCAATAAATTAAAAAAAAGATAATTTTCTAAAGTCTTAAGTTTACAAGCCTGCGCCCCACCACACTGAAGGAAACTATGGTACTGTAGCTTCTTTCCTTCTCTCAATCTCTCTGTCTAGCTGTTCCTGTCTGGAAAAGTCAGCCCAGTGTAGTGAAGTTCTGGAGATGACTCAAAAAACAGTAAATTAAATTACATGCCAAAAGCTTTGTTCCTATAACACTATATACATAAATCCCAATGAAGGAAATTTGTACCTTCATTTTACATATAAAACTGGAAAAAATTGTACCTCTTGTCCAAGTCAAAAAGCAGAGCTGGGTATTTGAACCCAGTTCCATAACATGCCACCACCACTGCTTCCAAATATCACACAACCTAAAAAATATTTTTTTTAATCTCCCAGAGACCAATTGGCAGTATCCTAGTTTGTGGCAACAGTCTGTACCTTAACTTTAGCCAACTGTCCCTCAGAGATATGCCAGTGCTTTTAAGGGACTTAGACAAAAATGACATGAATTATTCAGCACAAACTATCAGCTCCATTATTGAAACAATGCAGCAAACAATCTACCGTCTTCTATGAAGGGTAATTTTCATATTCATCTGAAATACCACATTCTTTTGATTTTATTTCTCCAGATAAGTTGTTTGTGCTTACAAGCTCTTAAGTCTCTTCTAATTGGAATTATAGAATGTGATAACTGAGTGCACAATATAATATGTGCTCAATGAGTATTTGATGATTAACCAAGTGAATGACAATGACAGTCTTTCAGTAGTGCACAGCAGATGGTGGATAGTAGGAGGTGCCATTGTCGAAGGGGTTTTAATTCTGATTTCATTTTAACCCAGTGAAGGTGAATTTATTCTTCATTACTTAACAACGGTACTACCGTTCCTAAAGCATTCTCATCTTATCACACTTCTGTTGGGAATAATTAGTCCAAAGTATAAAACATTTCTTCTTTCTTTTCATTGAAAGGTTTTAGTCACAGAGTTATTTCAGGCTCTACCAAAAACACAAAGAAAAAAAAAGAAAAACAATGTTCAAATGGCAGGAGGTAAAGGCTTCAATATTGTTAAATTAAGGAGCCTGGTTTTAAAGCACCAGGAAAGAAGTATGTCTACCTTGACAAAATAAGATCTGAGGGTACACATCAAACCTAAGCACAAATCTGCCTTGTGCACAACTCCGGAAACATTTCCAATGGAGAAAAAACCTTCAGTGACTAAAAAATAATAATTTTGAGAACTCAAAAGAAAAAACTAGAAAAGGGTCTCTCCCTTAAGGTCCCTGTTCCCTTAAATGTCCTCACAGCCCATCAAGCCCTTTGGTGAATTTTCTGAGAATCAGAACCTTCCAGATAGTCTCTGGCTGCAAAGAACATGGAGATGAGATGCAGGAATTGACCCAACTTTTTTCTTAAAAAAATTTTTTTTTAAAATGCATTCTGCCTGTTTTCAGCTCAAACGTGCCACAAACCAGCAGTGTAGTTCTGAATAAGTCATTCAATGGCTGCAAGCCTTCATCTCCTCCTGGGAAAATAAGAGGCTGGCACTCAAGTTCTCTAGAACTCCTGGTGCTGGTATTTCATGATCCAATCAAGCTCTGAGAGAAGGAAAGGGCAAGCTCTAACACCTAGGATTGACAGCAGGTCTAAAGGTGCATTTCTCAGAAACTGGCATTGAGGTGTGTTATGGGGGGAGCTAGAGACTATAGCTTTCTCTCTGGACTTAAGTTCCCTCCTAAGCTACACAGGTTGAGTCCTGGACAGGGAGGAAGAGCAAGAGCTGCTTCCAGACTTGAGGCTTGTCCTTTTGCATACAGAGCAGCCTCCACCCAGAGGAATTCACTCAAAGGAAATTTCTGGGCTCCTTTGAAAAGAAAGACAACAGTCCTAGCAAAGTGTACATTTGGGTATAAGGAGGGAGAGCACAGATATTAGGGAGTCTATAATTTCATATTCACTTCTCTAACTTGAACAACAATAACGAAAATTTGGTTTTGAAGAAATGGAAGAACTACCCCCTTAAAAAGATTTGTGTGGGTAATTCATACAGCTTTCCCTTGCTATTCAAAAGAAGGGCAATCCTATGAAAACATAGATTGCCTGAAGTAGTTTGAAACAAAAGAGCATTAATTCATGTGTGTGGGGGGGAATACTGAGCATTCCCAGACCTATAAAAACTAATAATAGTAACCCATAAAATCATACTAAAAAAAAATGCACATAAAACCTGAAGTGATACTAGCATATAGTAACAGCAGAATATGGTAGATCACAGGAGGTGTGAAACAGTTCCTAGGAGGAGTCTGGCTGTGTCACTCTGCCTGTTCCAGGCATGTGCTGCCTCTAGAACTTCTGCTCCAGCCAGGCGGTGGTACATCTAGTAGAGCACATCCATCGCTACTATGTGCCCTTGACCCAGAGTCAAGCTGCTAGCCCCCATCTGTGGGGCGGGAGGCGGGGGAGGCTCATGAGCAGTAAAGCAGTACTGCTTGTGTCTCTCTGTCTCTCTCCCTCTTCACTCTTCATTCCTGTCTATCTCTATAAATTCCGGTCAAGCTGCTAGCCCCCTTCACTCTTCATTCCTGTCTATCTCTATAAGTAATCCAAATAAAATAAAATAATGTTTAAAAAAATTACTTCTGCTAGAAAACAATCCTGGGCACTGTTTTTTTGTTTGTTTTGTTTTATTTTTTCTTTATTTTTATTAGTGATTTACAAGATTACAAGGCAATAGGAATATAGTTCTTTTTATATATTAGTTATTTAATAATTATTAACAAAACTGTAAGGTAACAGGGGTACAATTCAACACAATTCCCACCACAAGAGTTCCATACCCCACCCCTTCATTTGGAAGCTTCCCTATTCTTTATCCCTCTGGGAGTATGGACCAAAATTCTTTATGGGATGCAGAAGGTGGGAAAGTCTGACTTCTGTAATTGCTTCTACGCTGAACATGAACATTGGCAGGTTGATCCATAGGGAGTATAGTTCTATACTATGCCTACCACCAAAATTCTGTACCCTCACCCTAGTAATGATAACCACCATGGTTCTCTCAAGGTCTTAGGCATGGCTTTACAGTATTTTTTTTCAAGTTTATATACTACAATGCTTTATATCCTACATATGAGTGAAATCACTTGGCAGCTGTCTTCCTAAGTGGATCAGTTTTAAATCTTCTAAAAGCAGAAGACTAGCCCACTATCAAGCAGGAAATCTGTTAGATAACCTAATGATAAGAATGTTGTGCTTGAAAGTGATTTTACTTGGAAGCAATTTGGTTATGCTAAACAGACCACTGTAAGGGTTCTCTTTTTTTTTTTATTCCTCCTCTCTTTTTTCTTTTGTTATTAGTGATTTAATATTTATTTACAAAATTATAAGATAATAAGGGGATAATTCCATACCATTCCCACAACCAGAGTTCTGTGTCCCCATCCCCCTCCATTGTAAACTGCAGTAGTTCTCTCAAAGTCACAGATATACATTGATGTGATAATTATCTATTTCTCTATAAAGAGAGATGATAGGTAGATAGATAGATAGATAGATAGACAGATAGATAGATAGATATTTTTTCTATAGTCCTACCTTCACTTTCTTTCTAAGTAACATCTACACCTAGTACTACTTCTAAGTGTTTTTTCCTTTTTTCCTTTTCTCTCTGAGCACTTTTTGTCATGAGAGCAAAAATCCTCTTCAAATACCTTCTGTATAGTTAAAACAAGTATGATTGGGAGTCTTTTTGTAAAATCAAAGTGGCAGAACTTAAACTTTTGAAAAGTGGGAATAGCTATATAGTATTTTTAAAGTTTTTTAATATTTATTTATTTATTCCCTTTTGTTGCTTTTTATTGTTGCTATTGTTATTGATGTCATCATTGTTGGATAGGACAAAGAGAAATGGAGAGAGGAGGGGAAGACAGAGAGGGGGAGAGAAAGATAGACACCTGCAGACCTGCCTCACCACTTGTGAAGTGACTCCCCTTCAGGTAGGGGAGCCAGGGGCTTGAACCAGGATCCTTACACCGGTTCTTGTACTTTGTGCCACCTGCACTTAACTTGCTGCACTACCACCTGACTCCCAGCTATATAGTATTTTAAGAGAATGTATTGGGTAGCCTAGAGGATAGTACAGTGGCTAGAGCATTGAACTTAAAAGCATGACGTCCATAACTAGATCCCCAGTATTGCATGTGCCAGAATGATGCTCTGGTACTATCTAGCATCTATCTATCTATGTATCTATCTATCTGTCTACCTATCTGTCCCTCTCTACTTCTATTTCTTTCATGTTAATAAACAAGTCTTAATAAATAATATGTGTTGGTGAGCAGATTTTTCTGACAACTATCAGACCTCCTGAATACCCACCTCCACAGTCTCTCCCATTAGTCCTGTAGTCATTTTTTTCCTCCTGCTTCAAGCCTCATTCTTAACTCTAGTGCCAAATGAAACCCAAGAACACTCTGAAGTCCATACCAAAGAGTGAATGAGTCTAGCTAGACACACTTTGGACTAGGGATACAGAGAAATCAGGAGACCAATAGAAAACTACAAGTGGAGATGGGACATGGCCATCACATCCACCACCCACACTGTTCACATGAGTTGGGGATGAGAGGAGCCCAAGACCCTACTCCAAGATCTAGGCCTCTTCAGGGATCACTAGGAAGGTGTCATTAGGACATTTACAATGAAGCTGAAGCCTGATGAGAAGTCAGGCTGGGGAAGTACCAGAACAGCCTGGATCAAGATCTACAAAGAGCAATGTGGCAGGAAACCAGTCTACAGGGAGTAGCAGCTCTCAGTAAGGCTGGATTGGTGAGCAGATGCCACATCAAACAAGACCTTTCTTTAGCTTATGTTGGTTTTCCTCAATGAGGTTAGAAGCAAGGATTTGAAAGTAAATAATGTATTTGAATGGGAACACATGAGTTGAGCAGGGAAGTGAAACAAGAAAGGAATAAAGGCAGTTCAGTGTGTAATGTACTGAGCAGGTTATCACTGCAGCCAACCTATCAATGCCCATGCTCAGCAGGGAAGCAATTACAGAAGCCAGACCATCTACCTTCTACACCCCATAGTGTGTGTCCCTTGGTCCATGCTCCCAGAGGGATAAAGTTTAGTAACAAAATATATAAAGAGCTTGCCAAACTCAACAACAAGAACACAAATGACCCCATCCAAAAATGGGAAGAGGACATGGATAGGATATTCACCACAGAAGAGATCCAAAAGGCCAAGAAACACATGAAAAAATTCTCCAAGTCTTTGATTATCAGAGAAATGCAAATAAAGACAATGGAATAGTACTCAGCTATTAAAAACAGTGATTTCACCATTTTCAGCCCAACTTAGATGGAACTTGAAGAAATCATGTTAAGTGAAATAAGTCAGAAACAGAAAGATGAATATGAGATGATTTCATTCACAGGCAGAAGTTGAAAAACAAGATCAGAAGAGAAAACACAAGTAGAACCTGAACTGGAGTTGGTGTACTGCACCAAAGTAAAAGACTCTTGGCTTGGTGGGGGGTAGAGTTCAGGTCCTGGGACAGGATGGCAGAGAACTAGTGGGGTTGTATTGTGTGAAAAACTGAGAAATGTAATGCACGTATAGACTACTGTATTTACTGTTGACTATAAAATATTAATCCCCCAGTAAAGAAATTAAAAAAAAAAAAGAAGAGAAACTTCTTAAGAGGTCAAAAAGAAAACAAAACTGAACCACACACACTCACTCAGTCATCCACAACTTCCTTTATCCTGAGGATCTCTCTGGTTGGAAATCCAGGCCAAGATTTTTCTCCCATTATAGTGAAAAATTCTGTATTGGCTGTATGCACTGTTCCCTGAGCATCTAAGAATCATTTGACTTATTACCTGGCCATTTCAGACTGTCAGCATGATGAATGCCAAGCAAAATTTAAGGAGTACAAAACCTGCTGTTTCTAGTGCTGAAGGAAAAGGGGAAGATGGTGTTCCCATTCTAATGCTGTCTTATAGGGAGAAAATAGTAGTTGTTTGTGTAAATGCAACCGTTATGAGCAAAAACTGTGAGTATGATGTGGTGCATTGGGCCCTGCCCATTCTTCCTCCCAACTTTAATAAAAAGCATGACTTTGGTAGCAGTTAGGAGCTAATGGCTTGCCAATGATGAGATCTTCCATCAAAAAGATAAATTGGACACTTTTGGGGACTTGTTTAGTTTTGTCTTCCACCCATCCCCTTGTACCTACAATTCAAAATGGGCCAATCAGACATTATATTCTTCATTTATTTAAACAAAAGTGGAAAGTGACCTACACTATTTCTCATACAGCATGAGCTGTTTTAACAGGTATTATATCTGAAAAGTGAGGGGAAGAGCTTCTTTGTTCATAACTGTTTTTTCATGCTGCGTCCAGTAATTACTAAGCCTCCATTAGGGAGCAGATTAAAAGGCATTGACCTGGACAGGGGGCTGGGCAGTGGTGCAGTGGGTTAGCACAAATTGTGCAAAGCACAAGGACTGGTGCAAGGATCCTGGTTCAAGCCCCTGGCTCCCCACCTGCAAGGGGGTTGCTTCACCAGCAATGAAGCAAGTATGAAGATGACTATCTTTCTCTTCCCCTCTCTGTCTTCCCCTCCTCTCTCAATTTATCCTAACTAACAATAGCAGCAGCAGCAATAACAACAATGGGGAAAAGATGGCTTCTAGGAGCAGTGGATCTGAGCCCCAGCGATAACCCTGGAGGAGACAAAAAAAAAAAAAAAAAAGCATTGACCTTGGAGCCTGGCAACTCCATCTCTGAACCTCAAATTTGTCATTTCTGAGATGAGAATGTTGAATTGCTGAGAGAAACAAAATCTGTGAGTTGCGTCAGGAATGTCATCATAAGCCCTCTTGTAGGCCTTCACAGGACCTTGCTGTCACTATAAAGTAGTAAATGTAGGGACCGCCCCAGAATCAGAAGGGAAGCTGGGTCATCCTGCCCTGCTACTCCAAGAAGACTGGTCCCCGACCAGTCAACGCCCATGTTCAGCGAGGAAGCAATTACAGAAGCCAGACCTTCTACCTTCTGCAACCCTCAATGACCCTGGGTCCATGCTCCCAGAGGGATAGAGAATGGGAAAGCTATTGGGGGAGGGGGTGGGATATGGAGATTGGGCGGTGGGAATTGTGTGGAGTTGTACCCCTCCTACCCTATGGTTTTGTTAATTAATCCTTTCTTAAATAAAAAAAAATTAAAATAAAATTTAAAAAAAAAAAAAAAAAGAAGACTGGTCCCGAAATGAGTGCACCCTGCAGTGTTCCCAGCTATGACCATGAACTGTGAGGTCAGATCAATAGAGATTAGAGGCTAAACAGGCTCTTGTGCTAAATATATATAAGCCCTAGATCAGGTGGATGAGGTAAGTAGTCAATTTTATTCATAGAGTTATTTTCAAGAATGGAATTTACTTTCTGCCCTAATCCAACTTCTTAGCCCCTTTCTCTACTCTGACACCATCTTTTCAGACAATATTTTTGTCCAATTCCACGTTAACTATCAAACTCAAGCAAAAAAGTACGATAGTCACGGGCCCCTAGAACCATGCCTAAAATGGACTTCCTAGTTTCCTTTCACCCTAAGATTCCTAATTTCATCTGCTCTGTTCATACTTTTTGTTTCCTATTCATTAGTCATTTTATCCTGCTTTATATCTTGCTGCCTTTCAGCTACCAAGTTGCAGGTGTTACCATGATTCCATCCTGAGTTCTCTGGGCAGACAATCTCACCAGTGTGTCCTGGAACCTTACTCTCCAAACTTCTATCCCACTAGGGAAAGGTAGAAGCAGGCTTGGAGTATGGGCCAACCTGCTAATGCCCATGTCCAGCAGAGAAGCAATTACAGAAACCAGAACTCCTGCCTTCTGCACCCCATAAACAACCTTGACACATATTCCCAGCAGGGGAAAAGTAATAGTAGGAAGATAAGAGGGCTCTGAACTCCAGCTCCATCACCACCCAGAAAGAGAGAAGGAAAGGAGAGGGATATATGGAGGTAGTAATGTTGTGATGAGTGACTTGGAGGGGAACAGAGGATTGGATCAGGAAGAAAAAGGGAGAAATTATGTATAAATGTAGACAGATAGTTGTAGAAATGATGGCTGGCCCATGCCTAGAACCTCAGAGGAACTGTGGTGGCTTACAGTGGGGAGACTGAAGATTCAGAACTCTATTGGTGGGAATGGTGTGGATTTAAACCCCTGTTGACATGTGACTTTGCAAAATAAATAAAATAAAATTTCTTGTGTCACAAATACTGTTAAGGCAACTCTTTCATTCTTCAAATAAAATAAAATAAAATAAAACTTGGGAGTGAAGTGGATAAAGCTTTTCCAGAAAAGGACAAAAGTGATGGAGGAGCAGGGGCAGTGCTCAGAGGAAGCAGAAAATAAAAGTCAGTTGTTTGCTTTGTTTTGTGGTGCTAGGGAAGAAACCCAAGGCCTTGAACATGTATAGTACAACCTGGTTGCCCCCATTATATTTTTGTGCTGTGTGTGTGTGTGTGTGTGTGTGTGTGTGTGTGTGTGTGTGTGTGTAAGAGAAAGAGAGAAGAAGAGGGGGGAAGAAGGAAGAAGAGGATGAGGAGAAGGAAAAGGAAATGGAGAAAATATAGAAAGGGAGAGAACTTCCAGGGCAAAGCTATGGTGACCTAGTCATTGAAAGTTGGCTTTCCTCCAGAAAACAAATATTACAACAAAATAACTCAATGAATTTCATCAGAGAACTGCAGATTTGTCATAAAGGAGAAAAAAAAAATCACTATCTGAAGGTTGGTGATTGTTCATGAACAGCAGGAGCAGGAAGGGAATGGGGGGGGGGGGCGGAAAGACTCAAACAGAGCCATAGCAAGGCATTGCTGGCAGGTGCCATATTTAAAGTTGCTTTAAATCCATGAGGTTGATTTAAAGGTCCCACAAATAGCTCAGGAACCAAGAGGCTTTCAAAAGGAGTTTGTGACTGCTGTTAGAGCTGTAGAAGCCATAGGCTCTTGAATGAATCCCAGGAGGCCTCCAGCAAACTGAACACTGTATCCTTGTACCCTTGTGGAAGCAGCTAAGTCAACCAACCTCTAAAGCGTCCCAGATGCCATAATGATCCTGCTGAACTGGATCAGACTCCCCTGCAGGCTGGAAAAGTGACTTCATGCACACAACAGAGTTACAATTTTCAGAAATCAGTCCAGCAAGAGAAAGGGATCTGAGATCTAGTCCCTCCCCTATACACATGCATACCCCTGGACTAGGGCTCTTGTTTAAGGGACATCAGGCACCATAGTACTGCATCACTTCTTCAGAACTCATCCCCTCCCTGCAACAACTTGCATACAAAGTAGAACCCAGTGTCACCTGTTGACCAACAACTTGAAAGTAATTCAGATGAGTAAAATTAGGAAGATTCTGGTTTGGGATAGCCAAAATGAAAGAAAGTCACCTCACAATGCAGATACAGCAGAGTTTTCAAAGGAATAATTTAGGAACTACATTGTCAGGAAATTTGAAGAAATACAAAACTCTAATTTAATATGAAGACAAGAATTAAGAACAAAATTCATGACTTCAAGAAGTCACTAATAGAGAAACTTTAAAAGAGAGCTACAGAGTGTGGGGGACACTTTGAATGCATTCCTCAAACAGCAAGCCAAGGAAGTTGGACTTATCCATGTAGAAGAGAGAACATCAGATATAGAAGACAAAATGACAACACTCTTTGAACTCAAAGGAGAAGAAGAAAAAAGATTTAGTGAAAAAATGAAGCAAGTCTTCAAGAAATTAAAGATTTCATATGAAAAGCAAATATTTGAATTATAAGAGTCTCAGAAATAAGGAAAGAAAGAAGGTAAAAACCATATTCAAGGAGATGATAACAGAAAAATTTCCATATCTAGGATGTAGGAAGAATGTAGATGTTCAGGAAGCAGAGAGAACCCAAGTAGACCTACATAAAGACACATCACTGTGAAATTATCAAAAGTCAAGGACAAAGAAGAAAATTACAAGATGCTGGGGAAAAGAAAAATGTGATTTATAAAGGCAAGTATAGTTAGACTCACCAGACTTTTCTGCAGGAACCACTGAGGCCAGGTGAGAGTGGTGTGATATATTCAAGGTTTTAAAAGACAACAGCTGCCAGCCACACATACTTTACCCTGCAAGGATATCATTCAACTATGACAAAGCAATCAAAGCAGTACCAGACATACAACAGCTGAAGGAATTGCAATTACCAGACATTCTTTGCAAAATTTATTGAAAGGTGCGCCACATAAAAAGAAATAAAGAGTGCCACAGAGAAAGAAGCAAGGAATACTTAACTCTCAACAAGGTGACACACAGTAAAAGAGACCTAGAAACATAAGCCATAGAAATATGTAACAACAAGTGGGAGTATTTGCATAATGGTTATGCAAAAGAGAATTGCATGCCTAAGGCTCCAAGAACCCAGGTTCAATCTTCCATGTCATCATAAGCCAGAGCTGAGAATTTCTCTGGTAAAAAAAAATATATACACACCAACTTTAAAGTATGGAAGGGGGAAGGGAAGGAAGAAATGGATAGAGGATGTTGAAGCAAGGAAAACATTTTTAAAATACTCTCAAGGACTTCTGGAGGCATGACCATGAAATAACTGTTGTCCCAAAACAGCAAATAATTACAAGAGACCCAACTGAAGTCATAATCTACAGCTGAGAGATCTGTAGTCTCAGGTGGGTGCTCACTCACTTGCAGTTGAGGCAAAAAAGAGTGTGTGGGTTGAAGAACAGCAAAGTCAAATCAAAGCTCCAGGTGGCACTGAGTTGAGCTGCTCCATTTTGGCAATTTCACATTAAGTGCAGCAGGCAATGAAGGTTGTTCCTAGTGCTAGAAGAAAAGAGAAAAAGGCTTAAAAACTCTCAATCTTTGACTCAGGGGGGTATTTAGCCTTCTGAACTTAAGGCAAGGGCACAACATAAAACAGAGCATTTGTGACCACAAGACAGCCCAAAGAAACCATACACACACACACACACACACACACCATCCAACCCACTACAGATCATACAAACACGAGAAGCCTAGAGATCACATTATCACCAACTGCTGGCCATCAATAACCAGCACAGAGTAGCAGCAACTTCATCACTCTACTCTCCCTTGTCAGACACAAGTCAATCCAGGCAAGTGTGATTAGTGGATTGAATGGTACTGAGAGAGGGCCCTCATAACACATCATATACAATGGTTAAGCCAAGAAGAAACATTGGGGAAATGAACCAGGACAAAAGCCAGATAAAAGATCCCCAAAGGGTTTTGAAGAAGGATCCAAACACTGAGTTATTAGTCACAGGAGTGAGGAAAGAGTTTGAAAGTAAGATCATCAGAAATGGGGAAACAGCATGAGACATCAAAAGAAAACACTATCTCGAGATAATTAGAGAGCTGAAAGCTGAAATAGCTGAGCTAAGAGCATAACTAGCTGAACAAGCTAATACACTTTCAGAACAGGTAACAAAAGAGCTGAGCTACAGAAAACAACAGAGGGGAGAGAGAATAGAATAAGTGAGGCACAAAACAGAATTAGTAAGATTGAGGATGGAATCAGAGAAAACTAAAAAAGAAGAGATCTCAAAAAGATATTAAGAGATACTGAAAACAACAACAGAGACATACGGGATGACTTCAGAAGAAGTAATTCACACATTATTGGCTTACCAGAGGAAGAAGAGAGGGAGGGGAAGAAAGCATTATACAGGACATAAGAGATAATAACTTCCCTACTCTTGACAAGATAAAAAACATAAAGGTTCAAGAAGCCCAGAGGGTCCCAAACAGAATTAACTCAGACTTAAAGACACCAAGACACATCATCTTTAGACTGGAAAGGAATAAGGGTAAAGAAAGGACTCTGAAGGCTGCAAGAGAAAAACAGTCACCTACAGAGGAAAACCCATAAGATTAGCAGCAGACTTCTCCACACAAACACTACAGTCCAGAAGAGGATGGCAAGATATCTATCGAGTGCTCAGTGAGAAAGGCTTTCAACCAAGACTACCGTAACCTGCTAGACTGTCATTCAGACTAGATGGAGACATAAAAACCTTCTTAGACAAGCAACAGTTGAAGGAATCAACTGTCTATCACCAAGCTGGCCCTGAAAGAAGTTCTAAAAGATATCCTATAAACAGTCAGACCACCATAAATATGCTATATAGCAGAACACTAAAAATCTACAATAATGGCATTAAAATATCTTCATTCCACAATATCAATAAATGTCAATGGCCTGAGTTCATCTATTAAAAGCACAGAGTAAGAAGTTAGATCAGAAAACACAACCCAACCATATGCTGTCTGCAGGAATCCCACCTAACTCAACAAGACAAACACAGACGCAAAGTGAAAGGATGGAAAACTACCAAACAGTTTGGACCACAGTAAAGGACCACAGTAAAGCCAATGGGCCACAGGAAAGGGCAGGAACAGCTATTCTCATATCTGACACAATAGAGCTTAAAAAATAAAGTAAAAAAAGATTGGGATGGACATTACTTAGTGGTCAAAGGATCAGTTGATCAAGAGGTCTTAACAATTATGTACTCCCCCGACCAGCGGGGCGGTGAACAGGGGCTAGGAACCTAAAAGACCTGGAATGACAGGGACAAGAGACACGAAAGAACGGCAGCAAGACAGGTTTCTGATCAAGCTGCAAAATTTTATTGTGTTCACAGGCATTATAAGGCTTTGGGAAGGGGGGGGGGAGTGCTGGAGGAGGAGGAGGAGGAATGGAATGTTCAAAATCTTCAAAGTGGAATGTTCCTTGCAACATACAATGGCCGAAACCATGTTTGCTACCACAACTATGTGTTGTGTCACTATTTCTGATAAATGGTCTACCTTAAGGGAATTGGCCTGCCCAGGGGGGAAATGAAACTTGTCTCAAGGGCTTCCATTGTTTCAAAGCTTATCATCTATCAAGCAGAGAAATGGTTCCTGGCAATGTACATCGGAAGTCAGGTGGTAGAGCAGCTGGTTAAGCACAGGTGGCACAAAGTGCAAGGACTGGTATAAGGATCCCAGTTTGAGCCCGGCTCCCCACCTGCAGGGGAGTTGCTTCACAGGCAGTGAAGCAGGTCTGCAGGTTTCTATCTTTCTCTCCCCCATCTTCCCCTCCTCTCTCCATTTCTCTCTGTCCTATCCAACAACAATGACATCAATAACAACAACAATAACTACAATAATAAAACAAGGATAACAAGAGGGAATAAATATATTTTTAAAAAAACAATGATTTACATGTATGTACCCAATGAGAGGCCATCTAAGTACATCAAACATCTACTGAAAGGGCTACATCTATATTTCAACACCCCTTGGATGTTAGACCAGAAACTATCAAATACTTAGAGGAAAATATTGGCAGGACTCTTTTCCATCTAAATTTTAAAGGCACTTTCAATAAAACGAATCCAATTACAAAAAAAAAAGAAAGAAAGAAAGAAAGTTGAACAATAAACACAAAGCAGAACTTGGACTGGGTCTGGTGTATTGCACCAAATTAAAGGACTCGGGGGAAGGGGGGGAAGGTTCGGTCCTGGAAAATGATGGCAGAGGAGGACCTACAGGGGCATTGACCAGCATATTTCTGAAGAACAATTACCAGATGGTTTTCCTCATAAGTAGAATATAAAGAACTGAAATATAAAGATGAGCTTGGGGTTTAGGGTTTTTTGCTTGTTGTGTTGTTTTGTTTTGTTTTATTTTGTTTGCTGGGGCTTGGTGCTGGCACTAAAAGTCCACCACTCCAAGTGGCCATATATTTTTCTTTCTTTCTTTCTTTCTTCCTCTCTTCCTTTCTTTCTTTTTTTTCTTTCTTTCTTTCTACTTTTATTGTTGATAAGACAGAAAGAAATTAAGAGAGGATTGGGAGATAGAGAGGAGGAGAGAAAGATAAATACCTGCAGCCTGCTTTACTACTCATGAAGCACCCTTCCTTCAGATAGGGAATAAGGGCTTGGACGCAGGTTCTCAAGCATGGTAATGTGTGCACTCAACCAGGTGTGCTACCACCTAGCGCCATACATGAACTTGTTATAAAGAAAAAAAAAAGTAGTTAAATTGTTATGTAGTTAAATTGTCACTAAGACTGTGAAAACTATGTTGGTTATCCTTGGAGGGATGGCTGGAGTGCCAGGGGAGAAGGGATGATATTCTCCTGTAATCTTATGATTTTGTTAGCCATTATTAAATCACTAATAAAATATATTAAAAAAAAAAAAAAGAAGAGAGAGAGAACCACCAGAGCACTACTCCAGCACTCACAATGACACGTGTGCCCTACTAGGTGTGCCACACTTTTCTACCACCCATGCAGTCCCACCTGCCTCTCTCTCTTTAGTGCTCTCATGTAGCCAGGGAGACTAAACCTGGGCCTCATACATAAAAAGCACACACTCTCCCTGATGACATGCACGTGTTCCCTAAGAGTCATTTTTGCTAAGAACCCCTTCTGAAAGCCACTATAACTATAAAGAATTTTCAAGGAATAACTGTGAAGCCAATTAGGTGACACAACATCCTGTCCCCAAGTAGAGAAATAATGAGATTGATCTTCTCCACAGCTCTAAAATATCCAAACTTTACATCACATATTCAACTTTCAAAGTACTTTCAAGATCATTTTGGAAATTGTCAACACTCTCTGCATCATACATAATATAAACAGTGGCATCTTTTCTAAGAGTCTGTATGTTGTAGCACACCCCTTAGTGTTTTATTTCAAAGAGTGTTCTGTCTCTACATACTCCAGCATTGTCAGAACTATAGGGTTTAGAGATTTTAATGACAGTTTCTTCTACTAGCTCCCTGCTTATGCAGATCCACTGTGCTTTTTTGCCACTGGACCTATACAAAAAAAAAAAAAATCCTAAAAGTTCAAAGGGATGGGGGCCAATGGTGGTGCACCCTGTAGAATGCATACATTATCAGGATCAAATACCTGGGTTCAAGCCCCCAGTCCCCACCTATGAGGGGATGGGGGAGCTTCATAAATAGTGGAACAATACTGCAGTTTTCTCTCTATCTCTCTCACCCTCTCTTTGTCTCCCTATCTCTTTCCATCAAAAGGGAAAAGTGGCTGCCAGGAATAGTGGAACCAAGCAGGCACTGAGCCCCAGTGACAATCCTAAAAGCCAAAAACAAAAACAAAAAAGTTCAGAGTGATGGCCACCTTTAGCAAATTGCCTTTTCTTAACTGATGCACAAAGACAGGACACATATAGAGGTATCCCTAATTTATTCCTAATCTCAAAAGTGTGAACCATGTTACAACAATGATTATGCCACTTGCCATCATGTTTTTTTATCCTGCCAATGTGAAGATAATATAGGGCAACAGTTCCCAAACTACAGAGACCAGGTGGTGGCACACTTGGTTAAGTGCACATGTTGCAACGCACAAGGACCCAGGTTCAAGCCCCTGGTCCCCACCTGCAGGGGGAAAGCTTTGCGAGTGGTGAAGCAGGGTTGCAGGTGTTTTTCTGCCTCTTTCCTTCTGTCTCCCCCTTCCTCTCGATTTCTGACTTTCTCTATCTAATAAGTAAATAAAGATAATAAAAAAATTTTCTAAAAAAATAAGATGTTAAAACACAGGTTACTGCTTTCCCTCCACTTATAATAAAAGTTCCTTACTCAGATGGTCCAGAAAGTGTCTGATAATCTGCAGTTCTCATGTGTTCTATGGTACCTCTAGGGCTAGAGTAGTCAGTCACACTTGGAGAACCATGGGAACAGAACATGTGGCCATCTGATAAAGTGGATTCTGTTCATTCTTGAGATCAAAAGTCAGGGGAGGAAAATGGGACTTTTTTTTTTTTAGTTTTTTGTTTGTTTGTTTTTTGTTCTCTTTCTTTTTTTTTAATTTGGCTGCAATTAACATTGAGTGGTGGTGAAGCACTGAGTTAAACTCTTTTGAAGGGTTTTCTTTCTCCCAGTGAAGAAATGTAGTTACCTGTGCTGTCACTCTTACCATGCTTGTTTTTAAAAAGATGCAAGTTGAGACTGGAAGGAAAATTAAGAAATCTGCCCAAGACCACAGAGCTAGCAAGTAGAGAAAGAATTCAAGTTGAGGTTCTTCAGACTCCAAGTTCACCTGACTTCAACAATCCAGTAAGTTCCCACTTTCAGGTCTGCCAAGGGCTCTGGTAGAGGTTGTCACCAGCTTTGATGGAGGATGGGGAAATGCTGCAGAGACTTCTGAGGGGAGCTAAAGAAATTTACTTAACATGCACATCTGGCTAAGTGGGCTGACAGACCAGTTCCCTTCCCTGTACCTCAGCTCTGCCAACTGTGAATCCAAAGACCAAAATAGTTGCCACCTACCCACCCCCCCAGCCTGTTCCCAAGAATGAGATAAGAGCTCTGAGCTATTATATAAGCTTTTTTCTTTTTTCTTTTTCTTTTTTCTTTTTTTTTTTTCTTCCTTTCTTTCTAATTGCTCAGCTTGCTGAGTTGCCTGGAAGGTTCCACAGTTTGCAAAGGACGGATTTACCTTTGCTCTCCTGAGCCTCTTCCAATCCTCTGACCTCTGCCCCCATCCCCTTTAGGCCTGCTATCAGCAAGCTGGGAATTCAAAGTTCAAAGCATGCTCCTAAAATGATGAGTGCATTTCAGAAACTCTATTTGTTCCTGCAGAGTGACTGATGGAGAATTTTTCTGACAGCTCAGTTGGACACATTTTGAGGTGTTCTTCCTATTCCACCCTCTCCATACCTCAAAGGCCCCTAAGGCATATGCTGCAGGCTCTGCCTGCTGGGTAACTGGCAGGAAGCATGTCACACCTCTTTTGTAAGCTCAGAAGCACTGAAAGTCAAGAGCCTCATCCTCTCCCAAGTATGGTATCTGCTAATGAACTGAAAGAAAAACACTGGCATTTTACATTAGTCAATGACCAAACATTCCAGAGAACACAGCACTTCCTGAAGTCAAAGTGAGCAGATAGAAGACTGATTTCTATTTTTTGTTATTTTATTTTATTTACTTGGCTTTGTGTCTCAAAGGGATGGTAAGACTCCCTTTTCCCCCAATCTCTCCTGTGGGTGTTTGCTTATTAGTAGAGCAGGATGAGACCCTAAACGCCCTACCCTTGCTCTGAAGTTCTGATTGTAATGGAAACAGTTGCCAGGGGGTGAAGTGTCGCTGTGGTTATCTAATGATCAAGGACAGCATGCCTGGAAGAGAGAGCAGCCAGAGTCTCTGGCTGTCACCACATGGTTTATTCTGTCTCTACTTTCTCTGCTTCGCCAGTAACTAATTGATTTGTGAAAATGCTTGGAGGTACTTTGAGTGAGAAAGACATTTTCTATCTACTTATGGCAAAACCTTTTGGGGGAACAAAACAAAATTTAAAAAAATCATCTTATGCACAAATTTCCCTGCCTAACTTTTTCCTCCATTCAATTTCCTACCAGATAAATCTTCAGCACATAAATTTAAGTTTTGGGGAGGGGACTGATAACAAAATGGTTATGCAAAGAAACTTTCATGCCAAAGGCTCCAAAAGTCCTAAATTCAATCCCCCACACCACCATAAACCATAACTGACCAATGCTCTGGTAAAAAAATAAATAATATAATTAATATAATATACTTTAAAATAAATAAAAGGTTAAATTTCAAAAAAAAAAAAAAAAGGTCTTTTTGATGACCAGCTACTGCCAAAGAAATAGGCATAGGTGAAGGGGAGGCAAAGAAAAAGGACAAAATCAGTGATAAAAATGAGAAACAGGGCATACTGAAAAGACAGTATTGTGTTTATGCAGAAAGACTTTCACACTAAGGCACCAGAGGTTCCAGGTTCAGTCCCTAGCATCACCAGTAGCTGGAGTTTATACTCTAGAATAGGAGCAGGAGGAGGAAAGAGAAGGTGGTGGGGGGGTGGAGCAATAAAGAAGGAAAATGGCTCTATGGCCTTTAAACCACTAAAAACTGCCTAATTCCAAAGTCAACAAGTTCTGTTCCTAACACTGACCAATGATGAAGATAATTTATGAAAACTGAGAATCCTATAGTGTAGCCCATGGCAACTGAACACAGAAAATTATACTTGATTGATTTCTTACATCTATCAACCAGTCTAATGTTTCTATATATAGACTCAAAAGTGCTGTCAGTCTTTTGTAAATCATTCTTCTCAAATGTACTAAACGGTTAATTTGGGATATCTTGCTGCCCAACCAGGGATGAGGCTGGCTTTCAGATTCAGTTTCTGACTAAACTGCATTTGCTTTACAAAGAGAGCTTGCCAAAGCTGCTGAAAAGAGTTGAAGGACTATTGATAAGAGAACTGAGCTTTTGTCCAAAATTGCTACTTGTAAGTGAACTTGACCCAAACTCAGAGTTTATCCCTTGTTGTTGATTGATCCCATGGTACCCTTGGGGAAAAGTCTGTAAAGTCCTTGATGGACCTTTTTTTTTTTTTCACAAGAAAATGCTAAACTAGACAAGTAAGATAGCTGGGTAATGAGGCTAAACCCATTCATTCATTCATTCACTCATTCATTCATTTAGTCAGTATTTAATAAGTACCTTAAATGAGCCAGTTCTTTAGTAGAACTTAATTTTTTTTTCATATTAGTAATTTTTCTTTTTTTTTTCTTATTAGTGATTTAATAATGATCAACAACATTATGGGATAAGAGGGGTACAATTTCATATAATTCCCACCACAACAGTTTCAAATACCCTCCCCTCCACTAGAAGCTTTCCTACTCTTTAAAAAATCCCTCTGGGAGCATGGACCAAAGATCTCTATGGGACACAGAAGGTGGAAGGTCTGGCTTCTGTAATTGCTTCTCAGGTTGATATGGGTGTTGGAAGCTCAATCCATACCCTCAGCCCATTTCTATTTGTCCTTGTGGGGTAGGGCTCTGGGGAGATGAGGTTCCAGAATACAATGAGGTCGTCTGCCCAGGGAAGTCAGGCTGGCATCATGGCAGCTTTTGCAACTTGGTGGCTGAAAAGCATTAAGATATAAAGCAGAACAAATTGTTTAATAATAAGGAACCTAAAGGTCAGAATATAACAGATGAGATTAGGGCTCTTCATGTTGGAAGAAGCTAAGAAGTCTATTTTAGGTATATTCTAAGGGGTCCCTGACTTTACTAATTTTTCCTGAGCCCCACAGCTAATATACAGGTGAGCTGAAAGTATTGTCTGAGGAGATGTTGTCAGAGTTGGGAATAGGACTAGAAAGCTGTATCAGAGCAGAGTGTAGCTCCCAAATATGGAAAGAGTATATAAATACCATTAACTGTAAACCCCACTGATCTGACCTAAGGCCCATGTCTATTCATATTTATTTTTATTTGTTTATTTATGAAAAGGAAACACTGACAAAACCATAGGGTAAGAGGGGTACAACTCCACACAAATCCCACCACCAGAACTCCGTATCCCATCCCTTCCCTTGATAGCTTTCCTACAATTAACGTTTTGTTTTGTTTTGTTTTGGTTTGGTTTGGTTTGGTTTGGTTTGGTTTGGTTTGGTTTGGTTTGGTTTGGTTTGGTTTGGTTTGGTTTGGTTTGGTTTGGTTTGGTTCCCCCCACCCCCATCCCCGAGCCTGAAATCTGATATGCAAGTGGATCCTAGTTATTGTCTGGGGAGATGATGTCATGGCTGGGAAAAGGACCAGAAAACTGGATTGGGAAAGACAGTAGCTCCCAAATATGTGTATAAATATTGACTGCAAATCCCATTGATCTGATCTGATCTAGGGCCCATAATCAGCTTAGGAGCCTATGTGATCTCTGCATCCCTGTAGATCTGAGCTCACATTCTGTGGTCATCAGTAGGAACATTCCATGCTGCCCCAATATCAACCCATCTTCCTCAGGTGTATCATAGAGTATGTTGTCCAGCCTCCCTTTGGAGGATGGAACATTCTCTACCATTGTTGATCCAAGTTGAGGGTAAGGTCCTATGGGGCCCCAAAAAGGGGGAATTATTTTAGAAATTATTTTTATTATTATTATTATTATTATTATCTTGAATTATTTTAGAAACTCCTAGTCCATCAGTTTAAATCTGATAGACATACAAGATAACACATAAATTTCCAGAGTATTCTACACCCAGAACTCATGTAAATCAAGCCATGTTCAAAGACAGCAGCAGAGAATTTTAAAAATGAATTGTAAATATACTCAGAGGTTACCCTCCCATCACTCCTGTGCCCTTGCAATCATCACAGGAGACCAAGCAAGCCCAGCATATCTGGGGTATATCTGGGGGCTGGGAAGACAGCATAACGGTTAATTATTCAAAAGAACTTTCATGCCTGAAGTACCAAAGGTCCTCTGTTCAACCTCCAACACCACCATGAGCCAGCCAGAGCTGATACACACAGATCTCTCTCTGTGTGTATCTTTCTCTCTGTATCTCTCTCATTAAAAGATCAATAAATATAAAATTAAATTTAAACACTGCCGGGAGCCAAAACCTTAGCTAAGTCTCTCACATAACCGGTGAACGGACATTCTGATCATTGTAACTGTGATTACCATCTAACTGTTTGGAAAGTTGCTCACCCACCTCCCTCCCCCCACTACCTTAGCAGAACTTCCTCATGGTGTGTGCTTAAAATGCGGCTGTAAAATAAAATTTTCAGAGCTTGATCAGAAACCTGTCTTGCTCTCGTTCTTCGTGTCTCTTGTCCCCTCCATTCTCTCGCCCCCTACCCTAGGTTTCTGTCGATAACCCCGCAGGCCGGGGCAAAACACTTTTTAAAAAATAATATGGCTGATCTTTTGAACCTTTTGCAAATTTAGTCAAATTACCACCAGTCCTGGTCTATAAAATGCCTAAGAGTCTATACTTCACTACTGGGTAGACAAAATAAAGTGATTACAGTAAAAAGAAGCTGTATGTGAACAGTCCTTACAAATGTATGAAATTTTTTATAGTTTAAAAACGCATTTTTTATTTAATTAAAGAATTTTAATATTCATTTCATATGCAGCCCAAATAACCATTACAGATGGCTGGATAAAGAAACTATGGGACATCTATTCAATGGTATACTCCTATGCAATTGAAAAAGATGATGTTGTGCCCTTTGAGATAAAAATGGATGGAACTGGAGATGACTATGCTTAGCAAAATAAGTGAGGAAGTAAAAGACAGCTGTTAGCTAACTTCTCTCCCATGTGAAATATAAAAAACTGAAACACATGAACTTTCAAAGAAAAGCAGTCAAGCTGTTTCTAAGACTTTGTGACCATTATGGTGATTATCCCTAGTATAGACAAGGCACAGAACTTTGGTGGTAGATGTGGTGTGAATCTATACCCTTATAACTTTATAATCTTGTGAGCCATTGTTAAATTACTAATAAAACATTAATAAGAAATAGTAATTTCATAAAAAGGAAATGTAATAGGTTTCCCTAATACTCAGTACAGTATTCGGCGAATGAAGAATAAGACAAACAGTGAGTGAGAAAGGTAGGAAATTAACAATAACTAAAACATGATGTAAGTGCAACAGAGAAATATACTGTTGGGGAATACACACAATTAGGTAATCAAAGTTTAGGACATCAAGGATAACTAGATTGACATGCATAGATAAAAAAAGAATGAAATCTTTTGATAGTATAAGACTGAAGGTGGGAGCTACTGGATGAAAAGCTAGTGGTTATAGAGGTGGTGATGATGATGATGATGATGATGATGATGATGATGATGATGATGACATTTGGAAGACATCTTACTTGAGTATTTCTTATATGGCCAGAATCAGTGTTGTTTCTGTTATATTATCTATCAATTGTTAGTCATCCCTAAAGCATCTCTTTTCACAGCCTGACAGCCCAGTGATTTGTCAGAGAGCCAACATATATGCAACCACAGCAACAACCACAGACTATTAGCAGTGAATGATTATTTGGAAACAAGTCATATGCAAAAGAATTGATTGACAGCTGGTGGCTACTTAGAGATGTGCCTAAATGTCAAGGAAGCAAAATAAAGAAGCCCTCTGCTCAGATCTGTCCTAGATTAGCTAAACACCATTTGTATGAACAAGAGATGCCACAATAATTTTGAAGAGAGCAAGAAAGAAACCAAACATGAATTAAAAGCAGATGACACAAACCCCTGGCTCATGTAACTCCAAGAGAAAGGGCATGAAATAATTTTCTTGCAGAAAGGCAACTATCAGAAAGAAAGAAAAGGTTATAATAAATCTTAATAAAAGCCAACAAAGGAAAATAAATGTTGGACAGTTTGTTGGATAAATATTCAGTAAGGCTGATCCACCTCACTTTACTATTATAAAGAACAGCTAATAAAATAAGATTGTCAAGGATAGTGAAAACACAGAAGAAGTAACCAATAATAAGAACATTAATATTAAGGGAGAGCCTAGGCATGAAACCAATTCCATCAAGACCAAAGATGTTGAGCAACCAGAACAGAAATAAAGAAAACAGATATGACTCCCTGGAGGTGATCCAAAAACCAAAAACCAAAATGCTTTTTTTTTTGCTCTTAATTTTTAAAAAAGAAGACAAGTTTACAGGGTACAGGACTATAAATAAATATTGGCCAATGAGCTCTTGCTTTTCCCCAGAGGCATCTCCCTTTGAAATGACTTCCTGGATGGAGGGGGTAAAAGATTTGAAGGTTCCTACTCTCCTCCCTGGAGCACATGGTCCATGACAGGAAGGCTTACCTCCCTAGCCTTGAAAATTTGGGATTGGAAAAAACACTGGAAGGAATCCAAAGCTGTGGTTCATTTCATTTTTTCATTTCCTGCCTTTGCCAAACACTGACAATTACAAACAAATGTTTTCCTCACAAATACTTTCTTCTAGATGAACATTCTGTTCATTTGGGGTGCTTGTGTGTATGTCATTTGAGAAACCCTTCTAAGTCCCCTAGGTGACAGGATTTCCAACGTAATGATAATGACTATTTAATGTCATTGTCACAATGGGCTGCCCTGGCAAATGAAATGCTTGCTGGGTCTAAAGCATTCACTCAAGTGAGGTAAATTAACACTTTCCAGGGTACCAGATTTCCCACTGGGACCCTAAAGAAGGTAATTCATTACCCAGGCAGTCTCCACCCTCAACACTGCTGTCTACCAGCAAGTTCTCCAGTCACTTAAACTGTTAGACTTCTCTGCCAGTGTAAGGACATCCAAGAGAGATAAGAATATACTGAGAAGGTCCAGACTGGGGGAATATTTTTAGTCATCTGAAGGTAGTCCAGGAATGATAATCATCATCACAATAATAACTCAGGTGAATACAGCCCATTTTACTTTCCAAAGCATTCTCATCACATAAATCATCCCCTTTGATCTCCAGAATAATCCCTGAGGTATGCAAATCAGATGTTATTATAGTCAGCACCTTGGCTATAACAGTAAGAGGAGCACAGACAGACACATGGTATGGAGGAAAGACTAGTACATGCAGAGATGCAAGAAATATTATAACAGAAAGAGAGGTTGTGCCCCAAAACCAGTAGCATCAAAAGTGTTGAGAGTCTGGGACCAGAGTTGGGAAGACAACACTCCAGGCTTGCATGCCTGAGGCCCAGAGATTACAACACCACAAACCAGAGCTGAATGTTTTGGGGACCCTCGCCCCTCCCCCACCCACACAAATACATTTTTTTTATTTTAGATAGTGACAGAGAGAAATCAAGAGGAAAGGAGAGATAGTGAGAGAGAGAAAGAGAGGCACTAGCAGCACTGCTTCATCACTCATGAAGCTTTCCCTCTGCAGAGGACAGGAGCCTTGAACCTGGGTCCTTGAGCATTGTAACGTATGCTTTACCAGATGCACCACTTTTTTTTTTTTAATTTTTTATTTAAGAAAGGATTAGTGAACAAAAGCATAAGGTAGGAGGGGTACAACTCCACACAATTCCCACCATCCAATCCCCATAACCCACCCCCTCCCATGGTAGCTTTCCCATTCTCTAGCCCTCTGGGAGCATGGACCCAGGGTCATTGAGGGTTGCAGAAGGTAGAAGGTCTGGCTTCTGTAATTGCTTCCCCTCTGAACATGGGCGTTGACTGGTCGGTCCATACCCCCAGTCTGCCTGTCTCTTTCCCTAGTAGGGTGTGTCTCTGGGGAAGCTGAGCTCCAGGACACATTGGTGGGGTCTTCAATCCAGGGAAGCCTAGCCAGCATCCTGGTGGCATCTGGAACCTGGTGATTGAAAAGAGAGTTAACATATGAAGCCAAACAATTTGTTGAGCAATCATGGATCCCAAGCTTGGAATAGCAGATGCACCACTTTATCAGGTGCATCTTTTAGAAAAGAGAATCTGGGATCAGGGGCCACGAAAAATTAGGACACATATAGATATATACATACTAAAATGTGAAGAGCCAGGGGTATCTAATTGGATGGACTATATTTTAGAGTACTGATTGTCTGCTGTCTTAAAAATCATTATTTATAAAAATAAGATAAAGATTTGTTTGTCAGCAGATTTCCACAATTAATTAATCTGTGCAAAAGAAACATTATCAACTCATTTTTTTTTTTTACAACTGAGAAAATTGAGACTCCAAAAAGTGATGCTATTTGCCCAAGATCACAAACTTGCCAGCTATAGAAGATAAGATTCAGGGGGTCAAGCGGGAACATAGCAAGTACACATGGTCCAAAGTCCAAGGACCAGCGCAAGGATCCTGCTTCCAATCCCCAGCTCCCCACCTGCAAGGGAGTCGCCTCACAAGTGGTGAAGCAGGTCTGCAGGTATCTATCTTTCTCTCCCCCTCTGTCTTCCCCTCCTCCCTCCATTTCTCTCTGTCCTATCCAACAACAATGACAGCAACAAGAACAACAACAATAAACAACAAGAGCAACAAAAGGGAAAAATAGCCTCTAGGAGCAGTGGATTCATAGTAGTGCAGGCAGCGGGCATCGAGCCCCAGCGATAACCCTGGAGGGAAAGAAAAAAAAAGAAGAAGAAGAAAATGAGATTCAGAGTCTAGGAGAAAAACAAAGCAACACAGATGGCTAGAGGATCTAAGAAGTGACTTGCTGTAAGTTTATGACTGCAACAATAAGAACATCAAGGAAAGAGCTTGAGTAATAAAGACTGTCTTAGCCCTGGATTCCCTGTATGTGCTCTAGAGGTGGGTCAGAGGCTGGAGTCCCAGGACTTGTGAGGAGGCACATATGACCGAGATGGGAGAGGAGAAGCAGGGAGATGATTCTTGGAAATGGTCTTCAACAGAGGGGGAAACTAAATCTCAGAGAGGAAAAGTCACAGAACAACTGGGAAAAAGTTGCTTTTCTTCTGCAATTGTAAGAGAATGAATGTTGCAACATCTTAAAACATAAAAGTCTAAAAGGGCTACTGACTCTAACATGAAGGCTGCCCTAAGAAATTAGGCTCATGCTAGAGAAAGTCAAAAATAGTGAAAAGTAGAATGGTCAGAGCCAGAAGAACATAAGAGGGTGTCAGAGAAGTGGAAAGAATACTCTGTGATTTCTTTGCCAGTAGGCATATCATACAAGAGTTAATAAAATCTATATCATAGTGATTCTGAAGTTTAAAAAATTTTAATAATAATATATATATACCAAGAGACCGAATTTCTGTCTTTATTCCTAGTCATTTGAAAGAAATTTCTTTGTTGATATAGATTGTCTACGGCAAGACTAATATAACAAGCAAGAATGATATTCAGAACTGGAGTGACCTACTTCTTTGCATTTAATAAAATAATTCTATTATTTTATTAAGTTTTATTAAGTTTTTTTATTTGTCAGTCTCTTTTTTAGAGACACATAGAAAGCCATACCATTGGCCTTTCCTTCTTTAAGGTTTATAGTATAGTATATGTTTCTTCTAGCAAACTATCAACAATTCACTTTAAATAAAACAGATCTCACCTGAAGAAAGAATTAATTGAGGACAATAACATTCTCCCTAATTGTGGGGAGTTAGTGGAGCCTGGCAGAGCTTAACCTATGAGATGAGTTCACTTGGTAAGTCTCTCTCTCTACAGAGGGGCTGAGCAAAATAGGAGGAAACATGAATCTCAGATGGTTGGCCACCAGGTAAGTCTCCCCTGCCCCACAAAATGCATCTTCCCTCCGAGGGACAGCTTTGTTAAACCTGCTCCACCTTATGTCCATGCTCATATGGCCCATCCCTTTATCTACATATCAATCTTCTGCTTTGTCTTACAAATGGCTAAAGGCCTCACTCCTAACTCCCCTCAGGGTATTGCTATCCTAGCAGTTGAACCCCTAGCAACTGTTGCTGGAGCGGTGGCTTTCTCCAACCCTCTCCTAACTATGTATGGATGTCAAGCCACTCCCATTGGGCAGTGGTTGCCAGGGTTTGAAGCTGGAGGAGGGTGGGCATGCAAGACAAGAGAGGCTGCTGCTGGCCATTGTGGTTTGCGCCACTTGGCTTAACGAGGTGGTCCAATTGTGGGGAGCTCGCATAAATAAAGATTTATGTATTGCCTTGCCACCTCAATCTTGGTTCCTGGGTCATCTCTCTCTCCCGCGATGCTAGACCGACAGTATATGTTTCTTCTAACAAACTATTGGAAGGGTGGAGACTGCAGTGACTCCATGACAGGCTCCAAAAACTGCAGAAATGAGATAGGCCCCAGTTTCAGAAGAAGAGGTCCTGGAATTCAGGACCATTTCTGGAAATTGAACCCATGGCCCTGAGTCAACAGGAACAAAGGTAAGCTGAGCATTAAGAAAGCCATCTCCGGAGAGATAGAGACCATTAAGCATTTCCAAGGCATCTGCAGAGAGATAGAGACTGATAAACATTTCCCCCAGATGTGTAAAGAAGATAACCATGAGGCTAAGCTTGTCATGTATGCTATGTAACCCATACTCTATATATCTCCTCGTGTCATGTATGCTATGTAACCCATACTCTATATATCTCCTCGTGTGCTGGGGTTCAAGGTCGAGCACCTAGAACAGCTGTGAGGTCTCGGCCCTAGCCCCTTGCCCAGGCTAGAAATAAAGGCTCTTTGTTTTTACATCACTCTGGTCTCTCTTGGTGAATTTCTTGGATTACCAAACCTAATACTATGAACAATTCACTTTAAATAAAACAGATTTCAGAAGTCAGGCGATAGCGCAGTGTGTTAAGCGCACGTGGTGCAAAGCTCAAGGACCGGCGTAAGGATCCCAGTTTGAGACCCGGGCTCCCCACTTGCAGGGGAGTCACTTCACAAGCGGTGAAACACGTCTGCAGGTGTCTATCTTTCTCTCCCCGTCTCTGTCTCCCCTCCTCCATTTCTCTCTGCCCTATCCAACAACGATGACATCAACAACAACAATAATAGCTACAACTATGAAATAACAAGGGCAAAAAAAGGGAATAAATAAATATTTTTTAAAATAATAAAAAAAATAAAACAGATCTCACCTGAAAAAAGAATTAATTGAGTACAATAACATTCTCCCTAACCCTTATTAGCATATAGGCGTTCACACCCAGTAATAGTACATGAAGGCCCCAACCAAACTACTTTCAGTGTCTGGAAAATTTACCTAAGAGAGCCAGTCTATGTTCCACTCCACAGTGGTCTCAGGAACCAAGGAAAGCCACTCCCAAAAAGGAGGTGTGGCAACTGTGAGTAATGACTTTTTTTTTAATTACCACCAGGGTTCTTGCTAGGGCTACTAATCCACACTCCAGGTGGCCTTTTTCATTCCCTAATTCTTTCTTTCTTTGTCTCCTTCCTTCCTTCCTTCCTCCCTCCCTTCCTTCCTTCTAATTTGTTGTTGTTAAGACAAAAAGAAATTGAGAAAAGACCTCATGAAGAAGACCTTCTGCAGAGGGCAGGGGCCTCAAACTGGGTAATGTGTGTTTAACCTGGTTTGCCACCACCTGACCCCCAGCAATGTCGTTTTTAGAATTACCTGCAGAGGTGCCTAGAAGGTTTCATCTCATAAATCTGGAATAAATCAGAGAATCTTAGCGTTAGCAAGAGGCCTGTAAACTCACTAGTCAAGCCTCCTCTCTAGCCTCACTGGTCAGTGTCCTCCCAGAGCTAACAACACACACACCACCAGGCAGTGCTGTGACTTGCTGCCCACACCCTGAGTAGTCACAGTACATCCTCTTCCCTGTCACTCTCTTACCAGACCCCTCCACAGGCCACAGTGTAGTTTAGCTTCCTAATGCAAATTCAGTGTGGGCTGAAAACATGACCTCCCCATTAGCCAAGTGGGGGCAGGGCAGGGCTAAAGTCTAAAACCAGCGCACCTAGACCTGACCTTGGCCCTGCCCACCTGGCCTTTAGCCCATCACGCCTTCCTGCAGCTCTGTTCCAATATGGAACATTGCAAATGGACATGAGTTTACTTTAGATGTGAAACAAAGGACTGCTAAAATGCCAAGAGCTGGGGAACAGCCTGCCAGATTATAACCAGCCTGCAGAAAAGCCCAGGAACCCCAAAAAGAGGAGCTATGAAATGAAACTTTAGGCCTTCCCACTTTGCAGCTGGAGGTTGTTGGTGCAAGGAGCTTCTGTCTTGAAGTGAAACATGCCTATGTGCTGCTGTTAAAGTGGGGCGCAGGCTTGGTGCCCTAATACTATCTTCCACGTGAGCCAGGAAAAAGTCACTAAAAACTGTCAGTGGGATTTGTTTTAAGAATCCCAGTCAGCACAAGCTATTAAAATGGCTCTTCAGTAATCTGCATGTCCTCCCAGGATTTCCCATGATATTAGGATAAGGCTTATGTAACGTTGGCTCCAGGTGACTTAATCATCCTCAGACGTAGATGGAGAGAAGGGGAAAATTCACAAGGCTAGCTCTGCTTAGGTATGCCCTCCTCCCTGCAAAATAGTCACTGCTTGGCTGAGTTTAACTGGAACTAGAACTAGAGCAGGGCTTTTCTTTTGCACAGAATATGTGCATCTCTATACTAGGAGCAAGGGCTGGAGAGGAGATGGTACAACTTAATTTATGCATTGAAACCACACTCCTGAGTCTCACCAAGAAAGAGAAGCAACTTTCAGAACTCAACCTTAAAATCAACTGTGTAGGAAGGACCTGAGGTTTCAGGGAACTGGGAGGCTTGACTGGAGCTCTTGACTGAGCAGCAGCTGAGTTGGTCACCAATGGTTCTCTCCTGCCCCCCAGTGCCCTTGTATGCTTTGTCCCTGTCCTTAGATTCTAGGACTTTCCTTCAAGTCAGTTGCTTCTGTGCCCTATCCCCTCAAGGCAAAGCATTGTGTTGTCCAAGGTAACACCTAGTTAATCTGATATAATCTAATCTGGAAGAGTTAGTGAGTATTATTGGATTAATGTGCTATTACTCCTAGAAAATACAATTTGCATCCTAAAGACACAGAGCCTTAATTCAAATAAGTGGGAATTTCCATTACCCAGGCAGACTAGTGAGGGAGGGAGGAGAGAATTTTGCAAGGAGTGGGAATTTCAAGACCATGTTTAAAAACTTAAAACAGTCTTGCCTGTTGCTGCACTTGGAAAGTTTTGAGTTTCATTACTAAATAGCTACCAACCCATGTCTCCATGTAGGGTTTTTTGTTTGTTTGTTTGTTTGTTTTGTTATTTTTTTCCTCCACCTCTTCTGATGTGCTCTGAGGCCCTACCTTTATTTTGACCTCAGGTAATAACAGCAAATGTTGATGTCTGGGTTGCACTTCATTAGTGGAATTAAAAAAAAAAAAATCTATTTAAAGCAACCATGTCTTATTTTAATTTTTCCTCTATCCTAGTCTATTTTCGGTCAACCTAACAAATTATTACAGAGATGTTCACAAACTCTTAGAAACAGATAACATTTGGAATATATACATATATATATATATATATATGTGCTGTGTGTATAATGTATGTTCTAAACCAGTTGTACACATTGTCTCACTCCTCACAACAACTCTATGAACAAATAGAAGCAGTCCCATTTTTCAAATTAAAAAATTGAGGTGTCTGAAAAATTATATAAATTAGCTAAGTTCATATAGTTGATGGTTTAGAGACAGAATCAAATGTGATTCAGTATCCAAAGCCTATCCTCTTAATGACTGTTTTCAGATATGGGAAGAAAAGACAAGGAAGAAACAACAATATTGCACATGTTGCAAAATTTAGGGCCCACTCCAGACTTAAAGAATCAGAAATGCTGGAGCCAAGACCCAACAATCAATATGTTAACAGCCCTGCACATAATTCTGATGCAAGCTCAAGTTTGAGAACCAATAATGTAGACTTTTAGTTAGAAAAGGGGTCAGCAGTATCTCCTCTCAACATCCATTCTTTGAATAACTTTTCAGTAAGCAGTTTCTACATAATTGTATTGTCTGCATAATTATAGAGACTTTTGAACAAACTCTAGAGAATTCTACACAAATGAATAACTGTTGGTCACAGGTTTGACAGGTGTGTAACACTGTGAATGAAAATAAGGTAATCAATGCAAAAAGTCATTTCTCAAAATTCTGCAAGGCGATCTACAACAGTAAGATTAAATTTAAAGGCTGGGGAGAGTTTGCATGCTTGAGGCTCCAGAGACCCCTGAGTCAATCAATGTCCAGCACCACTTTACACCAGAATATTCCCTATTATCTGTCTATCTATCTATCTATCTATCTATCTATCTATCATCTACCTATATCTGTCTCTATCTCAATCTAAATCTCTGTCTCCCTCTATCTTCCTCATTAATAAAAAATAAATAAAGGGAGTGAAGTATTTCACAACTAGAGCACATACATTACTATGTGTAAGAGCCACTCACCTACATGGGGGGAAGTTTCATGAGTGACTAAGCAGTGCTTCAAGTGTCTCTCCTTCCCTCTGTCTCTCCTTCTCTCTATCCTCTGTCTCTCAACCTGTATCAAAAAAGAAAGGGAAAAAGGGAGAAAAAGAGAAAGGGAGAAAGAAAGAAAGAGAGAGGAAAAAAAGGAAGGAAAGAAGGAAGGAAGGGAGAGAGTGAGAGAGAAAAGAAAAGAGGAGGAAAAAAATGGCTGCCAGGAGTCAGGAGCTGGGCATTCACTAAATCCCCAGTGATAACCACGGTGGCAAAAAGAAATAAATACAGAGGTGGGTGGTGATGCTGCGGGTTAAACACAGGTGGTGCAAAGCGCAAGGACCAGCATAAGGATCCCGGTTCGAGCCTCTGGCTCCCCACCTGCAGGGAAGTTGCTTCACAGGCATTGAAGCAGGTCTGCACGTGTCTTTCTCTCCCCCTCCCTGCCTTACACTCCTCTCTCCATTTCTCTCTGTCCTATCCAACAACAACGACAGCAATAGCAACAATAGTAACTACAACAATAAAACAACAAGGACAACAAAAGGGAATAAATAAATAAATATTTTTTAAAATAATAACAACAAAGGCAACAAAAGGGAAAAAGAGAAAAATAAAATAATAATTTTTTTAAAAAGAAAGAAGTTAAATTTGGGGGGAGATTGCTTGGTTTTTGTTTTAGATTACTTTTTGAAACTGAGTTTGAAGTCAGTGTAAAGAGTAAAAAGACTAGGAGGCAGGAAAGTAGGGGAGATTATATAAATCAGCTATACCTAATCAACTTTCATAAATTTTCTACTCATTCATTCTCATTATTCTGTGAAGTTTCTGTTGAAGGTGAAATTAAAGCAAAAAGGTCAGAATTGACCTGGGAAAAGCCCACTAATCTGAAACCTTCCCACTCTCTCTGGGCCAAGGATAGGAGCTGGCCAGTACAGAAACTTCATGTGTTCCTGTGCTTAGTAACACAGAACTCAGACATGGGCCATTTTTCCAGAAGCAAGTTCTACTCTTGGCTTCTTAAAGCCCTTGTATCTTCTATCACCTTGGAACATGTTCTGTATTTGCCAGGGAATGCCAGAACAAAGGAAAGTAGAAATTAATGACATTATTCTTTATCTGAAAGAGAAAAAAATTATTTGGACTGGCACTGGTTCCAAGGTCAAAACTTGAAGGGAAATTTCCTCACCAAGGCTGTTTTCTGAATTACTTTGAAAGGAGAGGATAGAAATAATACCCACTAGTCAAAAATGAGAGAATGAGAATATTTAATTGATATTTCCAACTGGGTGGGAGCATTAACCTCAAGAGCAATCACCAGGAGTTAGATAAACAGGGGTTTTTTATACATAAGGGTTAAGCTTCACAAGTATATTTTAGGGGTCCTGGTACAGGACTGTGTGGTTTCTAATCTTGAAATACAAAACAAAGTCAGGATACCATATAAGGTAAAGAGAAGAAAAGCTAGGAGTCCCTAAGAATGAGTCCAATTACAGGCCTTCTACATACACACACCAAATTCCCACGAAAAGCTGAGTTTCCTTCTTTCCCGACACACCCTACACATAAACACTCCAAAAGTGGAAAGCTTGGGAGTCAGGCAGTAGCGCAGCGGGTTAAGCATAGGTGGCGCAAATCCCAAGGACTGGGTAATGATCCTCGTTCGAGCCCCCCCCACACAAACACCTGCAGGGGAGTAGCTTCACAAGCAGTGAAGCAGTGAAGCAGGTCTGCAGGTGACAAGATTGTCACCTCCCCCTCTGCAGGTGACAAGATTGTCTCTCCCCCTCTCTGTCTTCCCCTCCTCTCTCCATTTCTCTCTGTCCTAACAATGACGACATCAACAACTAGTACAACAATAAAAAACAAGGGCAACAAAAGGGAAAATAAATAAATAATTTGTTTTTAAAAGTGGCAAACTTAGTACTTGATTACTCCCTAAATGTTCGGGGGAGTGACACACCAATCAACTATGAAGAAGGGAATTACAGGTCTGTGTAAGACCTTTCCCTGAGATGTTTTTTTATTTCCCAAAAGGAGAGAGCCCTCTACTGGTCAGTTAACTCTCAGCCAGGAAAGAGCCTTATTCTGGATTGACCACTTAGGGACTGCTTTCTCCTTCTGAGGCAGCAGATGTGTTAAGTTATTATCAACTGGGTAAGTTTTTATCCATGGTAGGAACAGATGTGAGTGTGAGTTAGTGAAAACTGACGGTATAAAACCCAAATCCCATAAAGTCCTGCAGGCTGATGACTACCGTCTATTATAGCAAAAGGGATAAAGTGTGCGAAAAACCTTTTTTTAATACTTCTTTTTTTTAATATTTATTTTATTTATTTATTCCCTTTTGTTGCCCTTGTTGTTTTATTGTTGTTGTTGTTGTTGGATACGACAGAGAGAAATGGAGAGAGGAGGGGAAGACAGAGGAGGAGAGAAAGATAGACACCTGCAGACCTGCTTCACCGCCTGTGAAGCGACTCCCCTGCAGGTGGGGAGCCGGGGTTCGAACCGGGATCCTTATGCCGGTCCTCGTGCTTTGCGCCACCTGCGCTTAACCCAATGCGCTACAACCCGACTCCCGCAAAAAACCTTCTAAGGCTGGGCACACACATTACCATGTGCAAGGACCCAGATTCAAGCCCCCTGAATCCACATGCTAAGGGGAAGCTTCATGAGCAGTGAAGCAGTGCTTCAGGTGCCTGTTATCCTCTGTCTCTGTCTTTCCTCTCAATTTCTCTGTTCCTGTCAAAAAAAAAAATGTCATCAAGAGCAGTAAATCAATTGGGCAGGTACCAAGCCCCAGGAATAATATTGGTGGCAATTTTTAAAAAGCAGAGGAGGAGGACCACTTTCTTATTCTCCTCCACAGTGTGTACAGAGTCTTCTAGAAACAATTCGTGCAAAGGGACCTTCTTGATATAGGGGATACAAAGACATGCATACACAGTTTGGAAAATACTGCAAATAACCTAAACAACCACTGAGAGCAGATGAGAAAAATAGTCTTTATACATCCAAATAATTAAATACTATACAGTTTTATTAAACAGTGAAGTTTAACAAAGTGCAACTTGGACTGGGGGTGGTATTTTACACCAAAGAAAAGGACTCTGGGGAAGGAGCAGGAGGGAAGGAACAGAACCATAGTGTGCTGGCTCATGATGATGTAAAAGGTTGTGGGTGAGTTTTCTGCAGAAAAATTTCACAGGGAGAAAAATGTATCCATGTACCATTAACTCTTCCCAATAAAAATGTTTTTTTATTTTAATGAAGTTAACTCAATACCCTTGTAGATATATCTCCACATGATCTAAGTCCCTTGGTGGAGTAGGATTAACTTGGGGGAGGGCGAGATGGGCTGACACCTATCTTGGGGAAATGTGGAAATGTGCCCTCATAACAACAATCCAACATCCTCTTAATAGGATGGGGTAACTTATACTAACCAGATCTCATTATGCCTCTGATAGCTAATAATTTTGCAAAACTCTGTTAAATTGCTAATAAAAAGAAAGAAAAATTCCCTCAATAAAGTAATAATGAAGTTGCAAAGTTTAAAAAAGAAAAAACAAAGTAAGGAAGATACATATAATAATGACCCATCATTTACATCAAAATTTACATCTACCTTCATATAGTAAAATATTTCTAGAAGTTTGCACAAGAAACTAACAGTAATCACACATTTCTAAGAGACTGGAAACTATTACAGTGGTGAACAGGAGAGAAAATAAACTTTTGCTTTTTTATATTCTAACCTTTAATGTGAATGTTTTAGCTCATCAAAACAGTAAGTTATTTTTCATATGAGAGCCAAAATGAGCGTGAATTTTTCCTTTACCCAAGACTTTAATGATGGCTAATGTTTATTTAGCACTTACTATGTGTCATGCATGGTGCTGAAATGCCTTTCATCTATTAACTCCTTTATTTAACCTGACACCAACTCTGTAAGGAAGGAACAATTCTTGTCATCAACATCTTGGTAACATGAATCCTAAGAGAGTGAGAGGCTGGATTTCTTTTCCAAGTCTACACAGGCATGGCCTCCACTTACCATGCTATATGGCTATCCATGGCAACACAGAATCAGAGAAGGCATAAAATTTTTTAATATTTATTCATTTAATTTGGTGATAAAGAGAGAGAAATAAAGAGGGAAAGTGTAACAGAAAAGAAAGGAAGGAAGGAAGGAAGGAAGAGAAGGAAAGAAAGATACCTGCAGTACTGCTTCACCTCTTGTGAAGCTTCCCCTTGCAGATGGAGACAGGGGCTTGAACCTGGGACCTTGTACATTCAGTATCATGTCCACTTGACCAGGTGCACCACCACCTGGGCACTAGAGAAGGTACAAATTAAAAACCCAGAAACCCTAGTACAAAGTTCAGAAAAGCCCTTTGTAGGCAGTGTCAAACATGAGATTTCCTTTGGCTGAACAAACACATACATCCTTACTCTGCTTCTAAAAACCCCTTCTGTTTCATTTGGTTTAATCCCCCCTGCTTAACACTGTATTCTATTTACATAACCACTGTTAACTAAGCACTGGCATGCCTGCATGGCATTGGTTTGATCCCACTTAAAGCTGTGGTCTGTTTACATAAACCACTGTTAACTAAGCACCACCCTCCCTCCAGGGCATTGGTGGTTCAGTGGTAGAATTCTCACCTGCTCCGCCCCCTCTCCTTGTCACACCCTGATTTTCACCAATCTCTTTTTGCTACACCCTCTCTACGTCACATCCTGTTTACACCCTACTTGGCAAGTATATATATAAGGACAGGATTGTGATTAGAGTTTAGTTTAGTTTAGTTTTAGTTGGCTTAGATTGTGCTGTGTTCCACATGAATAAAGACTGATCTACATACCACTCAGCCATGAGTCCCTGGTTGTCTGTCTCCCACCCGCGAAGCTAGTCCGGAATAATGGCGCCCGAACAGGGACACATAAGCAGCAGATTTACAAGAAGACATCCTAGATAAGTATACATCATTTGGGTATCTGCAACCTCGTGTTAAGGCACTGTGATTTTTTTTTTCTCTTTTCTTTCTTAATATTTTCCTGAGACCTCTCCACCATGGATGATCTTTTCTAAATTCTGTATTATTTTTTCTGTATACAATTTTTATATATCTGGGACATTTTTCTCAGAGCCACACCTTATATCCTGTTGATCATCATTGCAGCTTTAAGTGGGATCAAACCAATGCCATGCAGGCATGCTGGTGCTTAGTTAACAGTGGTTATGTAAATAGAATACAGTGTTAAGCAGGGGGGATTAAACCAAATGAAACAGAAGGGGTTTTTAGAAGCAGAATTAGAAGCATACCAACAATATACAAAAACTCTTTTCTTCTCATGCTTTCACATATGTTCTCACACTCTCACCCATATACTCCATTCTCAAACTCACTATGCATATATCCTCATACATGTTCAGAGACAAACTTTCACAAGTGACCTTCCCAAGCTCCAGTCTAACCACCAGTCCTGGTCCAGGCCAGCCCAAGGGTTCTTGGGCCACTCTCTTTGCATAAACCTTCCCCAAATAAAATCTGGACACCACCAACAAATGACTGGCCAAAGAAGTTATGGGATTGTTCAGAGGGGAAGCAATTACAGAAGTCAGACCTTCCACCTTCTGCACCCCATAGTGATCCTGAGTCCATACTCCCAGAGGGACAAAGAATAGGAAAGCTTTCAAGGGAGGGTATTGGATATGGAATTCTGGTGGTGGAAGTTATATGGAACTGTACCCCTCTTATCCTATGGTTCTGTCAATACTTCCATTTTATAAATAAATAACAGAAAAAATAAATTTAAAAATATTTGTGAATGATACACAGTGGGGAAAAAAGAAGGAGGAGGAGACGTTATGGGATATATATCCCATGGAATACTATTCTGCAATCAAAAAAAGATAATACTGCATCCTTTGGAACAAAATTGATGGAGCTGGAGGTTATTATACCTACTGAAATAAGTAAATAGTTGAAAGACAACCACTATGTGGCTTCACTCACATGTGGAATATAGAAAACTCATACACATAAACTTGAAGAAAAGAAAAAAGAAAAGGAGAGAAAAGTAAAGAAAGGAGAAGAGAAGAAAAGAAAAAAAGAAAAGAAAAGAAAACTGCTTCTAAGACTTGTGAAAACTATGGTGGTTACCCTTGGGATGTGGAAGGGTAGGGACACAACTTTGGTGGAAGGTGTGGTGTGGAACTATACATTGTAATCTTACAATCTTGTAACATACTACTTGTTGGGTAGTTGCCATCTCCCCCTGGCTTCTTCTTATCCATATGCCTATATAGGGATTTACTGATCCAAAGGTTTGGTCTATTTACATAAATCACTTTTACATAAAGCACTCCAGGGCATTGGTGGTTCAGTTATAGGATTCTCGCCTGTTCCGCCCCCTCCTTGTCACACTCTGATTTTCACCAGTCACTTTTCTCTCCACCCTCTCTATATCACATCCTGTTTCCACCCTACTTGGAGAGTATAAAAACAGCTGCTCTTCTGATTAAAGACACTTGGAAATTGCTTTCCGGCTCCGGGAGTTCCAGAGTGTATCTCCTGCGGAAGTTGGTGCAGCACGCGTTCCTGATCCCTCTCCCACACAGCAGCCTAGATCAGCTCCAGTTGAGTTCTCTCCAACCCAGAGAGCACCGGCTCGGGAAGAAGTACCCTCAGGCTATCCCGGCAACTACTAATCACAAATAAAAATGAAAAAGTATGGATACTCATATTTATGCCCTCACAACATACACACACACACACACACACACTCACACCCTGCTTGGACCCCCTAAACAAACTCCCTGTTGATGGATTCAATCTTACTTAGTCTCCCTGACAGTCAAGATTTTCTCTTCTTCAAAACCTTAAGAAGGAAAATTGTTTTTCCTAGTCCACTTATGCTTCCAGCTTCTCTGCTTGTGCAGTGAATGAAGAATTTCATGCAATTTGAGTTTTAACAACAAAGAACTATGACCATCCTTCTATTTACTCATCCTCTTTAGACAAGTGTAAGCACATTCCCTCACCAACCCTGGAAGACACAGAATCACAAAGAGACCAACATTTTGTGCTGCCAACAAGCCGTTTTGTTTCCCTGGAGCACTGACCTGCAAATGTTCTAGATGCAAAACTACTTCAAAAGGAAAATGAGATAAAGCATCTGACGTCTACACTTTTAATTCCTTTTTGGGTTCATTCCCACTTGAGAATAGACCAGTTCTTAAACATTTTATTGCTGCCCCCAAACTTCTAGTTGCCTGGATGTTTCAAACACTGGAGGGCAAGATTATTTCTCTATGTGGCAAGCTGTCTTATTTATACAGTCACTGTAAAGTTGAACCAAAATTCCAGGCACAGCTCTGGACTTTTTATTGATAATAGCAATTATTAGAAAATTCTTCACAGTTATACTGTTATGATAGTAATACTATTATCCACATTTTTGTTGATTTACTAATTATCAACAAGACCATAGGATAAGAGGGGTACAATTCCACACAGTTCCCACCACCAGAGTTCTGCATCCCATCCCCTCCATTGGAAGCTTTCTGTTCTTTATCCCTCTGGAGCATGGACCTAGGATCATTATGAGGTACCTAACTTGGAAGGTCTGGCTTCTGTAATTGCTTCTCCACTGGACATGGACATTGACAGGTTGATCCATCCTCCCTGCCTGTTTCTATCTTTCCTTAATGTATTACCCACATTTTTATGCTGAGAAAACTAGGGTTACAAGAGGGAAAGTAGCTGGTCCAAGTTGATATTGTTAGTAATCAGCTAGTAGTTAACTAGGAGCCAAAATCCGAACTATTTTATCATAAATCTATACCACATCCAACTGTCCTTTAGAGCTCTGCTTTGGAGGTGTCTTCTTATAGAATATGTGCCTAACTATGCAGGAGACCCTAGGTTCAAGTCCTTGCGTCACAGTGAAGCACCATGGACAGCACCAGGGAGCTCCATCAATAGTGGAATAGGATTAAGTTGATTCTTCTCTACCTCTCCCTCTAAAACAAAGAATCAAGAAATTAGCCCAGACAGACTATTAGTGTTGGTATCATGCATGGCTTAGGGCTCGGGCTCTGGCTCTGAAGGAAAAGAAAAAAAAAGTTGCAATTATAAATAAGCATCTAGAAAGCACCTGAGATAGGCAGACAATCTCTAAATATGGGAATACAAAGATGGCATGATGCATATGATGTCATGCTGTGCAGAGAGCTGCTACTGAAAAGCACTGATTGCTTTGTTTTTGCTTAAACCTCTAAAGCTGTAGAACTACAGGCTGGGAAGACAGCTTAATGATTATGCTCCCAGATTCAGTACCTTAGCACCACCATAAACCAGAGCTGAGCAATGTTCCGATAATAAATAAATAAATAAATAAATAAATAAATAAATAATAATCAAGCTGTAGAACTTAGACTGACCTCCTTACCTTGGTAGAGACCCTAGGACAAGGCCACACAGGCTTGACTAAAGTCAGTCAAATTTCTCACATGCTGGGAACACCTACAGCATCAAAATGCCATCCAAAATGGTCTTTACCCAGCACAGACTACCATAGTAGGTGCTATTTCAGGATTCCTTAACTTGGAGCCTAAATTTCCAGGCTGGTGTGTTCTATTTCTCTCTTAAGTATCTTCTGTCACATTCAGCTCTAGGTTTGCCATCCAAAGCACTAGTGAAAGTCAATCCTAAAAGAAACCCTTCTACTATACACCCATTCTGTGCCCAACATCTAGCATCTCCACACATTTCCTTTAAACTCAGTTAATTCTAACAATTTCTCTCTCTCTCTCCTCTCTCTCTCTTTCTCTCTCTTTTTGTCTCTCTCTCTTTCTCTCTCTCTCTCCACATTTCCTTTAAACTCAGTTAATTTTTTTTTCTCTCTCTCTCTCTCTCTCCACATTTCCTTTAAACTCAGTTAATATTAACTTTCTCTCTCTCTCTCTCCCCCCCCCCCACCAGCGCTGGCCCTATGAATCCACCACTCCCAGTGGCCATTATTTTCCTAATATACCTAAAAGGACAGAAAGAAATTGAGAGGGGAGGGAGAGACAGAGAGGAGAGAGAGAGACACCTGAAGACCTGCTTCACCACTCATGAAGCATCCCTCCTGCAAGGGGTGGGGCAGGGACTCCAATGTGTGCACTTAACAGGGTGTGTCCCCCAAACAAGTGCTTTCTCTAACCCCTATTTCACCTTCCTTCTATACAGGACAGTTGTATATTTGACATCACTGGCAAGTGACTAATATTCTGGTATCTCACCAACTACTTAGTAGCTTAATTTCTATAAACCAGGAGAAAAAGAATCAATCCTAGTCACCCACTAATACTTCAGCCCCCTGAATCCTTAGGGAAAAGTCAAATTTCCTCAGTAACTGTAGGTCCTACTCCTTTAAGCATCTGCCCGTTGAATAGATTCGTGGTTTCACATGGAGCTCCTTGATTACAATCTATGTTCTCTGCTTTCTTGAATAGATTACACTAGTTTAATGTCTTCTTGGTGACTCATTCTCATACACATCAAATGATGCCTCTGAGGAGACTGCTGCCTTGGGTAAGACTCCACCTGTACGTTTATTAACCCCACACTTTCTGAAATTTCAGCTTTTCTGTTTCTATCCTTTCGGGAGCTCACTATTTCTGCTTCCTTCCACAGCCCTGACTCCCTTTCCTAGTCCACTGCTCATCATGCTCTGGGTGTGTGGAATCCAATGATCAAAGCTTGTTAGTTTCAGTACGTGTTAAGAGTAGGTTGAGATTTTCCCATGAGTAAAACTCTCAGACCCCAAGATGCTGCCCACTTTGACTGTTCTGAGCTTTGTCTGCCTACTTCCTGGTTCTTACTATGTTCTGGGAAGATGAGTTGAAACAGACATTTCAGAAAACTGAAGCTTTCCTTGCACTTCAATTCAGAGCTGAGAGTTAAACTTTAAGCAATAAGTCTCCAATGCCCCCTTGAGGAATAAGGAGATTACTTGAGATGACTTGAGAGGACCACTGTAGCAAAATTCAAACATCTTTTTTTTAAATGTTGATTTATTTATTCCTTTTTGCCGCCCTAGTTTTCTATTGTTGTAGTTATTATTGTTATTGATGTCATTGTTGTTGGACAGGACAGATAGAATTGGAGACAGGAGGGGAAGACAGAGAGGGGCAGAGAAAGACAGACACCTGCAGACCTGCTTCACCACTTGCGAAGCGACTCCCCTGCAGGTGGGGAGCCAGGGACTCGAACCGGGATCCTTATGCCGGACCTTGCGCTTTGTGCCACGTGCACTTAACCGCTCCCCAAATCAAACATCTTTTTAGAAAAAGAGAGAGGAGAAGGAAGGTTGGAGTTTTCTGTTTGTTTGTTTGTTTTGTCTTTGTTTTTGTTTCTTTTCTAGCTGACTGGTTTCTTCAATTTCACAAATGACCTGTTTATTTCAACCCTGTTCCATAACCTCAATCACAAGGTTAAAAAAAATAAAAATAAAACAAAAAATATATATCTTTTTAAAAAAGCTGTAGAGATAGCTTAATGGTATTTAAGACTTTAATGCCTAAGGCTCTGAGGTACCAGGTTCAATGTCCAATACCACCATAAACCAGAGATGAGCAGTGTTCTAGTTTCCCTCTGTGTATCTATCGCTCACTAAAAGTTAATTAAATATATATAAGATATACATTTAAAAAATAAAAGGCCACCAACGTACATGAGGGAAAATTGGTAGTTAATATAATAATAAAGGGTAATGAAGATGATTCCAGACATAAGAGTAAGTATAACATATTCTGAAATTCTAAAATTTTATTTTGTTTCAGGATAAAATAAATAAAAAGAACTTGCTATGAAACATATTTCATGTTCTCAGTAGACACACACACACACACACTGACCTACTTAGGGAAATAAATGCTAACTCCCAAATGTCTTTTCAGACCCAAATGTCTTTTCATCCATCTTACCAGAACTCCTTGTGCTAACTTTGACATTCTGCTCATTTAATAACATTTTCTCAGATCCTGCTATAGGCCTGCCACTTCCCAGGATATGGTCACAATAACCCTTACCTTAGCTTTCTGTCTCCTTCGGATTAGTGACAAGCACAAAGTCTCTAGAACTACATTGTTAGACAGATGTGATAAAAAGCAAACAAAAACATAAACTTGCTCTAAGTATTTCTAAGTATTAAATAGCAGAATTTTGCAAAGAATCTAAATGCTCTGAAAAACTGGTAGCTGATACATTGGGATACAATGTGGATTATATCGCTACTAGCTCAGGAATATTACTTTGTATTAATTTTAAAAAGTCAAGGGGCCAGGGAGACAGCATGATGGTTATGCAAAAGACATTCATGCCTGACGCGCTGAGGTCTCAGGTTCAATCCCCAGTACCACCACAAGCCAGAGCTGGGTAGTACTCTGGTTTCTGATTTTCTCCCTTTATCTTTCTTATTAAATGGGAGAAAGAAAGAGAAGGAAGAAAGGTCAAGTACCTCAGCTGGTAGAGTACAGGATTTGCAGGCCTGAGGCTCCTGGTTCTAGCTTCACTATCACATGTACCAGCATGGCACTCTTGCCTTCTCTTTTTTGCTTTCTATTGTTCATGTGGAACTCTCTAGTACTCACTCTTTCAATAGTTAGATGATAGATATGTGATAGATAGATAGATAGATAGACAGACAGACAGACAGATAATAGATAGATATCATATGTAATGAAATAAAGTAACTCGTAAAATGAATAATAAAGGGAGTCAGGCAGTAGCGCAGCAGGTTAAGCGAACATGGCAAAGCGCAAAGACCAGAGTAAGGATCCCGGTTTGAGCCCCCGGCTCCCCACCTGCAGGGAGGTCGCCTCACAGGTAGTGAAGCAGGTCTGCAGGTGTCTATCTTTATCTCCCCCTCTCTTTCTTCTCCTCCTTTCTCCATTTCTCTCTGTCCTATCCAACAACAACAACATCAATAATAACTACAACAATAAAATAACAAGGGCAACAAAAGGGGATAAATATTTTAAAATTTTTAAATGAATAATAAAATACATTTGTAGATCAGTAACCACAGCAGAAGCATTTTCATAGTAGGATATACTTTTTTCCTTTATGGAATGTTTTCTTTTTTGTTGATTTATTTCATTGGCACATTGAATGATAGCAATAATACTGAATAATATGATTTTGACACCATTTTTTCATTTTTATTTATAATTAATTGTGGGCTATTATTTAAGACAAATAGGGTCCTAGAAGAACATACAGCAAAATAGGTGACAAACTATAAATGGCTTGTCTTTATTTTTGCTCATTTATATTTTTCATGTTCTTATAAATGATTATGGATATATGAAATTTGTAAAAATAATAAGTTTTTCTGATTGGACAGGGAAATGACTCAATGGGAGAGCACAAGGCTTATATGTATGAGGTTCTGAGTTCAATACCCAGCATCATATAATAGTGCTCTGGTTTCTCTCTCTCCCTCTCTCCCTCTCATTAAATAAATAAATAAGTCTGTACAAAAATAATGAAAAGAAGATATTTTAAAGATGTTTCAACAAGCCACAAGATGGGCAGAAGTGATAGCATAAGTGGCTATGTAAAAGAATTTCATACCTGAGCTTTCATGGTTCCAGGTTCAGTACTCTATACGCCCATAATCCAGAACTACACAGTGCTCTAGTTTAAAAAAAAAAAAAAAAAAAGCTACAAGTTCTCTGTAACTCAGAAGAGGGCTCAGCAGCACATTTCTTCTGCCATGGTGGAATAAATCATATTCTTTTTTCAATTTTTTTTATAAAAAGGAAACACTAACACAACCATAGGATAAGAGGGGTACAAATCCACCCAATTCCCACCACCAGAACTCCGTATCCCATCGCCTCCCCTGATATCTTTCCTATTCTTTTATATATATAAAGGAAACACTGATAAAACCATAGGATAAGAGGGGTACAACTTCACACAATTCCCACCACCAGAACTCCATGTCCCATCCCCTCCCTTGATAGCTTTCCTATTCTTTAACCCACTGGGAGTATGGACCCAAGGTCATTGTGGGATGAAGAAGGTGGAAGGTCCAGCTTCTGTAATTGTTTCCCCACTGAACATGGGTGTTGACAGCCCAGCCTGCCTCTCTCTTTCCCTAGTGGGGTGGGGTTCTGAGGAATTGGAGCTCCAGGACACATTGGTGGGGTTTTCTGCCCAGAGAAGTCTGGTTGGCATCATGCTAGCATCTGGAACCTGGTGGCTGAAAAGAGATTTAACACATAAAGGCAAACACAAGTTGTTGGATAATCATGAACTTAAAGGCTGGAATAGTGAAGATGAAGAGTTGGGGGGGGGGGGTCTCCATTCTATAGATAGCTAGTAGGCATATTTTAGTTATATTCCAAAAGGCCTGTGGCTGTACTAGTTTTTTGTTGTTGTTGTTTGTTTTTTTCCCCTGAGCCTGAAATCTGATATGCAAGTGGATTCTAGTTATTGTCTGAGGAGATGATGTCATGGATGGAAAAAGGACCAGAAAGTTGGATCAGGGAAGAAAGTAGCTCCCAAATATGGGAAAGGTGTATAAATATTGTTGACTGTAAACCCCATCGATTTGATTTGGTCTGGGGCCCATATTCAGCGTAGGAGCCTATGTGACCTCTGCAACCCTGTAGATCTGACCTCACATTCTGTGGTCATGAGTAGGAACATTCCAAGCTGCCCCAATATCAAGATCCATCTTCCTCAGATGTAGCATAGAGTATGTTGTCCAGCCTCCCTTCAGAAGACGGAACATTTTGTACCGTTGTTGATCCACATTGAGGGCAAGGTCCTATGGGGGCCCACAAAGGGGTCTGTTTTGTTGTTCCTGATATAGATGACTGGTAACAATGGAGAGAGGGATTTATTCGAGGTCTGGGCCCACCATGTCTGTTTGGGAATCTCAGGACTCCCCGAATAGTCCCCAGCTCTATGAGGAACCTGTTACACATACATGGAAAAGAGCAAACAGAAACAAACACCAACATTTACTACAGGATCCCTAAGGCTATTCTATAAATCTCTGATGGAAGATGTCACTTAGCATTGTTTCTTAAAATGTTACAAGGAGGGCCGACAAAATAACTCATTTGATAGTGTGCTGCTTTGCCCTGTGTGCAATCCATGAAGGAAGCTTTCATGATGTGGTCCCTTTCTTTCATGCTGTGGTCTCTCTCTTTCTCTCTCTCTCTCTCTCTCTCTCTCTCTCTCTTTCTCTCTCTCTGCCAATGGATCTATCTTATGACCCAGAAATTCCACTCCTGGGGATATAACCAAATGAAGCAAAAACACTCATCCAAAAAGATCTGTGTATACCTGTGTTCCTAGCAGCACAATTTGTAATAGCCAAAACATGGAAGCAACTCTTGTGTCCAAAAACAGATGAGTGGCTGAGAAAGTTGAGGTATATCTATACAATGGAATACTACTCTGCTGTTGAGAATAACCAAGTCACCTTCTTCACATAATCTTGAGTGGAGCCTGAAGTAATCATGTTAAGATAAGCCAGAAAGAGAAGGATGAATATGGGATGATCTCATTCATGTGCAGAAGTTGAGAAACAAGAACAAAAAAAGGAAACACAAAGTAAAATTTGGACTGCAGTTGGTGTATTGGACCAAAGCAGAGGACTCTGGGGAAGGTGAGGTGAAGAAGGCTTTCAGATCCTGGTACATGATGGTGGAGGGAGACCTAAGCTGGAGGTGAGAGTATTTTACAGACACCTATCATGGTGGTTAGATGAGAAATTTTACCCATGTGTCAACAACTGTGCTTACTGTAAACCATTAATCCTCCCCAATAAAAGGGGGGTAAAATACAAGGAATAGATCACTGTGGTCTATAGAAATCAACAAGACAGCCATGTGACTGGACCACTTCTCTCCCTCACTGACCCACCACTTTTTTTTTATTTTATTTATAAAATGGAAATATTGACAAGACTATAGGATAAGAGGGATACAATTCCACATAATTCTCACCACCAGAACTCCATATACCATCCCCTCCCTTGATAGCTTTCCTATTTTTTATCCCACTGGGAGCATGGACCCAAGGTCATTATGAGGTGCAAAAGGTGGAAGGTCTGATTTCTATAGTTGCTTCCCAACTGAACATGGGTGTTGGCAGGTTGTTCCATACTCCCAACCTGTCTCTCTCTTTCACTAGTGGGACAGAACTCTGGGGAAGCAGGACTCCAGGACACATGCTGGGGTTGTCTGCCTAGGAAGTCAGGTTGGCATCATGGTAGTATCTGGAACCTGGTGGCTGAAAAGTTAAGATATAAAGCAGAGGGAGTCGGGCAATAGCACAGCAGGTTAAACGCCCATGGTGCAAAGCTCAAGGACCAGCGTAAGGATCCTGGTTTGAGCCCCCCCAGCTCCCCACCTGAAGGGGCGTAGCTTCACAAGTGGTGAAGCAGGTCTGCAGGCGTCTATCTTTCTCTCCCCTGACCCCATCTTCCCCTTCTCTCTCCATTTCTCACTGTCCTATCCAACAACAATGACATCAATAATAAGAACAATAATAACTATAACAATAAAACAAGGGCAACAACAAAAGGGAACAAATAAATATTTTTAAAAGAAAAAAGATGTAAAGCAAAACAAATTGTTGAGTAATCATGAACCTAAAGCCAAGAATATTGCAGATGAAGATTTGGGGTCTCCATTTTGGAAAAAGCTAGTAGGTCTATTTTAGGTATATTCCAAGGGCCCCATGACTTTACTAGTTTTTACCTGAGCCTGACATCTGATATGCAGATGGATCCAAGTTATTATCTGGAGAGATGGTGTCATAGTTTGAAAAAGGACTAGAAAGCTGCATCAGGGAAGAGACTAGCTACCAAATATAGGAAAAGTATATGAATATTGTTAACTGTATACCCCACCGATTTGATCTGGGGTATACAGTTGATTCAGCACAGAAGCCTATGTAACCTTTGTATCCCTGTAGGGCCACCACCCTTTTCTATCTCATCTTACTTTCAATCAGGCCCATATGAACTCCATAGCCCACACTGAGAATAAGATCATTTGGAGAGACATGAGTCTGCCATCTTTTCAAGTTTCTTGCACCTAAATAAACCTGATTTTCCTTGTGCAGAAAAAATAGATTTTCTATAAAAACAATCCCATAGTCTTTCAGTAACTATCAATCTAACTTAAGTTTTAGAGAGGTTTTTCCTACATCCAAATGTATTAAGTCTAAGAGACACAAGGATTTCCAATAGAGTATCATGACATTTCCAAAAGTTATGGTACAGAACTACTGGGGATAATATGCACACAGGCAGAAATAGGATAAGAGACTGTGAAAGAAAACCACAGAATCTCAGGCCCCATGCACTTCAATGAGCATGGATGAAACCTGAAGCAGAAAATAGAAGAAAAGAAAGGGAAAATTGGAAACTTATATAAGAACAGTTGGCCTGCCTCCTCCATTCCCATACTCAGAACTTCATTAGCCAGGTAACTACCTCAGGCAGGGGGAAATTCAAGCTTTATTCTCAAAAGAAACTTAAATGAGAGACTCTGAACTGCAAAATTCTTGGCTTTAGGTTCATGATTACTCAACAATTTATTCTACTTTCTATCTTAACTCTTTTTCAGCCAACAGCTTCCAGATGCTACCATGATGCCAACCAGACTTCCCAGGGTTGACGACCCCACCATGTGTCCTGGACCTCCACCTCCCAGATTCCTGCCCCACTAAAGAAAGAGAGAGACAAGCTGGGAGTATGGATCGACCCATCAATGCCCATGTTCAGCAGGGAAGCAATTACAGAAGCTGGACCTTCCACCTTCTATACCCTATAATGTCCACAGGTCCATGCTCCCAGAGGGTTAAAGAATAGGAAAGCTATCAGGGGAGAGAATGGGATATGGAATTCCATTGGCGGGAACTGTTTGAAACTATACCCCTCTTATCTTATGGTCTTGTCAGTGTTTCCATTTTATAAATAAAAACTTTTTAAAAAGATACAGATATATATATATATATATATATATATATTATGTAAATAGCATAAAAGGACATAAATTATAGTGAGGTCTTGTATGCTACATCAAATCCTAACAATGGGATTTTCAAAGTTAAATCAATTGCCAAGTGATTTGGTTATAACTATAACTATCTATTGCCTTCTTAAACCCTTAAACAGCAAGAAGTTTCCCTTTTCTCTATAAAACCCATATTTCCCCCAGTCCTGAAACCTATAGGGTTGGGCTTTCCAGCATGCTTCTCTCAGTTTATGCCAACTGATAATGCATCTGCTGATCTGAACCTAATCAATTGTTGTATGCTTTACATTGGGTAGTTCTCCCCCGCCAAGAGAATTGCATCAGTCCTGTTAATTTCGCGGGCCTGCTTGGCCCGCCCCAAAGGAACCCCACGAGAGTTCCTGAGTTCCAGAGTAAGAGAGAGTGCTTGTGCCGCCGCAAAGAGACAGCCGAGTTCTGTTTGGTGATTAGTTTGTCTTAGTTTATGAATCGTTGTTCCTGAATAAAGAAATACAGCTTCCCTGCCCAGCCGTTGTCTCCACGTCTCTGTTACCCACCCGTGAAGCAAGCCCAGCCAGCAAGAGCCTCCGAAAATTTTAACAACAAATGGCACCCACGTGGACCTGACCTGCGCATCTCTCAGATAAGTAAAGACAATTTGGCTACCTATGCACTATGGCCTTCTCTTCTGCTTGTGAAGAGATCTCCAAAGGCCTCTGCTCTTTCTTCACGAGACTGTTTTGCTGTTTCTGGAACATTTATGTCTGGACCACTCTGTGGTTTCCACTCGCTCGGGCGAACTCAGAACAGCCAGCGGAAAGAGCCAGCGGGCTGTTTCCACCTGGTTAAACAGCCAGCCAGCCGGCTGCGCCCAGACAACCCCGCGCACTGTGCCCGCAGCCCCGCAGCCCTGCAGCCCGCAGGAGCCCAACGCCAGCACACAAAAGCCCCAAGAGCCCGACGCCAGCACGCAAGAGCCCGAGGCCAGCCCACAAGAGCCGGCTCTCCACCGCGTGGCGCAGGGCACTGGACGTGTGATCCCTCCACACTGCTCGGCCACTGCGAATAGGGCAGCAGACATGGCAGGGCCATGGGGCAGGGCCGCGGCGGCCTATCATGGCCGCCACCCCTGGGCACCTAGGCCCACACCTTCTACAAAACTGGCCTGCCTGCCCTCTTGCTATAAATTCTGGAACCATCCCGGGCCTCCCGGACCCCTGGGCTCCCTGCCGAAACTGGGCACACGAGATCTCCAGCCGCCGGTCCGGTCTGAAGGCAGACAAGCTGGAGTATGCAGAGATTTGTGCAGAGATCACAACCTGCAATTCCTAAAAGTGAAGCTGCGCGGGAAGCCACCTCCGGATGATGAACCCCCCCCAACAACTAAGACAGTACATATCTAAATTCGTGTTTAAAATGACATGTCTTCATAACAAAGGTTTCTCTCCTTGTGTATTAATGACCATGTTTATGTATATGTTTAAAGTTTGGTAAACAGTAACTTTAAGGCTAAATTCTTACTAGTCAAAGTTAAATGAAAAAGGTTTTCAACGTAATTCTCATAAAGATAAAATTAACTTACATTTAAAGTCTAAGGTAAAAATTAGTTAACAATCAATATATTTTAACTAAGTTGGTCTAAACAAAAGGTTAAATAGACTTGTTGATATGTAAAACTCTCCATTACCTTCTCTATTAGAAATGGTAGATTGCAACATTCTCATGCCTGAGGTTTCCTCTCCGGCCCACACCTAGGGTGTGTCTCCATCTTGAATGGGTGTAACAAAAGGTTAAAAGACGTTGTTGATATGTAAAAGTCTCAAATTCCTTCTCTATTAGAAACTTGGATGTGCAGTAGATATGCTAATAACAAGTTTTGTTTCATAGTAAGTTGTAGCCAGCTGCCTTTGGGACTCTAGGCCGTTCCCCGCCCCCATGCAAATGCCCATCAAGGCAAGTAGCCCCCCAGAGGCAAGAAATGTTTTTTTTAAGCTGATAAAGTTTAGTTTGTGCCAGTTTCTTTTTTAAAAAATGCCTGTACGATATAGGTTTCTGTTCACCCCACACCCTTGATACTATAGTCATTTAGTTAAAAAGAAAAGGGAGAATTGTTGTATGCTTTACATTGGGTAGTTCTCCCCCGCCAAGAGAATTGCATCAGTCCTGTTAATTTCGCGGGCCTGCTTGGCCCCGCCCCAAAGGAACCCCGCGAGAGTTCCTGAGTTCCAGAGTAAGAGAGAGTGCTTGTGCCGCCGCAAAGAGACAGCCGAGTTCTGTTTGGTGATTAGTTTGTCTTAGTTTATGAATCGTTGTTCCTGAATAAAGAAATACAGTTTCCCTGCCCAGCCGTTGTCTCCGCGTCTCTGTTACCCGCCCGTGAAGCAAGCCCGGCCAGCAAGAGCCTCCGAAAATTTTAACAACAATCAATGCAACTAGAACCACCTCAGCATGCTTCGCTTCAGACTGTGTCCAGAGACATCAGGTGTGAAATGTCAACCCTTCAGCCATATTACTCTGGTGAGACTTTTCCTAGCTCATAGGTCTCCTTAATTTTATTTTGGATGGTATACTTCCTAACAAGCCTCAAAACCTAGATATAGACAAGGGTCCATGAGATAGAGCATATGTACATATATCCATAACTTAAGGGAAAATATATACCTTAAAGCAAAAATGCACACTAGTTTTCAGTGAGTTAATAAATGTAGCAAGCAAGTAGAAAGACACAAAATGACACCATAAAGTACCTAATGAAATAGTTTCTACTTAGACCTAGATACCTTCCTCACCTACCTCCTATTACACATCCCTCAATCATTCCAAAGCTAACCTTGTCAGACAAAGTAAGGACTACAAAAGCTGAATAAGGGCAAGAGACTGGCATACTTTAATGATGACTCTTTAGTCACTATCAGGCCATCCAATCACGTTGGGCTCTAGTCAAGGAGTCCTGGGATTCCCACACAGACATGATGGGCCTAGACCTCTAACAGATCCCTCTTGCCATTGTCACTAGTCATCTCCATCAGGAACAACATAATAGACTCATTTGTGGGTCCCCATAGGACCTTGCCCTCAATGTGGATCAACAATGGTAGAGAATGTTCCATTCTCCAAAGGGAGGTTGGGCAACATCCTCTACCACCCAAGGAAGATGGGTCCTGAAATTAGTGCAGCCTGGAATGTTCCTTGCCGTGATCACAGAATGTGAGCTCAGACCTGCAGGGATGCAGAGGTTACATAGGCTCCTAAGCTGACTATGGGCCCAGATCAGATTAATGGGGCTTACAGTTCACAATATTTACATAATTTTCCTATATTTGGGAGCTACTCTCTTCCCTGATGCAGGTTTCTGGTCCTTTTTCCAACTATGCCACCATCTTTCCAGACAATAACTTGAGTCCACCTGCATACTAGATGTCAGGCTCAGGCAAAAACTAGTAAAGTCATGGGACTTTTGGAATGTACCTAAAATAGACCTACTAGTTTTTTCCAAAACGGAGACCCCCAAATCTTCATCTGCAATATTCTTGGCTGTAGGTTCATGATTAGTCAACAATTTGTTCTGCCTTATATCTTAACTCTTTTTCAGCCAACAGCTTCCAGATACTACCATGATGCCAACCAGACTTTCCATAGCTAATGACCCCACCATGTGTGCTGGAGTCCCACTTCCCCAGAGCCCTGGCCCACTAGTGAGAGAGAGAGACAGGCTGGGAGTATGGATTTACCTGTCAACACCCATGTTCAGTCTGGAAGCAATTACAGAAGCCAGACCTTCCACCCTCTGCACCACATAATGACCCTGGGTCCATACTCCAAGAGGGATAAAGAATAGGAAAACTATCAGGGAAGGGGATGAGATACAGAGTTCTGGTGATGGGAATTGTGTGGAAATGTACCCCTCGTATCCTATAGTCAATATTCACATTTTATAAATAAAAAAATTTAAAAGAGAACTCTGGTTATGGTAACAGTGTGGGATTGTACCCCTGATATCTCAAACTTTTGTAAAACAATATTAAATCACTAATAAAAAAATTCCAAGGGAAAAAAAAAAGAGTGGCTGAATGGGATGTCACATTTGGTAAAATAAACACTTTACAGGATCTTGACATTAAAGATGTATTTGGAAACTCCACCACATGGACAGGGAAGCAAAAACAAGAGTAAACAAATAGGACTATATCAAATTAAAAAGCTGCTACACATCAAAAGAAAATTCCATAAGGACAAACAGAAAACCCAGAAAATAGAAAAAGATATATGCAGTGTGCAAAATAAGAACTTAGAAACGGGGTTGGGGAGTCAAGCTGTAGCATAGCAGGTTAAGCGAACATGGCACAAAGTGCAAGGACACGTGCAAGGATCCCGGTTCCAGCCCCCGGCTCCCCACCTACAGGGGAGTAGCTTCAAAAGCAGTGAAGTAGGTCTGCAGGTGTCTGTCTTTCTCTCCCCTACTCCGTCTTCCCCTCCTCTCTCCATTTCTCTCTGCCCTATCCAACAACAACAACAAAGGCAACAAAAGGGAATAAATAAGTAAATATTTTTAAAAAGAAAAAAAGAAACAGGGGTTGGGTGGTAGCACAGCAGGTTAAGCACACACGGCGCCAAGCGCAAGGACCAGAAGGGAACCCAGTTTGAACCCCCAGCTCCCCACCTACAGGAGGGTGGCTTCACAGGTGGTAAGGGAGGTCTGCAGGTATCTACCTTTCTCTCCCCATCTCTGTCTTCCCCTCCTCTCTAGATTTCTCTCTGTCCTATGCAACAACAATGATATCAATAATAACAATAATAATAACCACAACAACGATAAAATAAGGGCAACAAAAGGGGAAAAAATAGTCTCCAGGAATAGTGAATTATTCATGGTGCAGGCACTGAACCCTAGCAATAACCCTGGAGGCAAAAAAAAAAAGAACTTAAAAACATCGCAAGGACCAGCATAAGGACCCCAGTTGGAGCCCCCGGCTCTCCACCTGCAGGGGGTCGCTTCAAAAGTGGTGAAGCCGGTCTGCAGGTGTCTATCTTTCTCTTCCCCTCTCTCTCGATTTCTCTATCCAACAACAATGATAGCAATAGAAACAATAATAATAACAACAATAAACACCAAGGGTAGCAAAAGGGAAAAAATACCCTCCAGGAGCAGTGGATTTGTAGTGCAGCTACTAAGCCCCAGCAATAATCCTGGAGGAAAAAAAAAAAAAACTTAGAAACAAAAAAGGTGTCTGGAGAAGTGGTGCAGTGGGAGAGGCAGGATTTGTAAGTATAAGTTTCCAAGTTCAGTTCCCAGCACAGAACATACCAGAATGATGCTCTGGCTCAATTGTTCTCTTTCTCAAGTCTTGAAAAAGGAGGCGGGAGGAAATAGGAAAGGAAAAACAAGTAAAGCTGATACAACTAATCCTGATACAACTAATCCTCTACAAACTTGTTAAAAGGTAGGAACTTATTATCTTCAATCCTTTTTACACATGAGGAAACTAAAACATAAAATTTAGTAATAGCTTTTCTAAGGACAAACACCTATGAAATGGCATAATGGAGACTTGAAAACTGACTAGCCACTGTGATAGCTGTCATACCAAACTATGAATAAGTGGAGTGCAATGCTCTCCTGATTAAGACATCAGTGAAACACTTCAGGACCTTACTTCACAGAAGTACTGGGGTGGGAGAGGGGCTGTTGTGCATCCATAGAGGACAGGCATCATCACATGTGAAGAATGGGGTTCAAACTCCCAGTCCCTACCTGCAGAGCGAGAACATGAACTGCTGTACATGTCTCTTTCTCTATCCCTCTCTCTACCCCGTTCCTCTGTATTTCTCTCTCTTAAAAAACAAAAAAGGGAGTTGGGTGGTAATGCAGCAGGTGGCGCCAAGCACAAGGACCGGAGTAAGGATCCTGGTTCGAGTCCCAGGCTCCCCACCTGTGGGGGAGTCGCTTCACAGGCGGTGAAGCAGGTCTACAGATATCTCTCTCTTTCTCTCCCCCTCCTCTTCCCCTCCTATCTCCATTTCTCTCTGTCCTCTACAACAATGATGATGACATCATCAACAACAATAATAACTACAACAATAAAACAAGGGCAACAAAAGGGAATAAATATTAAAAATAAATAAATAAAAAATAAAAATAAAAAAATAAGAAGGACTTCTGGGAGGCATGGCCAAGGAATAACTGGGACAAAATCACCTCTCTTCCCAAAACAGCAAATAAGTACAAGAGACCCAACTGAAGTCATAACCTACAGCTGAAAGTTCTGCAGCCTTGGGTGGGTGCTCACAGGCAGTTGGAGTGAAAAGGGGTGCCGGTGCAGGTGCAGGCTGAAGGACTGCAAAGTCAAATCAGAGCGCTGGGCCATGTGGGCTCTGAGCTGTGCCATTTTGGCGATTTCACTTTAAGTGCAGCAAGTAAGCAACATTGTTCCTAGTGCCAGAAGAAAAGAGACAGAGGCTTCAAACCACTCAGTCTTCGACTCAGGGGTTTAGCCTTCTGAATTTAAAGCAGGGACACAACATAAAACAGGGCATTTGTGACCACAAGACAGCCCAAAGCCCACCTCCCCACCCCATCCCACATGCCACAGATCAAACCAGAGAAACCTAGAGATTACAATAGCACCACCTGCTGGCCATTAATAACCAGCACAAAAAAATGCACAAGCAGAGAAACAGAACTAAACTGCCAATTATGCCATATCACCCAGACAGAAATGAAACAGAGGAAATCCAAGGAATTACAGATGTAGAGAGACTCTCAGAGACAGACTACACAGAGATCATTATGAGGACTCTCCAAGAAATTAAGCAACAATTAAAAGAGCATGTTACTATGGGATTTAAACATATGAGAGAGGAACTTATAACAGAAATAAGTAATCTTCCAATCTTGAAAGAAGAACTTCAGTCAGAGCTCCAGGGAGTAAAAGACACTCTAACTGAAACCCATACCCAGGTAGAAGGCTTAGGAAATAGAACCACATATTCAGAAGAAATAATCTCCAATCTAGAAGATAAGGCCAGCCCACTCTTTCAATTCAAAGATGAAGGAGAGGAATGATTCAGAAAGACTGAAGCAACTCTCTGTGAAATTGCAGACTCCATCAAAAGATTGAATATAACACTGATAGGCATATATTCCTCTGAAGAGGAATACAAGGCCAAAGGTCCAGAGTCCATTTTCAGAGCAATTTTAACTGAGAACTTCCCTCACTTAGGAAACCATCAGAACATTCTCATCGAAGAGGCAGAACAATCACCCAGATTCATAAATACAAAAATACCAACATCAAGGCACATTATTGTAAAACTATCAAAAGTCAACAACAAGGAAAAAAATTGCTGGCTGCTAGGGAAAGGAAAGAAGTTACAAACAAAGGCAGAGCTATAAGACTTTCAGCAGATTTCTCCTTACAAACTCTAGAAGAAGAAGAGAATGGAATGACATATTCAAAGTTCTAAAGGAAAGGGAACTCCAGGCATGAATATTGTATCCTACAAAATTATCCTTCAAATATGAAGGAGAAATAAAGGTTTTCTCAAATATTCAAGTACTAAAAGAATTTGCCACAATCAACCCTACCTTACAAGAACTACTGAACCAAGTCCCACAAGAAAGGAGGAAGCAAAGGAATACATGTTCCAAACACCGAGTTGCAGGTGCTAACTTTATGTCAACCTGACTCGCCTGGATAGACAACCTCACCAATGTACCCTGGAACCCCACCTCTTCAGAGCCCTGCCCCAGTAGGGAAAAATAGGGGCAGGCTGGGAGTATGGATCAACCTGTCAATGCCCATGGCCATCAGAGAAGCAATTACAGAAACCAGACCTCCCACCTTCTGCACCCCATAATAACCCTGGGTCCATGCTCCCAGAGAGATAAAGAATAGGAAAGCTTCCAATGGAGGGGATGAGATGTGGAACTCTGGTTGTGGGAAATATGTGGAATTTTACCCCTCTTATTCTACAGTTTTGTCAATATTTTCTATTTTACAAATAAATTAAATTTGAAAAAGAAAAAAGAGAGAGAAATAGAGAAGAAAGGGAAGGAGAAAGAAAGAAAGAGAAACACCTGCAGCAGTGCTGCACCAGTCATGAAACCTCTCCCCTATTGGCTGGGACCAAGAGCTTGAGTCCAGGATCTTGCTCCTAGTGACATGTGTACTCTACCCAGGTGTAAATTCTACACTCCTGTAGTATCTTCATACACATGTAACTACATTTGTTTTTTTCTCCTGTTAATCTGCCAGGAATTCATGTGATTGACCAGCTAGAGAGATGTTGTAAATTTCTTTTCCTTCTCCCCACCCCCTATCCTACGTACTTCCTCTTCCTGACACTTCTGCCTCAGGAGATATAAAGGACAATATTTTCTAATGAATAGAGATTAAATTGTTGAACTGCATCCCCGCTCATCAATAAAGATTGAGCTGCATTGCCAGCTCAGCCATGAGTCCCTGGTCGTCTCTCTCCCGCCCGTGAAGCTAGTCCATCACTTACCCTTGGGCAGGAGCAATTGTGTATAAAACAATTTGTTCTGCTGTGTAAATACCACATGCTAACCAATTGTGCCACTGGAGCACCCCTGTTTTATGTCTTCACCACCTTTCAGCCACCAAGCTGCAGATGCTATCATGACACCATCTTGAGTTCCCTAAGCAGATGACCTCACCAGTGCATCCCAGAACCTCATCTCTCCAGAGTCCTACTCTACTAGGGAAAAACATACCTTCTGCCTTCTGCATCCCATAAAGAATTTTGGTCCATACTCTGAGGGATAAAGAATAGGGAAGTTTCCAATGAAGGGGATGGGATACAGAACTCTGGTGGTAGGAACAGTATGGAATTGTACCCTTGTTATTTTACAATATTGTTAATCATCATTAAATCACTAATAAAAAATTTTATATACCAGGAAAAGATTAAATTTAAAAAAGAGAGCGAGAGTCCATAGTGAGCAAGGGAATTTCACAGGTACAAAAAGAAATCACCTTTAAAAAAGCACTACCTGAAAGCAAACACTATCCAGGAGTCTAAAGATGTCTCTGAGGAGTAGATAAAGCTATGAGCCTTTCCGGTGTGGTATCCCACATTCCAGTCACTAAGAGTATTTCAGCATAGGACAGAAATTTCTTGGCCAGAAGACACTCCTTTCAGAAGGCTAAGATTAATGTCATCCAGGTGAGCAAAGGAAACTATTTCTGTAAGATAACTCAACCCCTCACCATGCAATTCAAGTTATCAACAGCCTTATAAGTAAATGCAGTCATAGAAGCACTCAACTGACAAACCATCAAAAACTGAACTGATCTTATTAGACCACTGGATTCAACTATCTGCTGTTATGCACACAGAAACCTATTATTTGGGGAGGGGACAGTATGACACATCTGGCTGAACACACGATTCAGTGTGCAAGGACCCAGGTTGAAAACCCTGGTCTCCACGGGGGGGGGGGGGGGGGGGGCCTTCATAAGTTATGGAGTATTGCTGAAGATTTCTCTGCTTCTCTCTGTTGCTCGCTCGCTCTCTATCTTTCACCATCTAAAAAAAAGAAAGAGAAACATAGGAGTTGGGCAGTAGAATACCACATTAAGTTCCCATATCATCATGCACAAGGACCTGAGTTTGAGCCCCTGCTCCCCACCTGCAGGGGGAATGCACTACTTTGATACATACAGTTCTAACCCACAAATATATACACTGTTCGGGCGCCAGATGTTGGGCTTCGATGCGGAGGAGAGAGAGGAGATCCGGAGCAGAGAGGGAACACAAATCTTAATTCACTCTGGCACTTCAGAGTTGGGTGAGAGCGCAGTAATTCGGGCCACGTGGAGCTAGCAAAATGGCCGCCTCCTACTACACTATGTGCAGAAACCTCCGTGTCAGCAGGTGAAGGGGCTAAGAGAGTGAGGGGCAGAAGAAGAAGGGTTTTTATGGGAGAAAGTCGGGACGTGATTGGCTAGGAAACAAGGCACTCGGGGATAGGATCACAGCTCTTGAGGGAATGGGAAGGGGGAGGAGTAAACAAGGCACTCTGGGATTATAGTATCAACTCTGGAGGGGAACTGAGAATGCCCTGAGGGGACAACATGGTGGATGTGACCACTTCTGCACAATTCCCCAGCACTCTGTTGCTCTCTCTATCTCTCTCTCTCTATCTTTCACCATCTAAAAAAAAGAAAGAAAGAGAAACATAGGAGTTGGGCAGTGGAATGCCGCATTAAGTTCCCATGTCACCATGCACAAGGACCTGAGTTTGAGCCCCTGCTCCCCACCTGCAGGGGGAATGCACTACTTTGATACATACAGTTCTAACCCACAAATATATACACTACACTCAGGCTCACATTCTTCCATTCTTCCCTTATAAATGCTTCTATAAAATGATTTGTTTTAGCCAGTAATAACTTATTTCTTCAGCATTCTTATCCATTAATAACCCATGGGTCCCATCTGCCAGCATCCCTTCTGTTGGCCTTCCAAAAGATAACATTTTCTAGACTCAGACCTCAGCAGTCTATTTTCATGCTCTCTCCAGATTATCTCAATCAATCCCATAAATATGTTTAAACTGACAAGTCCCAAATTTATATCATTGGCCTTGCTCCTTTCTGAGCTCCTCACTCCAGCGTCCCACTGTATAGGCAGAACCCTATGGCATATCCTTGCTCTGTAAACTGTTACTATCATCTGTCTAGTTACACAAGTCAAAGATTTTGAATTCATCCTTCACTCTACCACTCACTGCCCAATCTATTCTCTCTCTCTTTCTCTCTCTCTCCTCTCTATCTTCTTCTCTCTCCCATTTCTCTCTGAAATATATCCCCAGTGTAACTTCTAAAGTTATTTCTATTGTTGTCACTCTGATATTAATCATTAGTACGTCTTTGTCTAGATTATTCCAAGGATGTTCAACTGGTGATGAGACTCTGTCCTTCATTTACATAGGCTTTCAAAATTACATAGGCTTGGAGACAGATCACCCAGTAGAGTGCACACTTTACCATGCATTAGGGTGTGAGTTCAAACACCAGCTACCTTATGAGAGCACCAAGCAAAAGGGATATTTCACAAGCAGTGGGGGGGGGGGGACTGCCGTGATGTCTCTCCTTTTCTCTGTCTTTCACACTCTATCCAGAAAAAAATTAAATAGTTTATGCTGAGTAGTGGAAACCCCAGCAAAATTCCTGGCAGCAACAAACAAATGACAAATCTTGTTGGAAAAGAAAGGTAGCAAGCTTGCTTACCTAGTGTACAGGCTCTACACAAAAGCCATCATGCCTGGGGCAGCCAAGCTTCAAGTTCAAATGCCAGTCTCAACAGAAACCAGAGGTATACCTAACTGCTAAATAATTGGATTATAGCAATAACTATCTATTGCCTTATTTAATTCTAAAACAGCAAAAACCTCCCACTTCCTCTATAAAGCCCATGTTTCCCCCAGTCCTGGAACCTCTAGGGTGGGGCTCACTTTCCTACATGCTTCTCTCCATTCATACCAAATGACATTGCATCCGCTGATCCCAACCTAATCAACACAACAAGTACCACTTCAGCATGCCTCACTTCAGACTGTGTCCAGAGACATCAGGAGTGGAATGTCAACCCTTCACCCTCATTACCGGGTCAGACCTTTCCTTTCATAGGATTCTCTAATTCCATTCCAGGTTGTTCACTTCCTAACAAAGTCCCAAAACCTAGATATAGACTAGGTCCTGTGAGACAGAGCATATATTCACATATATCCATAAATTAGGGCAAAATATATACCTGAAAGCAAAAGTACACAATAGTCTAGAGTGAGTCAATATAAAGTTCCTAGTGAAATAGTATCTAATTTGACTTAGATACCCCCCACCTACTTCCTATTACAGTTCTCTCACTTACTCCAAAGCTAACCTTAGCAAAACAAGGACAGAAAAAGCTGAATAAAGGCAAGAGACTGGCATACTTTAATGATGACTCTTTAGTCACTATGAGGCCATCCCATCAGCTGGGGCCCTAATCAGGGAGTCCTGAGATTCCCAAACAGACATGATGGTCCTAGACCTTGAATAAATCCCTCTTTCCATTGTTACCAGTCATCTCTATCAGGAACAACAAAATAGACCCCTTTGTGGGCCCCTCATAGGACCTCAACTTGGATTGGGGCAGCTTGGAATGTTCCTACTCCTGACCACAGAATGTGAGCTCAGATCTACAGGGATGCAGAAGTCACATAGGCTCCTAAGCTGAACATGGGCCCCAGACCAAATCAAATCGATGGAGTTTACAGTCAACAATATTTATACCCCTTCCCCATATTAGGAAGCTACTCTCTTCCCTGATCCAGCTTTCTGGTCCTTTTCCAGCCATGACATCATCTCCCCAGACAATAACTAGGATCCATCTGCATATCAGATTTCAGGCTGGGGGGGGGGGGGGAAGGAAACAGAAAAAAAAAAAAAACTAGTATAGCCATAGGCCCTTTGGAATATAACTAAAATATTCCATCTACAAAATAGAGGACCCCCCCAACTCCTCATCTGCACTATTCCAGCCTTTAGGTTCATGATTAATCAACAATTTGTTTGGCTTTGTATGTTAACTCTCTTTTCAGACACCAGGTTCCAGATGCTAGCATGATGCCAACCAGACTTCCCTGGACAGACAGCCTGAAGCTCCAATTCCCTAAAGCCTCACCCTACTAGGGAAAGAGAGAGACAGGCTGGGAGTATGGATCAACCTGTCACTACCATGTTCGGCAGGGAAGCAATTACAGAAACCAGACCTTCCACCTTCTTCATCCCACAATGACCTTGGGTCTGTACTCCCAGAGGGATAAAGAATAGGAAAGCTATCAGGGGAAGGGATGGGATACAGAGTTCTGGTGGTGGTAATTGTGTGGAGTTGTACCCCTCTTATCCTATGGTTTTGTCAATGTTTCCTTTTTATAAATAAAAAAAGAATAGGAAAGATATTAGAGGAGGGGATGGGATATGGAGTCTGGTGGTAGGAATTGTGTAGAATTGTACCCCTCTTATCCTATGGTCTTGTCAGTGTTTCCATCTTATAAATACTTTTTTTAAAAAAGGCTAGGATATACATTTAATGAAATTATTGCTGTTGGAAATGATCACCTTGTTTCTTCCTCATTCCTTCTCTCTGCATTTTCCTATTTTGCTATGAATACATTCCACTTACTCTTTCTAATACCTTTTACTTCTTACTCTTTCTTCACAATTTTCTCCCCTCTTCTTTCCCTAGTATAATAGAATGGGGGAATGCTAATAGTTAGACTTAAAAGTAAAAGGCTTATTCTTATAGTCTGTCATGGTGATGAAGGGTAATTATAACTAAGACAGTTGATACTACTGGCACTCAGCTGTCTCATCTATTAAATAAAGAGATTATATTGGATGGTCTCTGTGGTCCCTTAAAGTTCTAGAAATCTATTCAAGGTGTTTACTGAGTAAAGTGTTATGTTTCTTGTTCTTAAAAGTAACTGAATTCAATATTTTATATTTCCCTGAGGAGAAAAAAAGCAAATTAGTTTTTTTTTTAACAAAGGCTTCAATTGATCCTTTTCTATATCAAGGGTCAGTGACTTTCAATAGAAAAAAAAAACTATACCTCTCCCTTGGTAAAGACTGAATGTTCAATATCTCTGTAGCTATTTCTGTCCTTGGGAGAAGTGGATTCCAAGAATAGGCCAATAGGTCACTTAATGTGACTACTATCACTTATTAGGCACTTACTATATCCCAGCTCTGTGCTAAGACTTTTCTCTTCATTTAATTGTCAACACAAGCCTATAAGTCATCAATTATACTATCACTTCTGTTCTACAAAAGAGGAGACTAAAGTACAAAGAGCTTAAGAAATCTGTCTAAACTACCAGACAGTCTCATTCATATGTGGAATACAGATGACTAAACAAATAAACTTGCACCAAAAAAAAAAGATATCCAAACTGTCTCTTAAACTTTATGATGACTATGGTGGTTTGTCTCCTGAGTAAGGGAGTCAGGACAGAACTTTGGTGGAGGCTGTGGTGACTCACACTAGGTGTTAGTGTGAAAGCAGACCTCTGAAATCTTAGAATTTTTCTTTCTTTTTTTTTTTTTCACCAGATCACTGCTCAGCTCAGATTTATGATAGTACCCAAGGAACTGAACTGGAGGCTTCAGAGCCTCAGGCATCAAAGTCTTTTGTATAACCATTATGTTCCCTCTCCATTGAGACCTGGTACTTTTGTAAATCACTAATGAAAAGGGGAAAAAAAAAGTCTATCTAGTGTTTGACAGCAGAGAGTAGAGCCAAAGTCTAGACTCAATTCTATCAAATTTAAAAGTTGATTCTCTAAATGACTACACTTTACTACTCCAACTTGAAATGTTGTACTTCTCAAGTCTGTTTTTAAGGTCTCTAGCACTGGCAAAACAGGTGGACTCTCAATCGGACCCTGGTGAGTGCACTCTAGCCTCTATCTGACCCAACAGGATCAACAAAAGTACAAGAGTTCTAGAACTGAGATTCACAATTTGATATATCTAGTACCATCCATGTGGGCACTTAATAAACTCTCTTGACTAAAGGAGAACTTATACAGCCATCACTGCCTAATGCAAATTCTGGGATGTAAAATCAAAGGTCAAGATGAGGAAGAGATAAGGTCTAGGACTAGAGATAAGGTCAGGCATCCCCTAAAGTCTAATTTCTTTTTTTAAATGACATCATTTATTGTTTTATATTTTTATTTATTTATTTTATATTTTATTTATTTTATATTTTATTTATTTTTATTTTATATATTTATATATATTATATATTTATATATAATATATATAAATATATAAAATATATATAATATATAAATATATAATATTTATATTATATATTATATATATTATATATATTATATAATATAAATATTATATATTTATATATATTATATATATTATATATTATATTATATTATAAATATATAATATTTATAAATATATAAATATATATTTATATATTTATATATATTATATATTTTTATATATTATATTTTATTTATTTTTATTTATATTTTATTTATTTTATATTTTATTTATTTATTTATATTTATTTATTTATTATTATTTATTTATATTTATTTATTTATATTTTTATTTATTGTTTTATATTTTTATTTTTATATTTTTATTGTTATTATTATTATTGGCTAAAGACAAAAATTGAGAAGGGAAGGGAAAATAGAGAAGGAAGAGATAGTGAAGCTCTGCTTCACCAAGGACTTGAACCTGAGTCCTTACACACTGTAATGTGTGCACTTAATCAGGTGTGCCACTGCCTGGCCCCCCATGAAGTCTAATTTCCATGACTGCATTATCATTTGCAGGAGAGTTACTGATACCCCTAGAGAATCATTTTAGAAAATTACTTGAAATTTTGTCTTAATTAAGAGTAGGTATTTCAGTAAAATATCAGGGCAGCACATTTATGGAAAATTTTTCATTGTTTCAGTGCTTCAAAAGGTCTTCAGAAATGCAACTTAATTTGCAGAACCATCTCATAAGCAATATCAGAGCAGAATCAACTCTCTGGAAGTCTTTTGTACCTCAGGAACTTAAGGGTTTCCTGGCTCAGGGGGTCAACTAGCAGTTTCTCGATCTCTGCCCCTTTACCCCTGCCATCTCTGAGAGAACTGTTTTTGGGTTGCTAGACAAAACTCTGTGAAATAGAAAGTTACTGTCACACTGAGATATCTCCCTAAGATACTGCTTTAATGATGAATTTCATTTAATCTGTTGGTTAAAGTGGGACACAAAACTTTGGTAGTGGATGCTGTGTGGAACTATATACTAGAATCTTACAATCTTGTAAACCACTGTTAATCACCAAAAAGGGGGGTGTACAATAAATATAAACATACTGAGGGGAACTAGCCATTAAATTATTTTATCAAGAAGTAATAAATTAGTTAAATCTGTTGGTGGGAAGGCAAACCTGTGTAGCCCCTATGGAAGACAGTATCGAGATAAATAAAAATGGAATACCTTATGATCCAGCAATAGCACTCCTAGACATGTATCCAAAAGACATGAAAACATTAATTTGAAAAGACACATGCAACCCCATATTTATACCTGCATGATTCACAATATCCAGTAGCCAGGTCTCCTATCTTCTGCACTCCAATGAAATCTTTGGTCCAGAGGCTGGGTGGTGGCACACCTGGTTGGGCACACATATTACAACATATAAGGACCCAAGTTTGAGCCCCCAGTCCCCACCTGCAAGAGGAAATATTCATGAGTGGTGAAGCAGGGCTGCAGGTGTCTCTCTCTCTCCCTCCTTCTCTATTTCCCCCTTCCCTCTCAATTTCTGGCTGCCTCTATCCAATAAATAAAGGTAATAAAAAATTTTTAAAAAAGAAAAGAAATCTTCAGATTCCCAGAGGTATAGAGAGTAGGGGAGCTTCCAGTGGAGAGGGTGGGATACAGAACTCTGATGCTGGGAACTGTACTCCTCTTATTCCATGATCTTGTCAGTCATTATTAAATCACTAAAAAAGAGAATATATATATTATATGTAATATGTATATATATGCATGCCAGAACTCTGCTCAGCTCTGGCTTATGATGTTATGGGATTTTGGAGCATTAGGCATGAAAGTCTCTTTGAATAGCCATTATGCTATCTATCCCGGCCCTTTTAAATTATATTTGTATAGCCAAGCTAAATAAAACTTGAAGTCAGGGAATATATCAACATTAAAAATAATCTTTTAAAAGATGATATTGTGTCCTTTGGTGTTGTTTTCGCCGGGCTGGTTTCACAGGTGGGTAACAGACGACCAGGAACTCATGGTTGAGCTGTAGGCAGTATCTCTTTATTCATGCAGGACGCAGCACAATCTAAGACAAGCTAAGTTAAACTCAAAGTACAGTAAAACTCACAATGCTGTCTTTATATATACTTGCCAAGTAGGGTGGAAACAGGATGTGACATAGAGAGGGTGGAGAGAAAAGTGACTGGTAAAAATCAGAGTGTGACAAGGAGGGGGCAGATTAGGCGAGAATCCTATCACTGAACCACAAATGCCCTGGAGGGAGGGTGGGACTTGTTAACAGTGGTTATGTAAATAGAATGAAGTGGTTATGTAAATAGAATAGTGTTAAGCAGGGGGGATTTAAACCAAATGAAACAGAAGGGGTCTCATGCATACCAACACTTTGGGACAAAATGAATGGAATTTGAGGTGATTATGCTTAACAAAGAAAGTATGAATGTTAAAGACAACTACCAGATGGTTTCATTCATATTTGAATGTAGAGAATTGAAACAATTAAATATTGCTATTTTAAACTCTTTCCTTTTTTATAAACTCTCTCTAAAACTACAAGAAACCCTTTGCATTCGTTTTAAGATCCTCATTTCTACAATTCAAACCAACTGATACTGCACATGCTGATCCTAACCTAATCAATGCAATGAGAACCACCTTAGCATGTTTCACTTCAGACTGCATCCAAGATGTCAGGCGTGGAATGTCAACACTTCAGTTTCTTCACTCTGGTGAGACCTTTCCTAGCTCATAGGATTCCCTAATTCCATTTTGAGTATTACACTTTTTTATTTCTTTTTTGGGGGATTAATGTTTTACATTCAACAATAAATACAATAGTTTATACATGCATAATACTTCTCAGTTTTCCACATAACAATACAAACCCCACTAGGTCCTCTGTCATCCTTTTTGGATCTGTACTCTCCCGCCACTCACCCCAGAGTTTTTTACTTTGATACAACACATCAACTACAGTTCAGGTTCTACTTGTATTTTCTCTCTTGATCTTGTTTTTCAATTTCTGCCTGAGAGTGAGATCATCCCATATTCATCCTTCTGTTTCTGACTTATTTCACTTAACATGAATTTTTCAAGGTCCATCCAAAACGGGCTAAAAACAGTGAAGTCACCATTTTTAATAGCTAAGTAGTATTCCACTGTGTATATAGACCACAACTTGCTCAGCCACTCATCTGTTGTTGGATACCTGGATTGCATCCAAGTTTTGGCTATTAAAATTGTGCTGCTATGAACATAGGCATACACAAATCTTTTTGGATGGATGTGTTGGGTTCCTTAGGATATATCCCCAGGAGAGGAATTGCAGGGTCATAGGGTAGATCCATTTTTAGCCTTCTAAGAGTTCTCCAGACTGCTCTCCACAGAGGTTGAACCAATTTACATTTCCACCAGCAAGTAGGAGGGTTCCTTTGGCCCCACAACCTCTACAGCATTTTTTTCTGCTACCTTTTCTGATGTATGACATTCTCAGAGAAGTTAGGTGGTATCTCATTATTGCCTTTATATGCATTTCTCTGACAATCAAAGACTTGGAGCATTTTTTTCATGTGTTTCTCAGCCTTTTGAATCTCTTCTATGGTGAATATCCTGTCCATGTCCTTTCCCCATTTTTGGATGGGGTTATTTGTTTTCTTGTTGTTGAGTTTGGAAAGCTCTTTATATATTTTGGTTATTAGCCTCTTGTCTAATGTATGGCATGTAAAGATCTTCTCCCATTCTGTGAGATATCTCTTTGTTTGGATAGCAGTTTCTTTTGCTACATGGAAGCTTTTTAATTTAATGGAGTCCCAATCGTTTATTCTTGCCTTAGTCTTCTTTGTAATTGGATTCATTTCACTGAAGATATCTTTAATTTATACAGAAAAGAGTTCTGCCAATATTTTCCTCTAAGTATCGGATAGTTTCTGGTCTAGCATCCAAGACCTTGAACCACTTGAAATACACTTTTGTGTTTGGTGAAATATAGTGGTTCAGTTTCATTCTTCTGCATGTTTCAACCCATTGTTTCCAATACCATTTGTTGAAGAGACTCTGCTTTCCCCATTTAATAGTCTGGGCCCCTTGTCAAAGATTAGATGTCTATAGGTGTGGGGCCTTACTTCTGGGCTCTCAATTCTATTCCACTGGTCAGTATGTCTATTCATGTTCCAGTACCAAGCAGTTTTGATGCCAATGGCCCTATAATACAATTTGAGATCTGGGAGTGTGATGCCTCAGGTTCTCTTCTTTTTTCTCAAGATTTTTTTGACAATTCTAGGTCTTTTCTGTTTCCAGATAAACATTTGAAGCATTTGTTCTATTCTCCTAAAAAATGTGCTTGGGATCTTCATGGGGATAGCATTAAATTTGTAGATGGCTCTGGGTAGTACATTCATTTTGATGATGTTAATTCTACCAACCGATGAACATGGAATATCTTTCCACTTCTTTGTGTCTTTTTCAATTTCCTTGAGTAGTGACTCATAATTTTCAGTATACAAGTCTTTCACTTCTTTGGTAAGGTTTATTCCTAGATATTTTATTGATTTTGCTGCTATAGTAAAAGGAATTGATTTCTGAATTTCAACTTCTTCTAACTTGGTGTTTGCATAGAGGAATGCCACTGACTTTTGAATGTTAATTTTGTAGCCTGACACCTTACTGTATTGCCTGATGATTTCCAAAAGCTTCTTGCTGGATTCCTTAGGTTTTTCTACCTATACTATCATGTCATTTGCAAATAGGGAGAGTGTGACTTCTTCTCTTCCAATCTGTATCCCTTTAATTCCTTGTTCCTACCTGATTGCTATGGCAAGAACTTCCGACACTATGTTGAATAGTAATGGTAATAGTGGGAAGCTTTGTCTAGTACCTGATCTGAGGGGAAATGCTTCCAGTTTTTCACCACTGAGTATGATGTTGGCTGTAGGTTTGCTATACATACACTCCACTATTGTAAGGAATTTTCCATCTATTCCCATTTTTTGTAGTGTCTTGATCATAAAGGGATGTTGTATTTTGTCAAAGGCTTTCTCTACATCTATTGATATGAACATGTGATTTTTGTTCTTGCTTTTATTGATGTGGTGGATCACACTGATTGATTTACATATATTAAACTGACCTTACATCCCTGGTCATGATGAACATCTTTTTAATATACTGCTAGAATTTTTTTCAATGTTTTAGCATCTATGTTTATCAGAGGTATTGGTCTGTAGTTTTCTTTTTAAGGTTGTGTCCCTGTCTGCTTTTGGTATCAGAGTGATGCTGGCTTCATAGAAGCCGGAAGTGAGCATTTCTGTGTCTTCAATCTTCTTGAGAACTTTTTAAAGTAGAGGTATTTACTCTTATGTGAAGGTTTTGTAGAATCCATTTGTAAAACTATCTGGTCCAGGACTTTTATTCTTGGGAAGTTTTTGATAACTGTTTCAATTTTATTAGCTGTGATGGGCCTGTTCATGTTATCTCGTTCCTCTTTATTTAATTTTGGAAGGTTGTAGGTATCTAGGAAATCATCCATTTCTTCCACATTTTCTAGCTTGGTGGCATAGAGTTGTTCATAGAAGCCTCACATGGTATGTTGAATTTCAGTGGTGTCTGTCGTAATATCTCCTCTTTCATTTATAATCTGATTTATTTGGGTATTCTCCCTTTTTTGTTTTGTGAATCTGGCTAAAGGTTTTTCAATTTTGTTCACTCTTTCAAAGAACCAACATTTACTTTTGTTTATCTTTTGTATGGTTATCTTACTTTCAATATTATTGATTTCTCCCCCAATTTTAGTTATTTCTGTCCTTCTGGTTGCTCTAGGGTTCCTTTGTTCTTCTTCTCCTTCTAGGTCTTAAAGATGTGCAATGAGGCTGTTTATTTGTGCTTTTTCTTGTTTTCTAATGTGTGCCTGTATGGCTATGAACTTCCCTCTCAGTACTGCCTTAGCTGTGTCCCAAATACTTTGATAGCTTGGGTCTTCATTTTCATTGAACTCTCAAAACATTTTCATTTCTTCCTTTATTTCCTCTTTGACCCAGTAGTTGTTAAGTAATGTACTGTTGAGCTTCCACATTTTGGGACTATTACTAATCTTTCTTTGATTGTTAAGTGTTAGTTTAATTCCACTGTAGTCTGAGAAGATGATTAGGGTGATTTCAATGCTCTTGAATTTGCTGAAGCTGTCTTTGTGGCCTAACATATGGTCTATCCTTGAGAATGACCCATGTGGACTTCAGTAGAATGTGTATTCCAGTTTCTTGGGATGAATGACTCTGAAAATGTTCAAAGTTCTAGTTTATCTATATCCTCATTTAGCTCCCTCATTTCTTTGTTGATTTTCTGCCTGGATGATCTGTCAAGTTGAGAGACTGAGGTGTTTAAGTCCCCTACTATGACTGTATTGCTGTTAATATATTGCTGTAGCTCTTTCAGTAGATGTTTGATGTATTTAGATGGTTTCTCATTGGGTGCATAGATGTTAATAATTGTTAAGTCCTCTTGATTGACTGATCTTCTGAGCGTTAAGTAGTGTCCATCCCTGTCTTTTTTAATTTTATCTATTTTAAAGTCTATCATGTCAGATATGAGAACAGCTGTTCTTGCCCCTTTTTGTGGGCCATTGGCTTATATGATAGTTTCCCATCCTTTCACTTTGAGTCTGTGTTTGTCTTGAGTTAGGTGGGTTTCCTGTAGACAGCATATTGTTGGGTTGTGTTTTCTGATCCATCTTCCTACTCTGTGCCTTATAATAGGTGAATTCAAGATATTGACATTTATTGATATCAAAGATTGAAGATATTTTAATGCCATTCTTGTAGATTTTTTAGAGTGTTCTGATATATGGTATGCTTATGGTGGTCTGACTGTTTGTAGGAGACCTTTCAGAACTTTTTTCAGGGCAGGCTTGGTGATAGTTGAAACTGTTGCTTGTCTGAGAAGTTTTGATGCCTCCATCTAGTCTGAATGACAGTCTAGCAGGATACAGTAGTCTTGGTTGAAAGCCATTCTCATTGAGCACTTGATAGGCATCTTGCAATTCCCTTCTGGCCTGTAGTGTTTGTGTGGAGAAGTCTGCTGCTAATCTAGGTTTTCCTCTGTAGGTGACTCTTTGTTTTTCTCTTGCAGCCTTCAGAGTCCTTTCTTTATCTTTATTCCTTTCCATTCTAAATATGATGTGTCTTGGTGTCTTTAAGTCTGAGTTATTTCTGTTAGAGACCATCTGGGCTTCTTGAACCTTTATGTCTTTTATATCGTCTATACTAGAGAATTTCTCAGCTATTATGTCCTGTAGAATGCTTTTTTCCCCTCCCTTTCTTTCCTCCTCTGATAAGCCAATAATGCATGTATTATTTATTTTGAAGTCATCCCATATGTATCTGTTGTTGTTTTTAGTATCATGTAATCTCTTTTTGAGATCTCTTACTTCTTTTTATTTTTTTATTATTTATTTATAAAAAGGAAACACTGACAAAACCATAGGATTAGAGGGGTACAACTCTACACAATTCCCACCACCAGAACTCTGTATCTCATCACCCTCCCCTGATAGCTTTCCTATTCTTTATCCCTCTGGGAGTATAGACACAAGGTCATCATGGGATGCAGAAGGTGGAAGGTCTGGCTTCTGTAACTGCTTCCCCGCTGAACATGGGCATTGACAGATCGATCCATACTCCCAGTCTGTCTCTCTCTTTCCCCAGTGGGGTGGGGTTCTAGGGAATCAGAGCTCCAGGACATATTGGTGGGGTTGTATGTCCAGGGAAGTCTGGTTGGCATCATGCTAGCATCTGGAACCTGGTGGCTGAAAAAAAGAATTAACATATAAAGCTAAGCAAGTTGTTAACTCATCATGAACCTAAAGGCTAGAATAGTGCAGATGAAGAGTTCGGGGGTCTCTGTTCCATAGATAGGTCAGTAGGAATATTTTAGTTATATTCCAAAGGGCCTGTGGCTACACTAGTTTTTTTTTTTGTTTGTTTGTTTTCCTGAGCCCAAAATCTGATATGCAGGAGGATCCTAGTTATTGTCTGGAGAGATGATGTCATGGCTGAAAAAAGGACCAGAAAGCTAGATCTGGGAATAGAGTAGCTCCCAAATATGAGAAAGGTGTATAAATATTGTTGACTGTATACACCATCGATCTGATCTGATCTGGGGCCCATGTTCAGCTTAGGAGCCTATGTGACCTCTGCATCCCTGTAGATCTGAGCTCACATTCTGTGATCATCAGTAGGAACATTCCAAGCTGCCCCAATATTAACCCATCTTCCTCAGGCATAGCATAGAGTATGTTGTCCAGTGTCCCTTTGGAGGATGGGACATTCTCTAACATTGTTGATCCAAGTTGAGGTAAAGGTCCTATGAGGGTCCACAAAGGGGTCTGTTTTGTTGTTCTTGATATAGATGATCAGTAGCAATGGAGAGAGGGATTTATTCAAGGTCTAGGCCCATAATGGCTGTTTGGGAATCTCAGGACTCCCTGACTACGGCCCCAGCTCTTCTTTTTTAGTTGTCTCTAATTCATCCTCGATCTTGCTAATTCTATCTTCAGCTAATCTATTTTCTGTAGCTCATCTATTTTGTTACCCTGTTCTGATACTGTTTTAGCTTGTTCAGCTAGTTGTGTTCTTAGCTCAACTATTTCAGCTTTCAGCTCTCTAATAACCTTGGGATAATTAGTGTTTTCTTCCAGAGTCTCGTTGGTTGTTTCTGCATTTCTGGTGACAATTCTTTCAAACTCTTTACTCACCCCTGTGATCATTTCCTTAACTAGTGTTTGGATATTGACCTCACTTTTGTGGTTCAACCTTTGGGGGGGCTTTTATCTGGACTCTTGTCTTGTTTCATTTCTCCAGTATTTCTTCTTGTTGGTTTAACCATTCTATATAGTATGTTATGAGGGTCTTCTCTCAGTACTTTTCAAATTACTCATCACTCTTGCCTAGATTGACTTGTGTCTAAGTAAGATATTTAAAGAGTTCACAGTTGTGGAATTTGACAGTTGTTTCAATATTATTTCAGTCCCTGAGTTGGAGCACAGTAGCTATTAAATCTTCTTTTGTTCTTTTTCTTCCCTGTAGGCTGTGGTAGCCTGAGGGCTTTTAAACTATCAGTAGGCTTCTTAGCTTAATCACTCACTCCTGACCAAGAGATAAAGCAGGTTGGGGATGAGATAGCACAGTGGTTATACAAAGAGATTAAGGGAATTATCCCTTCATATTGCCCAATTCCATTCATCCATTCTGGCATCTGTAATTGCTCATAGTTTTGCCAAACTTCTACTGTTGATGGACATTTCATCTGATACACAACTGCGTGTTCTCTCCTAATCCACACCAGAGTGTGCTCCTGTGGGTGACTGTCACCAGCTTTACCTGGTGGGAGGTGGGTGGTTGGGTTTAGGTGGATGGTTTTACTCACCAACTGAAAAGTCATGACAACATCATAAAGAAGCAGGAGACATTGACTCTGTGTCCTATTTATATCATTTATTTTATTCTCTTTGAGGATTTTTCAGAAGAAACCATAACTGTATAGATGGGCAATGATTAGTGACAAGCCTATACTCTGTTACAAGTTAAATGACAGTGTTTCAGAATTTATCATATAGGCTATGAAATATCTAACTTTGTGAATGACTCTTCTCATAAGCAAATGATAATCAGAAATGATAAATAAGCCATATAGAGATTACTGTGGCAATCTGCTATTAATTCCTCTGCATCTCAGGAATTGGCCATTCATTTCACCTTTAACTTTCCTCAAAACAATCAGGCTCCAATCCAGGAGATTACTTTCTCTCTCACCTCCAGGTTTGCCAGGACTCAGTTTATGACTCTTCAGAGACATTTAACTTTTAAAATGCCTAAATTAGGGGACCTAACAAGTGACTCACCCAGTAGAACCCACACATTGTCATGTGTAAGGACCTGGGTTCAAGCCTCAACCCACCACACAGGAGCACCTGTAGTCAGGGGTGGGCAACATCTTCATGAATGGTGGCATGGTGCAGCAATGTCTCTCTTCTTTCTCTCCTTATATCTCTGTCTCTCACCCCCTTATGTAGAAAAAGGAAAAATAATAACTCTGGGGGTGGTGGAATCTTGCAGGTACTGAGACCCAGTAGTAGCCGTAGTGGAAAAAAAAAAGGCAGAATTAATGCCCTCATCATCATCATCATCTACACCACTCAGCCTTTTACTAAACCTAAGACTGATGACAGGTAGGTATAGACAGATTGAATCTCTACCATAGTTTGGCACTATTATCAAACCCCAAATAAATGTTCCTCAGCTACAAGTTTTTCCTTGTCACCAGAACAACTCTGGGGCTTATGCCTGCATGACTGCACTGCTCCCAGAAGACCATTTTGGGTGTTTTGTTTTGTTTTGTTTTTAAAATAGAAGGTAAAATGAAGAAAGGAAGGTAGAAACAGAGAGGAGGAGAGACACCACAGCACTGCTTCACCACTCATGAAGCTTCCTCTTTGCATGGTGCCATGTGATGATTGAAGGCTGAAGCCTAGGTCTTCACACATTGCAAAGAATGTGCTCTAAGAGTGAGTCAACATCCAGCCACCTCCTGAGCAGCTTTTCAGTCAGCCAGCTTCCGCCAAATACTGTTTTCTACTAGGAAAACCTGATTTAGTGTGCCATTGTGCCATCTATGCAACCCAGGTTCAAGCCCTGCCCCCTCCACATTGAAGGAAGCTTTAGTAATGTTTCCCTCCCCCCCCTTCTCTATATATTTTAAAAATTCTTAAATTTGCATCAGAAAAACCTAAGTTTTTTTGTTTGTTTGGTTGGTTGTTAACAGGATGCATTAAATAATGCATAGGTGGGAGTAATATTCTTACATTAAGAGCTAAGTCTCAGGAGCTGAGCAGTGGCACATCCAGTTGAATGCTCGTTACCATGCACAAGGGCCTGGATTCAAGTCCCAGCTCTCCTCCACCTTTAGGGTGAAGCTTCACAAGTAGTGAAGCAGGTCTGAAGCAGTCTTTCTCTCTCCTTCCTTCCCTCTCTACCTCCTCCACCCAACTCAATTTCTCTCTGTCCTATCAAATGAAATAGAAAAGTTTAAAAAAAAAAAAAAAAGGAAAAAAATGGCCACTAGGAGCAGTAGATTTGTAGTGCTGGCACCAATCCCCAGCGAGAGCTCTGATAATAATAATGATGATGATGATGAGTTAGATCTCTGCTAGCATACCTGTCCAATGAGGAGGAAATGGAGATATTGAAAGGCTTAGGTTCATGGAATTCACAGCAAAATTTGAACTTGGAAAGTACTACCAGGTTGAGCACACAATGTGCAAGGACCCAGTTAGAGCCTGCAGCCCCTACTTGCCAGGGAAAAGCTTTGCAAGCGGTGAAGCAGTGTTGCAAGTGTCTCTGTCTCCTCATCTCTAACACCTCCTTCCCTCTCGATTTCTGCCTGACTCTAACCAACAAATAAATAAAAATAATACAAAAAATTTTTAAAGTACTACCAGGTTTATTTTTCTGTTTCTTGTGCACAAAACTGATGCCCACATGTGTCTCTGAGATGTCCCCATAGTTAACAGCCAGGCAGCCCATCCCTACACTGATGTTCAAGTGATCACTAAAATATCTGCTGGGTGGGGAGTCGGGCAGTAGCACAGTGGGTTAAGTGCAGGTGGTACAAAGCACAAAGACCAGCATAAGGATCCCGGTTCGAGCCCCCAGCTCCTCACCTGCAGGGGAATCACTTCACAAGTGGTGAGGCAGGTCTGTAAGTGTCTTATCTTTCTCTCCCCCTCTTTGTCTTCTCCTCTTCCCATTTCTCTCTGTCCTATCCAACAACAATGATATCAATAACTACAACAATAAAACAACAAGGTCAACAAAAATAAATATTAAAAATAATATCTGCTGGGTGTTGGCAAAGTGTAGCTTTGCCAGTGGTCCAGACATAAAAGAACATACAACTCTGGTTGTTTCATATTTCTTTTGTCTCCTGAACCTAAGTTCTTTCAGGATAGGCCATTGGAGGTTGTGAAATTAAGTAAAGTCAAACCGAATTTTTTTTATTTACTCCCTTTTGTTGTCCTTGTTTTTTTTTTTGTTGTTGTTGTTGTTGTAGTTATTATTGATGTCGTTGTTGTTGGATAGGACAAAGAGAAATGGAGAGAGGAGGGGAAGACAGAGGGGGAGAGAAAGATAGACACCCACAGACCTGCTTCGCCGCCTGTGAAGCAACTCCCCTGCAGGTGAGGAGCAAGGGGCTCGAACCAGGATCCTTATGCCAGTTCTTGCACTTTGCACCATGTGCGCTTAACCCACTGAGCTACCACCTGACTCCTGCAAACAGAATTTTTTTGTATTTTATACCAATTGTATGATTTGTTCTTCTAGCCTAGTCCATACACAAAAGTTAAGTTGTGTCCTATGTTGTTTGCTTGCTTATCTTTCAGAGAAAGGGAGAGAGAGAGAGAGAGAAGAGAGGAGAGAGGGAGAGAGAAAGAGAGAGAGAGAGGACACCACAGCACTGAAGCTTCCTTCATTTTGATGGGGACTGGGCTCAAACCTGGGTCTCACACATGGCAATATAGCCCACTAAGTAAGTGAACTACTTAGCCAGCCCAAATTATTCTGTACTAAGAGGCATCTGTTAGGACTATGAGACCTCTGAGTCTCATGTTTACCCAAAGTATTCAGGCTCCGGGGTGATTTCTATGAGTCAGAATCCATTCTGCACAATGCAGCCTTCTGCGTACTTCATTTAAATAGGCCACTCTGTGTATTATTATAAGTACTATGCCCACATGCCACAGATTTTAATGCATCCTTAGAAAGCAAATTACTGTCAGTGACAAGTTATAGGTCATTCCTGACCAAATTAGTTGTTCATCTGAAGACCAACAAACTCAGGCTCTATTGAACCATGAAGGAAAGGAGAAAGTTTCAAATGATTATATAGACATTCTGTAATTGGGGTTGGGAAATGGCTCTATTGTAATCCTTTCCTTTAATGTGGCTAAACTGCACAAAGGTCTGGAGAGGTCACTTGGTGCAGCTCCTGCCTCAGCTGACTGCAGACTCCAGGGATCCATTAGCATAGACACATAGAAAATGATACCAAGAAAATGTGTGTATTGTTGCACATTTGACAGCTACGTTTTTCCTAGGGATACTCCACTGGAAGTAGAATAAGATCTCAAGAGTAACTTAGAGAAGTTAAAGGAAAAAAAAGTCCTAGGGATAGGTAAGAAAGCAATGTGTGAAGCAGCTCAAAACAGAAAGGTAGCACAATGGGAGCTCAAATGACTTCTCACCTAACCAACACGGGCTACTCACTGAGCTGATTCCAGTACAGTAGCCAGCAGACACAGAACACAGTGTTTCGGAGCTATTTTTCTATTTCCATACTTCTACTTGCTCTTAATCCATACTCCCTAGATGTCTTAAGCCTAATTATTAATCCAAAGACATGCTCTAGCATAACATTGGATTAATTACACTCTTTGGGTTGCAAAGAACAAGATCAATTTTACTGAGGTTTCCTCATGTAGTGAAGGTTCGCTGTTCAGTGTAATATATGTGACTTCCGCTGTTGGGGCTCTGTGTAAGCTTGATAGAGCTTAGGGAGAACTCCTTGGATGGAGGTCTGAGAAGATACCCTCTTGTTAGTCTCTCTCAACCATGGTGAGCAAAGGGGAGAAACCGTCTCTCAGACCAAGTTCTTCCCTTCCTGACTCTCAAGCCCATGGAGACCTCACTGCCTCTCTCCATTAACTGCAGGCCACATGGCTGCCTGCCTTACGATTCATTCAAAGTTCACATAGTTATCCAGAGTTCACACAACCACCCTACTTCTGATCACTAGAGAAAGCATACTCCATCACACACCTCTCTGACAACAGTCAGTGAAGCACCAAACTTTATTTCCTTATAGCTTTGATACCTACCATGCTCTGTTTATCTTTACCCTATCTCATCCTGCTGACTTAACCCCTATGTTTCTCTCAAATACCTTTGGATAATTACGTTACTTGCATCATGGATAATAATTATCTTGACCTTTATGTATCTCATCAATTCCTGTCATACCAGCCCCCTACCATAGGGGCAAGCTGACCTTTAAGAAACCTGTAATTCCTGACATGTTTGAAATATGTTCTTTGTTTGGTTTTCTATTTAAACTCTTTCCCACCTTCTAATAAACGAGATCTGAGCACGCTTCAGTCTCCCCAGTGTCTTTGCTTCGTTTCGTCCCTTGAGCGAGCGTAAGAGAACCGGTCGGTTGCCTTCCTGTTGGAGATCACCCTGCCAGAAAGCTGACAATCTGCCACTACCCTCAGTAGCTCCTAATTCTGCTACCTGGTTTTTTGTTTGTTTGTTTGTTTTGTTTTGTTTTGTGTTTCTCAATTAAAATTCCAAAAGATGGCAGAAGGGATAGCATAATGGTTATGCAAAAGACTTTCATGCCTTGAACTCCAAAGTCACAGGTTCAGTCTCCTGCAATATGATAAGCCACAGTTGAGTAGTGTCCTGGAAGAATAAATAAATATAAAAAAATTAAAAATCCTGAGATAGTCTCTTCAAAAATGTACTTATCTAACCCTTACCAGTTAAAGTTCTTCCTGCCAGGTCACCCTCTAGCCTATAAACTGACTGCCCTTATGTCAGGTATCTGCCTCTGTTCCAACTAATGAGTACCCATTATCCAAGGTCCAATTTATGGCTGCTTCCTTCTGCAAGGGGCAGTAGACAAAGGCAATTTTCCACTGAAAACAGCAGTAGATTTTCACAATTCAAAGGGACATTTATACCCCTATGTTCATAGCTTCGTTACTCATAACAGCCAAGGAGTGGACACAGCCTAAATATCTATCAATAGATGACTAAATAAAAAACACAGTACAGGACATATGTTCAATGAACTATTACACTGCAGTCAAAAAAGATGATATTGGGGGTCGGGCGGTGGCGCAGTGGGTTAAGCGCATGTGGCGCAAAGCGCAGAAACCGGTGTAAGGATCCCGGTTCGAGCCCCCGGCTCCCCACCTGCAGGGGAGTCGCTTCATAGGCAGTGAAGCAGGTCTGCAGGTGTCTATCTTTCTCTCCTCCTCTCTGTCTTCCCCTCCTCTCTCCATTTCTCTCTGTCCTATCCAACAACGAATTGCATCAACAAGGGCAATAATAATAACCACAACGAAGCTACAACAAGGGCAACAAAAGGGGGAAAAAATGGCCTCCAGGAGCGGTGGATTCATGGTGCAGGCACCGAGCCCAGCAATAACCCTGGAGGAGGAAAAAAGAAAAAAAAAGAAAAAAAAAGATGATATTGTACCCTTCATAATAAAAGGGATAGAACTGGAGGTGATTATAAGTAAATAAGATGAAAGACAACTACCAGATGGTTTAGCTTGTGTGTGGACTATGGAGAACTGAAACACATGAGTTAAATAAATAAAGTCAAGCTGTCTCTAAGACTTTATGGGGAGGGGTGGTGGTGAATGAAGGTATCCACAGTATAATCTATAAATTTGTAAACCATTATTAAATCACTAATAGAAGAAATAAATGATTAATTTGTAGGCAAGAATATTTTTAGGACATAAAATTTGTGTAGATGGACAGGATGGATGTCTATGCCTAGAAGGGCCCACACTTGGTTTAATGCTTTAATATGGCCAACTTAACTTTTCAACAGTGGGCCCTACCTTTTCATTTTCCACAGGTTCTTAGCAAAGTATATAGATATTCCTGTATCATGTTGTGTTATAAAAGTGAAGGCAGTTTCATAGACTCAAATAGCTTTGGATTCAAAGATTCTCAGATCATTTACTCTGAATACTCACTGGACAAATAAAAAACTGAAGTAAAAAAAAAGATTAATTGACTTAATCAAATGATTAAGTCCCAGTATTGGTAATATCAGCCTAGATACTGACTCATCACTCCACATAGAAACTTCTCATTCAAACATTCTCCTTCCATATGACAGGATTCCTGGTTAAGAGGACTGCCCATTCGCTAATTGTGCCAGAATATTTGGTTAACTACTTAGAACTCTCATAAAGCAAAAAGCTGCTGGTCCAGGAGGTGGCACAGTGATAAGGCTTTGGACTCTCAAGCATGAGGTCCTGAGTTCGATCCCCGGCAGCACATCTACCAGTGATGGCTGGTTCTTTCTCTCCTCCTATCTTTCTCATAAATAAATAAATAAATAAAATTTTAAATAAAGCAAAAAGCATCCAAAAACACAAATTTTGATCTTACTTTGTTTATTCTTATAGTTTATCTGCTCACCAATCACACACACACACACACACACACACAACAAATTCCACTGGTGATTCCCAGAACATAGAACCAAAGCCATTCCTGGGTTAGAGGAGTATAAACTAACAGGAACTCTGTGGAGGACCATTTGGTAAAAGGTATCAAAACTGCAATATTTGGGGACAGGTGGTGACATACTAAGTGCACATATTACCAAGTGCAAGGACCCAGGTTTAAGTCCTCACTCCCCACCTGTAGGGAGGACGCTTCATGAGTGGCTGAAGCAGGTCTATAGGTGTCTATCTTTCTCTCCCCTTCTATATTTACCCCTCCTCTCTCAATTTCTCTCTGTCCTATTTAATAAAAGTTGAGAGAGAGAAAGTGAGAGAGAGCCACCAGGAACAGCAAATTCATAGTGCATGTACCAAAACCTGATAATCCATTCCTTGTTTTGTCACTGGCATAGTTGTGTGACACTGTGGAGAAAATGAGAAATGCTGCCTACTCTTCCTTTGGAAACTTGCTGACACCATCTCCAAAGTATTCCTCAGACATTACCCACTGATATTTTTCCAATGCACCTACCATTGCTGTTCATCAGTGCTTTGATAACAGTTTTATTTTGAATCAAAAACAGGAAAGGGAACATAAATTTTATTACTGCCCTGATTTCAGCAAGAGAACATTATTCTTAGATGACAACAAAAAAAAGTAAGTTTAGTCTTAGCTAGGAACAAAGACAAGGGAGGATCTCTCTCCTCCTATCTTCTTTGTTATTCCACTTACATACAGTTGACATTTATGTAAACCAAGAGTAATGGACAGAAATTCCTATAAATTCCGACACTCTGCTCCTTGGGAAGTGGAATCTGTTTTCATTACCCTTGATTTTGAGATCCCTGGGACTGTTTTGACCAATAAAATCTGATAGAATTGGCAATCATTAATTCTGAATCCAGTCTCTAAAGAAATTAGAAGCCTCTTCTTTATTCTCTGAGTCCTAAATTAGCCAATATACAAAAATCTGCCATCGTAAAGAAATCATGAGATATGCCCAAAAACTAAAGATGAGAGAAAGAGACTCAAAATCATTCCTGGGCCTGTCAAAATAGCTCATCTGGATAGCTCAAACCCAGGTTTGAGCCCATCTCCACTGTACTAAAAGAAGCTTTGGTGGTATAGTCTCTTTCTCTCCCTGTCTCTCTGTCGCATTCTTAAAAAATAAAAAATATGGGGGTTGGGCGGTAGCGCAGCGGGTTAAGTGCACGTGGTGCAAAGCGGCAGGGACCAGCGTAAGGACCCAGGTTGGAACCCCTGGCTCCCCACCTGCAGGGGAGTCTCTTCACAGATGGTGAAGAAGGTCTGCAGGTGTCTTTCTCTCCCCCTCTCTGTCTTCCCCTCCTCTCTCAATTTCTCTCTGTCCTATCCAACAGCGAACGACATCAACAACAACAATAATAACCATGACAAGGCTGCAACAATAAGGGCAACAAAAGGGGAGAAAATGACCTCCAGGAGCAGTGGATTCATGGTGCAGGAACTGAGCCCCAGCAATAACCCTGGAGGCAAAATAAAATAAATAAATAAATAAATAAAATAAAAAATATAATAAGTCGTTCTTGTAAGACACTAGACATATGGATAAAACTATCTTACACCCTCCAATCCAAACCAGATAATTAAAAAATCCCAAGTAACCCCAGTAAATGTTATGTAAAGCAGAGGACTCACCCAAGTAAGCACTACCCTAATTCCTGACCCATGAAATTGTAAAATATTATTGAAAAGGTGTTTTTTAATATTTATTTTTTCCTTTTTGTTGCCCTTGTTTTATTATTGTTGTTATTGACATCATCGTTGTTAGATAGGACAGAGAGAAATGGACAGAAGAGGGAAAGACTGGGGGTGGAGGAGAGAAAGATAGATACCTGCAGACCTACTTCACCGCTTGTGAAGTGACTACGCCCCTCCCTGCAGGTGGAGAGCCCAGGCTAGAATCGGTATCCTTCCTCCGGTCCTTGTGCTTTGCGCCAAGTGCGCTTAACCCACTGTGCTAACACCGGACTTCCTTAAAAGGTGTTTTAAGACACTAAGATTTAGGGTAGTATCTTATACAACAATATATAAAAAGTGTGACATACTCACTATCAAATATTAAACACCAGCATCATCAAACTTTTTATATTTAACATTCAAATAATTATTCCTTCCTCAACTAGCTTAAAATAATGAAAGAACTTGGCTGAGAAAGATGTGGTATATATACACAATGGAATACTATGAAGCTATTAAGAACAATGAACCCACCTTCTCTGACCCATCTTGGATGGAGCTAGAAGGAATTATGTTAAGTGAGCTAAGTCAGAAAGATAAAGATGAGTATGGGATGATCCCACTCATCAACAGAAGTTGAGAAAGAGAAAGAAGAACAGAAATGAAAACTAAAAGCAGGATCTGATTAAATTGAGAGTGGTGCACCTAAGTAAAAACCCTGTGGCGAGGGGGAGGGTGGACATCCAGCTTCCCGGGCAGGGGGGGGGGGGGATGGAACACAGTCTTTTGGTGGTGGGAATGGTGTTTATGTACACTCCTATTAAAGTGTGGTAATATAAACCACTACTTAATTAATATGAGAGGGGAAATGTTGATCACATGTCTCAAACTTTTTAAAACACAGACTGAGTCTTTTTAATACATAGGCTGAGTCTTTGATATGTTGACTCTCTCAAAAGTCTAGACCAGGTAGAACAGAAGCAACTGGTGGCACAGCTATATATATATACAAGATGTTGGGTATTGTACAGCAAATCCTAACAAAGGGACTTTTCAAAGTTAACCCAATTACCAAATAATGTGATGATAACAATAACTATCCATTGTCTTCTTGAACCCTAAGACAGCAGGAACCTCACATTTCCACTATAGAGCCTATATTTCCCCCAGTCCTGGAACCTTAGAGTGGGGCCCACTTTCCTGCATGCTTCTCTGAATTCACATCAAATAATATTGCATCTGCCAATCACAACCTAATCAACGCAATGAGTGCCATCCCAGCATGCTTCACTTCAGACTCTGTCCAGAGACTTCAGGTGTGGAACGACCACCCTTCAGCTTTATCACTCGGGTGAGACCTTTCCTTTCATGGTATTCTCTAATTCCATTCCAGGTGGTTCACTTCCTAACAAAGTCCCCAAACCTAGATATAGACCAGGTCCCCTGAGATAGAGCAGATGTTCACACGTATCCATAAACCACGGAAAAAAATATACCTGAAAGCAAAAGTACACAAGAATCTACAGTGAGTACCCCCCAACACTTCATCTGCACTATTCCAGCCTTTAGGTCCATGATTGGTCAACAATTTGTTTGGCTTTGTATGTTAACTCTCTTTTCAGCCACCAGGTTCCAGATGCCAACATGATGCCGACCAGACTTCCCTGGACTGAAGACCCCACCAATGTGTCCTGGAGCTCTGCTTCCCCAGAGACCCACCCTACTAGGGAAAGAGAAAGGCAGACTGGGAGTATGGACCAACCAGTCAACTCCCATGTTCAGCGGGGAAGCAATTACAGAAGCCAGACCTCCCACCTTCTGCAACCTACAACGACCCTGGGTCCATACTCCCAGAGGGATAGAGAATGGGAAAGCTATCCAGGGAGGGGATGGGATATGGAGATTGGGTGGTGGGAATTGTGTGGAGTTGTACCCCTCCTATCCTACAGTTTTGTTAATGTCTCCTTTCTTAAATAAATAATAATAATAATGATAGAACTATCTTATAGCAGGCAGTCACAGCTACTAGAGGAATATTCCCCCCACCACAGTGCAGGTGGAGTCTACATGGCCAAGTTGAAAGATCATTCCCTGCCACAGGGAGCTCAAGAGCTATGGAGCCTGGACTGTCATCCCCAAAAGTGTCTTTTTGAGCAGCCCCAATTATTCCAATGCTCCACAAACTCATGTTCATCAATACCCACCTACCACTTCATCAAAATTACATGTGGTTATTTTAGGGGTGGGTGAGAGCCACACCCTCTTACTACAGCCCTTGCCTTTTCATGCTGGACTGAGAGGAGGAAAGCTAAGTGCTGGAAGGAGAGATTCCTGGATTAATTTCCCCATCCCACATCGACTGGCAGTTACCACCCACTCTAGTCCATGTGCCTGTTCTCACCCACCCACAGGGTGCCAAGGCCTGAGGGAGGTGGCACTGTCAGAAACCATAATTAGGGATTTCATCATATACTTTAACTCTCTGAGAACAAATTCTTCCTTTCAACATGCAAATCTATTGTTCAACTTTCAAACATCCAGCTAACTTTCAGGCACTTTGTTGGGAACCCAGTATGCACAAAAAAAGAACACACTAACTCTTCTGAACTGCAGGCATGACCTCATCCAGGGGGGAAAGGCATTTCTAGGACTGAGACAGGAATGGAAGGTTTAAAAAATAATTTTTGAATGAAGATAGTGAGGTCAGCAAGACCAGGTTGTATAGATGTGAATAAGAGCAGAACTGAGAGAGATAGGAGAAGGAAGGTTCAGAGATCTTACCCTCTCCTAGATCCCTTCTTCCAAAGAAGCAACGCACCACTCAATGTCATTGAGAGCCTTTCAGCTTTGTCTACACAAACAGGCTAAAATGGTAAATTGACCGTGTGAATAATCTGTTGTGACAGATCAAAAAATCTTGGTGTTTGGGGGAGAGAAAGATGTTAGTTTGAGGGATGGTTTTATTCTCAAAAATCAGTGGAAGACACTTCAGCATTTTCCTAAATTGTCTCAATAATTTTCTCGATTCCTCATGTCAGAGGAAATACTTAAGGCAAACCATTTCCATAGCATTCTTGGGTCAGTTCTGTAGAGGCAGAGGAGGGGAGAGGGCAGGGTGAGTCACCCAGATTACCCAGCTGGCTGTTAAGACTGGGCCAATTTCACTCAAAAACCACACCAGCCTCTATTCCTTCTGCTATGTTCAACTGACCTTATTCAATTTATTTTTTTTCTTTCTCCACTACCCTAAGGGAGTAATCTATCCACTCTGGCTTTCTTTGCATGCAAAATATAATAGTTTTTTCTTTCTTCTTTCAGATAAAGGCAGTTTTGGGTGGGAGCAGACAGAGAGAGAAGAGCTTGGCTTCTTTAAATTAGCTCTGAAATAAAAGTCACTACCAGATGTTATATAAAAGGTGACGTAATCCTAAAGTTCTTCATTACATATGCAGCTCTGCTCTTCAGCCCAGGAGGAGTTTATTACATTTTGTCGATACCATTTTCTATACCCACATCATTTTTACATAATTTTTTCCTGCCTGACAGACATCTTCACATTTTCACAGCAACCCATCAAGATAGCACTACAACAGCACAGGGAATCAGGTTAGCCATTTACAAGTAAGTCAGCTAATAAGCCAGATTTGTCCCTGAGATACAAATCAGAGGTAAATGGTCTAGCCATGCATGTGAGAAGCACATCTATTTTAGAATAATAAGGAAGAAAAAGCAAAGCACTATTCCAGCTGACACCGTGTTCTTTCAGAACATGTACCAAATCTATTTTACAAGTACGGAGATGGGGAAATGCCAATCTAAACTTATTCTTGCAATTCTCTCCATTTTTCTAATAAGTTCCTGGCTTGCAGTGAAATAGATAGCTGTGGTAAATGCATTAAGATCAAACTTCCTGCCTTTTTGGATTGGCACAGATTTGAGAAGAAAATGCACCATTTGTACCAATGCAGCATCTAGCTACTGAAATGCTTTAAGTGCAAACACTGCGAGACACTTCCTCCCACTCCCCAGGTGCTAAGCATCTTTCCCTCTCCTTCCTGCGCACTCATAGCCCCACTGCCCTCTGATGGTAAAAAATCAGCAGTGCAGGCTAGACCCTTCACCTCAGAGGCCAGTCTAGAATGAAAGGCTTATGGGGCATCTGCATAAAGGTCAGTGTAAAAGGTCAAGTACACCCAGTTCTTAGTTATGAGTCAGAAATGAACCTGACTCAGAATGTGTGGGACTGGAAAAAAAATCCTCTCCCTCTCTCTCTCTCTCTCTCTCACACACACACACAAACACACACACACACACACACACACACGTCCCCTTTTTTATGGTTATTGAGGAAATGTTATTTTACAAGACTGTTGTCATTTTATGAGTGCAACTTCACCACTCCCCCAACCATTATTCATCTTTAGAAGTTCCTTTAGATTTTAGGAAACGTCACTATTGAAATTAACTTTACAGTTTTAAACTGAGATTATAAAAAGAAAAATGCAGGTTCTCATGTTTTTAAAAGAACAGGATTTGAACACAGGACTAAGGGAGGTGAAGGATTTGTGTGGGGTTTCTGACTTTCACCTGAGATCCCTTCTCCCACTGCCCAGGAAGCAAATGCAGATCTGTGGGTAAACAGTCCCCAAAACAAACATTCCATTTACTACTTTTGTCCAGTGTCAGCACATTCCTTCATTCTACAAGTAATTTGCCTTGTAAGTTCAAACATTTCCTATTTTAAGTTTTATGCAGTTTTTCTTTCTGTGAAGGTTACTCTTGCAGAGTGCAAAGTCAAATAATTCCAAAAGACAGCAATCCAACATATCCCTGCCTCCTAATTCTTTGCTCCCAAGAGACAGCTGCTTTCAGCTATTTTAACTGAATCATTTTCTATTTATCTCCATATTTCCAAATATCATGTTTGTATTGCTACTTCCTCAGTGTTTCCTTTTAAACATCATATATTGACTTTGCACTATAAAAGGCAATTTCACACACACACATACAACCTCACCAGTACATGATAGTTTTGTATGGTTAACAGTCAATATTCAAAGTAATGAGACTTTGCATTCTTGAAAGCCAAATCATGTTTGGTATGCTCTATTCACCTTACCTTTCATGTGTAAGATTCTTCATGTCCCTGGTGAAAAAAAAAAAAAAAACAACTTTTTTCCACATGCTAAGTTTTCTCTGTGCTTATTATACTAGTTTCACAGAGTTGTCATAACAAAGTGCCACAAAACTAGTGTCTCACAATTCTGAAGGTCAAAAGTCTGAAATCAGAATATCAGCAAAGCCATGTTCTCTCTAAAGGCTCTAGAACCCCTCTTTGCTCCTTCCTAACATCTACTCTTTGCCAATAACCCTTAGCATTCCTTACTTTGTAAGAACACTTCTTCCATGATGGCCACATGGATTCCCTCCTCCACACCACCACCTCCTCACCCCCCGTAATACACCTGTATCCTCACAAGGTGTTCTCCTCTCTGTATGTCTGAATTCCTTCTCTTCTTGTTATCAAGACACCATGGGAACAGTAAGGAGTTATACCTCTGTTATCTTATAATTTTATAAATCAATATAATCACTAATAAAATAAAACCTCCCCAATTCCTGTTTAGCCATAATTTGACTTACATCTTCACTATATCTTCAAAGGCCTTCTGAACAAGGCCACATTCTTAGGTATCATGGGTTAGGACATCAGCACATGGGGGGTGGGGGAGGCAGCATTCTCTTCAAATTTATCTTCACTGATTTATCCTAAACTCTGCCTGTTATCTAATCTTCTATGAGTATATGCATTCATTTTCTGTTTCTTATCAAGTTTCCTCTCCTGTATCAAAGGGATAGCCCGCTTTCCAGGCAGACCATTTGCCACATGGAAGGTTGCCAGAGCACTATAGGAAGTTCTAGTGCTGTGATGTCTCCCCCCACCTTTCTCTCTGGTTCCATCTCTCTATCAGAATGGAAAAGTCAACCCAGGAAAGTGAAATCATGCATGTTGAAGGTCTCCTGGCTCCACTCAAAGAAAAAAAATTGCATCTTTTGTGTTGGTTCACATGAAGATGGGCTTTTCCTTTATAAGTAATATAGTTCTAATCTATGTCCTTTCAGGTCCAAGTCAGAAAGCAGAACATATTTCTCTCTCAGCAGTTTCATTAACTCCACAAGGATACTAGCCAATCTCAAAACCAACAGTTATAAGCAGGAGAATATTATGTACACATGGGCTTATGCCAAGGTCATATGCTCCACCACTGGAGCTGGGGGGTGGGTTCAGCTTCATTTATCTAAATGATCTGAGTACCGAAAGAGGTGTGATCTCACCGAGGGTGAATAGATGCTGGTCACTAAGATTAAATCAATGCCCACTGAGGGGGCCTGGTAACAAGCACTTTAAGAGAGCTCATTTTCCTCAAACCTAGGAAACAGATTGTGACCCTCCAGAGGATTTTATGGTTATACATTCACTCCAGGAAAGTTAAGAAAACAGGAAAGAAATGTAACAGAAAAGGATTCAGATCTACATTTTATCCTTTTTCTACTTTTATAAGGATTGGTTTAGTAATATCTAAGGGAAAATAACTGTCACTTTAATACATTTTTAAGACCTAAAAGTACTACCCCCAATATCTCACAAAGGAAAGAAATATCTTCTGGTTGAATCCCAGAGGATTTGGGGTACAGAAAATAAAAAATTCCAACCAGGTAGGCAATAAGCATCCAGTTGACAAAAAAAAAAAAGTTCTCCTGCAGAGATGCCACAATAGCTTTTCTTCAAATGAGCTTTCATGCTGTAGTCTAATTGTCCAACACTAGGGGCCTGCCAGTAGCACATCCAGTAGAGTGTGCATTCCCATGCCTAAGGACGTGGGTTCAAGTCTCTAGTCCCCACCTGCAAAAGGGAAGCTTCATGAATGGTGAATCAGTGCTTCAGGTGTCTCTTTTGCTCTCTCTCAATCTCCTAATCTCCCCCTTCTCAATTTCTACCTAAAAAAAGTCTTTGGGAAAGGTAGATTCCCCGTGGAGGTACCCCGCTCTAGCAATAACCCTGGTGGCTTTTATTATTAAATAAAAATTTAACAGAAATTGTCCAGCATCATCTATTCTCATCTGTGAAGAGTTTAAAGACTATGTCTTCATTCCCCTCTGCCTTAAAGCATCTACCTCAGTGGAAGAATTCAGAAATGTTTACCTTTGGGTGTCCCTTTAGATGGCTTGTTGTTTTTTGGGGTTTTTTATTTTATTTTTTGGGGGGGTTAATAGTAGGTTACAAGGTTGTAAGATGATTATGTATAGTTCCACACCCACCACCAGAGTTCTGTAGCCCCACCTTCCCAACTCCCAAAGATAACTAGGTGGTTTGTTAGTTGCTTATTGGGAGGTTCGTGGTTTACAGTACAGTTGTTGGCACATGGGTACAATTTCCCATCTCACTATGATAGGTGTCTGCAAAACATTCTCAGCCTCAACTTAATTTCTTTTCATCATCATGTACCAGAACTGGTAACCCCCCACCCAACCCTCTCACTCAATGGGCTGAACTTAAGAAACAAGAATAGCTACTATCTTTCCTGATCCAGCTTTCTAGTTCTAATTACAACTCTTACACTATCTCCCCAGACAATGCCTTTAGCCTACCTGCATGTTAGCTGTAAGGCTCAGATAAAATTAGTAAACTCAAGGACCCCTTGGAATACATCTAAAATAGACTTACTAGCTTTTTCCAAAATGGAGACCCCCCCCCAATTTCATCTGCTCTAGTCTTAGAATCATGATTGTTAAATAATTTGTTCTTAAAGCTTTTCAGCCACCAAGCTGCATATGCTACCATGATATCAACCTGAGTTCCCTGGGCAGACAACCTCACCAATGTGTCCTAGAACCCAACCTCTCCAGAGGCCTGCACAAATAAGGAAAAATAGAAGTAGGCAAGGATGGGCCCCAGATCAAATCAATGGGTTCACAGTTAACAATATTTAGATACTTTTCACATATTTGGGAGCTACTATCTTCCCTGATTCAGCTTCTATGACACAGTATCCCCAGACAATACCGTGGATCCACCTGCATGTTAGCTGTCAGGTTCAGGCAAAAACTAGTAAAGTCATGGGCCCCTGGGAGTATACCTAAAATAGACCTACTAGCTTTTTCCAAAATGGAGACCCCAAATCTCATCTGCAATATTCTTGCCTTTAGGATCATGATTAGTCAACAATTTGTTCAGCTTTATATCTTAATGTTTTTTCAGCCATCAGTTTCCAGATGCAACCATGATGCTAACCTGACTTCCCTGAGCAGACAACTCTACCAATGTGTCCTGGAGCCCCACCTCTCCAGAGCTCTGCACCACTAAGGAAAGATAGGGACAGGCTGTGAGTATGGATTGACCTGAGAACACCTATGTTCAGTGGAGAAGCAATTACAAAAGCCAGATCTTCCACTTTCTGCACCCCATAATGACCCTGGAACCATACTCTCAGGGGGTTAAAGAATAGGAAAGCTATTCTTCAACAGTCTTTTGGTAGTGGAAACGGTGTTTATGTAAACTCTTATTAATTTGTAGCCATATAAATCACTATTTAATTAATATGAGAGGGGAAAAATTGATTGACTGTCTCAAACTTTTTAATGCACAGACCATAGGCTGAGTCTTTGATATGTTGACTCTTTTAAAAGCTTAGACCAGGGAGAACAGAAGCAACTAGTGGCACAGCTATATACAAATAATGTCAAAGGACATAAATTATGGTGATGTTGTATATGATACAGCAAATCCTAACAAAAGGATTTTTCAAAGTTAACCCAATTGCCAAGTAATGTGATTATAGCAATAACTATCTATTGCCTTCTTAAACCCTAAGACAGCAGGAACCTCCCACTTCTTCTATAGAGCCTATATTTCCCCCAGTCCTGGAACCTCTAGGGTGGGGCTCACTTTCCTGCATGCTTCTCTCAATTCATACCAAATGATATCGCATCTGTTGGTACCAACCTAATCAATGCAACAAGTACCACCTTGGTATGCTTCACTTCAGACTGTGTCCAGAGACGTCAGGCATGGAATGTCAACCCTTCAGCCACATTACTCAGGTGAAAGGCACTTCTTTCTATGCTGAACTCTCTGGAAATAGAAACAACATTTAAAAACTTTAAAAAAATAGTTTATTGGATAAAGATGAAGAGAAATTGAGAGAAGAAGGGAAGGTAGAGAGGCAGAGAGAGACCTATAGCACTGTGAAGATTTCCCCCTGCAAGTGGGGACCATGGACTTGAACTTGGGTCCTCGTGCATGCTGACTTTTACACTTAACCAGTTGCACCATCACCACCCCCCTGGAAACACTTTGAAATCTTTCAGCCTAATGGCTCTCATCATGGATAGTTGTTGAAAAGGACAGGCTGGACCACCACCACTATCAATTCATTTTGGAAAAAAAGGTTTCAAATATCTGGATTAAAAGAAAACATAACCAACTGAAGGTGATGTAGTTGTTCCAGGGTTGAAAGTCACTGTTGGCCCATTATTCTTTTCTCTTCTCTTCTTCTTCTCTTTTCTTCTCTTCTCTTTTTTCCTTCTTTCTTCCTTTCCCTTTGCCTTCCTTCCTTCTTTCCTCCCCCCCAGCATTGGTGGTACTTGGGAGACCTTGGAATCTCTGACACGAATGCTTTCTTTTTTGCATAGCAATTATACTATTTCCCAAGCCCAGCCCAAATTTACAGTACTAACCACACTATGAGATCTCAGGAGCTTACATGTAGGACAGCATCAAACAGGAGAATGGCAAAAATATAAGCGTGTCTATGCTTCTGCTGAGGTATATTTGGTTGACGGCATTGATCTGGAAAACAGGTCTTTTTTTTTTAAACTAATATCACCTGGAATAGAGAGTTCATTGCATTTTCAACCAGTAAAACCCCTCCTTAGGAGATGAGGTGATGGGTTCTGGGAATGGGATGTCAAGATGTGTCATTTTCAATGCTGAAGCTTTAGGAAATGCTCTTTTTCAGAGCTCCTCTCTTGGGCATGGTGGTTTGGCAGTTTTACATCCAGCACTTAGCTGCGCAGCCCACTGGGATTCTCCCTCTGATCTCAGTGTTGAGAACTTATTGGCAAAGGTGGCACCTGGAAGCCAGCCCCTACCATAAGCTGCTCCAGTGTCACTCACATAGGTGAGGACCCTGGCGGGTAAGCACCCATCACAGGAGTGCTAACTGCATGGGAGGCTGCCCTCTAGAGAATCATGATCACAGAGTGCCAGAACTAGAGGAATTTGAGTTATGCTGGATCTTTCCTCTTTGCTGAGATCATGTGTGATGGACCCATAAGTTTTGAATTTCAGGAAAAGGGGGGTGAAGATATCTGTCCCCCATCCTAAGGGTTAGTCACACATGATCTCAGCAAAGAATTGAGGAGAGAGCATGATTTTCAAGTACTTTAAACTTTATTGAAAACAAAACATGTTAGGGCATGAGAGAGCTGTGGCTTATGGTCATAGGGGGGCACTGAATTGGGACTTTGGAGCCTCAGGCAGACAAAAAAGTCTTTTTGCATAACTGTTGTGCTACCCCCTCCTAAGTTCACCCACACAGACACACCCAGAAATTATGATTGACTAGAGATCTGAGCATTCCACGGCTCAGTCAAATTGATCTAAAATTACTCATCAGAGAGGGCTAGGTGGTAAGACACCTAGTAGAGTTACCATGAGCAAGGACCTGGTTCAAGCCTTTAGTCCCTACCTATAGGAGGAAACTCCATGGGTGGGAAAGCAGTGCTCTGGGTCGGTCTCTCTCTCTCTCTCTCTCTCCTTAATTTCTCTTGGTCTCTATCAATGATAGATTAGATAGATAGATAGATAGATAGATAGATAGATAGATAGATAGATAGATAGATAAAAGGCTACTAGGAGAGGTAGATTTATTGCTACCATGATGCTAACTTGGCTTCCCTGGGCAGACAACCTCACCAATGTGTCCTAGAACCCCACCTACCTCCCCAGAGCCCTGCCCCACTAGGGAAAGACAGAAACAGTTGGGGGGTGTGAATAGACCCATCAATACCTATATCCAGTGGAGAAGCAATTACAGAAACCAGATCTCCCACCTTCTGCACCCCATAAAGATCTTTACCCCAGAGGGATAAAGAATAGGGAAATTCCCAATGGAGGAGAGGGGATGTGGAACTCTGGCGATCATTACTAAATAACTAATTTAAAATGAGAGAGAGAGAGAGAGAGGTGGTCCAGGAGGTGGCACAGTAGATAAAGCATTGAACTCTCAAGCATGAGGTCCCAAGTTCAATCCCTGACAGCACATGCAGCAGAGTGATGTCTGGTCCTTTCTCTCTCCTATCCTTCTCATTAATAAATAAATAAAATCTTTAAAAGAGAGATAAAGAGAGACCTGTAACACTGCTTCACCATTTATGAAGCTTCCTGCCTGCAAGTAGGGGCTGGGGGTTTGAACCCAGGTCCCTGAGCATTGTACTATGTGTGCTCAACTGGGTGCCACCACACAGTCCCAGTGGTCACTTCTAACTGATGTATAATCATGTTCTATAGATGTTTAATTCATAGACTTGGAAGAGTGTGAACTAGAAGGTTCAAGAGACAGATGTACATCTTTTCTGAGTCAACTAGGCAAAACATTTTTAAGAAGGCCTGTAAATTCATATGTAGGTCAGACTCTCTGAGAGAAAACAGGCTTAAGACAGAGGCTAGGGACATTTTTTCAACTATATTCAAAGCACAGTGTTAGGAAAAAAAAAAAAAAAAAAGCACACAGAGTCCCTGCCCTCACAAAATTTTCAGTACAATGATGGAGAGTCAGGAATTAACCAGTTGCACAAACATAATCATATAAAATTATTAAGAAGGGAAATCACAGACAACTTTGACAAAATAGGTTAAGCATTCCAATCTAATTATTAGTAGGAGGCTGGAAGATATACAGTAGAGAAAGAAGTTATGTACAGTACAGAAAGACTTCCCGAGAAATTTTTCTCTTTCCAATGAGTTGATTGTTCCCAAATTAGCCGGATGACATGATATGTTCTGCGTGTGAGACAAGAAAGACTAGGGGCTGGTCTACTCCCCAAACTACATCTTCAAAGGCATCAAACCAGCTCAGGAAATGATAGAAATAAACCATTAAAACTGTAGGGACCTGCTGATTCTACTAATTACCTTCTTTTTTATGTATTTATTAGTGAGAGAGGGAGAGAGAACAAGAGCACCCTTGTGCCACATGGGATGGTAGGGATTGAACTCTAACCTCATACCTGAGTACAATGCTTTACCCACTGCATTACCTCCTGGGCCTTCCTAATTGCCTTCTTTTCTAGGGTGTTTGACTTTCTAAGTCTTAGACCGAGCTACTTGGAGCAAACCACCTCCTTTTTCCTGACCTCGCAGTTAGTTCCTCTGTTCCCCTTTCTTTATACCAGCCAAACAAATCTCTGCCCATGAACTAATGATAATTCTTCCATATCAAAGATAAAGAAATTAGAATGCTTAACAGATCTGGGTGGGAGAGATAGCATAGTGGTTATGCAAAAAGACTTTCACGCCCAAGGCTTAAGTCCCAGGTTCAGTCTCCATCACCTCAACCACCACCATAGACCAGAGCTGAGCAGAGCTCTCTGAAAAAAAAAAAAAAGGAAAAAAAAAATCTTACCAACCTTTTCAAAGCAAAGGAAGCCCCCTGCCCACCACCCCATTCCCCACCACTCTCTAACAAGCCAAGTGAATGAATTAACTGCAGGTTTGTAATGTTGGTCAGATCATTAACCCATGAATTATCACCCATGACTGTCTTAAGGAAGCCAATAAGAACAGGACTATAATATATAAGCACCAGTAGTCTTCTCTTCGTTACTTGGTAGGCTATTCAAAAGTTAGAGGAATGCCATGGCTTAAATATTCAAATCCCAGCAGATTTGTCCTTTTCATTGAGGCAACCTAGATTGCAAGGAGCCCCCTCATCTCCTCCCTGCTATTAGTTAGCAGTAGCCACCTTGCTGTCCCCTCTAGAGTCAGGAAAGGCTACAGATAGATATCTGCAGGATTTAGTGAAGCAAATAGAAATCTGATTTCTTTTCAGATAAAAGAGTTGATGCAAATGAGAATTTTATCTTGCATGGAGGAGTGACAGAGTAGGAGAATGAATCCTACTTGATTACAATCTTCCATCATTCTGATTTTATAATTACTGAATGAAATCAATCAGCTTTCAATTGTTACCTTGGTGAAAGATTAAAATATCATTACTTGTCCTACATATTTCACACTTTAGCAAATTTTAATAAACTGAGTGCATGAGAAATGGCTATATTATCTTTCGTGATACTGGGATGTTAATGACACTTCTATTGATTTTAATTAACATTTATTGGTCAAACAGAGTCAGATTCCAACAAGGCATACCATCCTGTAATCAACACTAACAGATGAAGACCACTGAACACCGAAATGACCCAAATGAAATCATTCATCAAAAGTATCATAAAATAATTGCATAAAAAAGCTAGGAAGGTCTTATCTTCCTAATGAACATCTTTTCAGTATGTTGATTCATTTGTAACCATTGCACATTAAATATTTCTCTATTGAAATATTCTAAAGATATAAGAAGCAATTTGAAAAGGCAAAATTGAGAAAGTACCAATTTATCAATAGAGAGAATCATGGATACCTTCCCTAAAAAGTGAAAAAAGATTCCTGAAGGTGTTAACACATCCTCAGTTTTTCCTTAAATCTATTCAAGTCTGGTAGTTAAGGGATATCCATGTTAAGTTAAGGGATATCCAGTTAAGGTTCATGGGCCCAAGCACCACATGGTAGTCCCATGGTACTGGGGGAAGCTCTGTACTGTGCTGATATTCTCTCTCTCTCTCTCTCTCCTCTCTCTCTCTCTCTCAATAAAACTGAAAAAAATAATCAACCCAGGAGCACTGAAAGAATGTTTATGCAACCAGCACCACCAAAGGTTTTTTTTCTTTTTAACAAAAAAATTAATTACAAAATTAAAGTATGGAAAATTCTTAACCCAGTAGTGTGAACAATTATACAAAGTTATCATAGTACATAGTAATAGTTAAAGGTGCAGAGTCAGTCATTACACATACTAACTTCAAACAGCTTAGCTATTTTACTTCTTCCTGCCTCAGTCCCCTCATAAGTAAAATGAGGACATAATAACAGTACTCATCTCTTCAGTATGTTGATTCATTTGTAACCATTGCACATTAAATATTTCTCTATTGAAATATTCTAAAGATATAAGAAGCAATTTGAAAAGGCAAAATTGAGAAAGTACCAGTTTATCAACAGAGAGAATCATGGATACCTTCCCTAAAAAGTATCTGGTGTCAGGATGAAATGGAATAATATGTATAAAGCATATTTCCACATACTCCAGTCAAATCGCATTTCATCTTCACGATTGAAATACAGCATTTAAGTCATCTGTGTGAAGATCTTTTTAAGCTGGAGCACTGCTCAGCTCTGGCTTTTGATGGTGTCTGGGATTAAACCTAGAAGCTCTAAACCTTAGCTGTGAAGGTCTGTTGTGTAAACTGCTTTGCTATCTTCCCAGCCCAACGATTTTGTTTCAACTTCCTCAAATTTTCTATTTCAAAACTTTCCATTACTTTTCCTTCTCTCTCACCAGTAAATTGCACTGTGACTCCCAGGGGCCTAGTTGAGTCTGGGAGGGTCTGGAAGCTGGAGTTCAGACTTGCAGGAGGAAAAGAGGGAGGAATGACAAGCAGGCAAGTGAGCTGCTCTACAGTGTGGACCTTTTCCCACAGTCCCAGGTTTTAAGAGATGTATAAAAAAATATCCTGACAAATATCCTCTATGGGGATTCAATTTCTATAAAAACTGGGAAAGGGGGAGTCGGGCTGTAGCGCAGCGGGTTAAGCGCAGGTGGCGCAAAGCACAAGGACCAGCATAAGGATCCCGGTTCGAACCCCGGCTCCCCACCTGCAGGAGAGTCGCTTCACAGGCAGAGAAGCAGGTCTGCAGGTGTCTATCTTTCTCTCCTCCTCTCTGTCTTCCCTCCTCTCTCCATTTCTCTCTGTCCTATCCAACAACGACAACAATAATAACAACAACAAGGGCAACAAAAGGGAATAAATAAATAAAATAAATATTAAAAAAAACTGGGAAAGACAAAGTTTTGCTCCAAAGAGTGTAAAAGATAAAATACAAATTACTCTAGGAGACATGCAAATGAAGACCAGGAAGCCCAACCAGGAACCTTCCACCTTCTGCACCCCGTAATGACCTTGGGTCCATACTCCCAGAGGGTTAAAGAATATGAAAGCTCTCAGAGGAGGGGATGGGATACAGAGTTCTGGTGGTGAGAATTGTGTGAAGTTGTACCCCTCTTATCCTATGGTTTAGTCAATGTTTCCTTTTTATAAATAAAAAATTTAAATAAATAAATAAATAAGTAAAATAATGGCATGCAAAAATTGGAAGAGTGCTGGATGTTTCTGAGTCAAGTTTACTTGAACCTCTGAGAAGTGAGAGTTAGAAGAATGGAAGCTAGGGTACTGGTGATATCCCTGCGATTTCATTATAAATTTAACTCATCAAAGGGCCCATTGTCTCAATTTAAGATTCATTATGCTCCCTTTATATTTGGGTTTTTACAAGAAACTGCTGACACCAATTCAATATATTAGTCCTTAAGTTCTAATTAAATTTATCTGCTACAACAGAAGAAATCCAAAAGGGGGAGTCGGGCGGTAGCGCAGCAGGTTAAGTGCAGGTGGCACGAAGCACAGGGAAATCACCATGCAATACAGTAAGGTATCAGGCTATAAAATTAACATTCAAAAGTCAGTGGCATTCCTCTATGCAAACACTAAGTTAGAAGAAGTTGAAATTCAGAAATCAATTCCTTTTACTATAGCAACAAAAACAATAAAATATCTAGGAATAAACCTAGCCAAAGAAGTGAAAGACTTGTATACTGAAAATTATGAGTCACTACTCAAGGAAATTGAAAAAGACACAAAGAAGTGGAAAGATAGTCCATGCTCATGGGTTGGAAGAATTAACATCATTTAAATGAATATACTCCCCAGATCCATATACAAATTTAATGCTATTCTCATCAAGATCCCAACCACATTTTTCAGGAGAATAGAACAAATGCGACAAATGTTTATCTGGAACCAGAAAAGACCTAGAATTGCCAAAACTATCTTGAGAAGAAAGAACAGATCTCAAATTGTATTATAGAGCCATTGTCATCAAAACTGCTTGGTACTGGAACATGAATAGACACACTGACCAGTGCAATAGAATTGAGAGTCCAGAAGTAAGCCCCCACACCTATGGACATCTAATCTTTGACAAAGGTGCCCAGACTATTAAATGGGGAAAGCAGAGTCTCTTCAACAAATAGTGTTGGAAAAAATGGGTTGAAACATGCAGAAGAATGAAACTGAACCACTATATTTCACAAAACACAAAAGTAAATTCCAAGTGGATCAAGGAAGTCCTTAGACCACAAACAATCAGATACTTAGAGGAAAATATGGCAGAACTATTTTCCACATAAATTTTAAAGACATCTTCAATGAAACGAATCCAATTACAAAGAAGACTAAGACAAGCATAAACCTATGGGACTACATCAAATTAAAAAGCTCTGCACAGCAAAAGAAACTACTACCCAAACCAAGAGACCCCTCACAGAATGGGAGAAGATCTTTACATGCCATACATCAGATAAGAGGCTAATAACCAGAATATATAAAGAACTTGCAAATCTCAACAACAAGACAACCAATAACCCTATCCAAAAATGGGGGGAAGACATGGACAGAATATTCACCACAGAAGAGATCCAAAAGGCCGAGAAATACATGAAAAAATGCTCCAAGTCTCTGATTGTCAGAGAAATGCCAATAAAGACAACAATGAGATACCACTTCACTCCTATGAGAATGTCATACATCAGAAAAGGTAACAACAGCAAATGCTGCAGAGGGTGTGGGGTCAAAGGAACCCTCCTGCACTGCTGGTGGGAATGTCAATTGGTCCAACCTCTGTGGAGAACAGTCTGGAGAACTCTCAGAAGGCTAGAAATGGACCTACCCTATGACCCTGCAATTCCTCTCCTGGGGATATATCCTAAGGAACCCAACAAACCCATCCAAAAAGATCTGTGTACACATATGTTCATGGCAGCACAACTTGTAATAGCCAAAATCTAGAAGCAACCCAGGTGTCCAACAAGAGATGAGTGGCTGAGCAAGTTGTGATATATATATAACTCAGCTATCAAAAATGGTGACTTCACCATTTTCAGCAGATCTTGGATGGAGCTTGAAAAATTCATGTTAAGTGAAACAAGTCAGAAACAGAAGGATGAATATGGGATGATCTCACTCTCAGGCAGAAGTTAAAAAACAAGATCAGGAGAGAAAAGACAAGCAGAACCTGAAGTGGAATTGGCATATTGCACCAAAGTAAAAGACTCTGGGGTTTGGGGGGGGGGGGAAGAACACAGGTCCAAAAAGGATGATAAAGGACCTAGTGGGGGTTGTATTGTTATATGGAAAACTGGCAAATGTTATGCATGTAGAAACTATTATATTTACTGTTGAATGTAAAACATTAATTTCTCAATAAAGAAATTTTTTAAAATTTTTTTTTAATTTTTAAAAAGAAGTTAAAAATCAAAAACAGAAAGGAAAACACAAAGCAGAACTTGGACTGGAGTTGGTGTGTTGCACCAAAGTAAAAGACTCTGGGGTGGGGGGAGGATTCAGATCCTGGAACATGATGGCAGAGGAGGACCTATTGGGGGTTGAATTGTTATGTAAAAACTGAGAAATATTATGCATGTACAAACTATTGTATTTTATTATCAACTGTAAACAATCTTCCAATAAAGAAATTGATAAAAAAAATATCTGCCACCCTTTTAAATCATCTAATTTGATTACTAATTTATTATCCTACATCTTTTAAGCTTATTTGAAATTTTAAAATAATGTGATATTGATATTTAAACTAAATCACTAATTCAATGTAAGCCTTATATTTGGTATAGAAAAAGATTATGCTTGGGGCTAGGTTGTAGCACACATGGTTGAGCGCACATGTTACAGTGCACAAGGACCCAGATTCAAGCCCCCCAGTCCTCACCTGCAGGGGGAAAGCTTCGTGAGTGGTGAAGCAGGGCTGCAGGTGTCTCTCTGTCTTTCTCCATTCCTATCACCCCCTTCCCTCTTGATTTCTGGCTGTCTCTATCCAATAAATAAATAAAGATTAAAAAATCTTTCTAATAAAAAATAAAAAGATTATGCTTATGTTTAGCAAAATGAGTAAACAGGTGAAAGGTAACTACCAAATACTATATGGAATGTAGAAAACTGAACCATACTTTTTTTTTTTCAAAAGTAAAGAAAGTAGGAAGGAAGAAAGAAAAAGAGAAGCAAACTGTCTCTAAGACTTTGTGAAAAATGTGGTGGTTATCACTGGAAAGCAGCACAGAACTTTGGTGGTGGCTGTGTGAAACTATACCCTGTAATCTCACAATATTGTAAGCCACTATAAATCACAAAATTTTATAATGGCTTGACAAAAAAGCCATTATATAAGCCAACCATATCATAGCCACATGATGACAACAATAGAAATTAGCTTTTATGAAGCTAATGTCAGCATGAACCAGACATTATACTCACTTTACTTGCACTAGTGTATTTAACCCTTATAACAGCCCAACAAACTGAAGTCAAGAACAGTTTCCTGCCCAAGATCACAAATTAGTCAGTGGTGAAACCAGATTTAGTTCATTATTTTCAGCAACTCTTCACTAAGAGAAAATATAGCAAACAAGCCCCAATTTTTAAATCTAAATTAAAGAGAGGTGCAATTATATATTTTTTAATATTTATTCCTTTTTGTTGCCCTTGTTTTATTGTTGTAGTTATTGTTGTTGTTATTGATGTTGTTGTTGGATAGGACAGAGAGAAATGGAGAGAGATGGGGAGACAGAGAGGGGAAGACAAAGATGGACACTTGCAGACCTGCTTCACCGCTTGTCAAATGACTCCCCTGCAGGTGGGGAGCCAGGGGCTGGAACCTGGATCCTTATTCCAGTCCTTGGCTTTGCACCACGTGCGCTTAACCCGCTGCACTACTGCCCAACTCCTGCAATTATATTTTTAAGTATCATTTATTCATATCAGCTAAGGAAGTAAAGTAAAACCACCACAAAGAGATAGAAATCTTGGATAGGGGGGAAAAGCATGATGGTTATGCAGAGACTCTCATGCCTGAGGTTCCAAAGTTCCAGGTTCAATCCTCATCACCACCATATTCCAGAGCTAAGCAGTGCTCTGGTAGACCAGAGAGGTAGAGGGAGAGGAGATTGGGAGAGGGAGAGGGAGAGGGAGAGGGAGAGGGAGAGGGAGAGGGAGAGGGAGAGGGAGAGGGAGAGGGAGAGGGAGAGGGAGAGGGAGAGGGAGAGGGAGAGACAGCTTTACTTCAAAGAATTTTTCATAGCTTTTTTTTTTTTTCAAAACTAGCCACAGTGATCATTCTCATGGCAGATGCTTTTAATGTACGTTTAGTTCTTCTTCTTACACTTATATCTGGGAGTGTTTATGACTAACAGTAGAAGTGCCACTGGGTACTTCCAAGACTCATTCATAAAAGATTCACAGTTCTGTCTGGTTCTGATGAAATCAGTGCTTTCTCTTGGAATCTAACTACCTTGCTGTGGGGAAGTTCAAGTACAAAGAAGCTAACGCTAGATGTGCCAGCCAAGGTTTCTGGCAACAGCATCAACCTATAAACATGTGAATGAAAGAGACCCTGCAAGGTTCCAGTCAGTCACTGAGTTGACCCCTAGTCTTCAGATCTTCCCAGCTAATATCCCAGACATTGTAAAGCAGGTGAGCTGTGTCCCCTGGGAGGATCGTGCACTATCTGAAATCCTGACCCATAGCAGCCATTAACAAAAGAAAATGCATACAGCTTTACAAGTTTGAAGCAGTATGTTCTGCGGCAGTAGTAACTAGGACAGTTTTTAGCAAGCATCATTGGTGTTTTCTAATGAAGAATCAAAGCACAAAAACAGAATTCAGGTCACCTGAAGGATCAAATTGAACTCTCCTCAACTTTAGCCAGTTTACTCTTAAATGATTTAAAAGAGAAGAGCTCCTAAAGCTCACCAAAAAGTTTCTGAAATATTCAGTAAAAGTGATCCAGCAGCACAGCGAGCTGCTTTGCCCTGTGTGTGACCCAGGATTGAGCCCACTCCCCACTGCATTAAAGGAAGTATTGGTGCTATGGCTAACAGTACTCTCCATCTATGTATTAATCTATCTATAAGTTTCTCTCTCTCTCTCTCTCTCTCTCCCTCTCCCTCTCTCCCTCTCTCCCTCTCTCCCTCTCCCTCTTTCTCTCTCTTTCTCTTCCTTCCCCCTATGTCTCTCTGTCTCTATTTAGAAAGGAAAAAAAGGAGGGTAGGGAAAACCCTCTGGTGTGATATTAAGCATTTTAAAAGCTGAAAGGTGGGGGTAGATAACACAATGGTTATGCAAAGGGAGTCTCAGGTTCAATCCCCCACACACACCCCTGTATGACCACAAGCCAGAGCTGAGCAGTGCTCTGGTAAATTAATTATTTAATTAAAAAAGAAAGCTGAAAACCAATTTTATTTAGTGTGTTTTTGTCCTCACTAAGGCTTCACTGCTCTGGGCCAATTTATTCAGATAGAAACTGATAGACACAGAGAGAAAAATACCAGAGCACTGAAACATCTCACTACCTGAAAAAGTCATCGGGGCCTGCTAGTGGTGCACTCAATTAAGCATACATAGCAGGGACCCACACAAGGACCCAGTTTCAACTCCCTGCTCCCTACTTCCAAGGGGGACACTTCGTAAGTGGTAAAGCACGTCTGCAGGTGTCTTATCTTTCTCTCTCCCTCTCTGTCTCCCCTCCTCTCTCAATTTCTCTCTGTCCTATCCAATAAAATGGAGGGAAAAAATTTAACTGGAGCCCTAAAGCCTCAGATGACTGAGAAATTGGTGTGGTATTATAGTAAATCTCATGAATGTTTCCCCACAATTGATACATGATATCTATATAAATGAAAATATGTTAGAATAAGATGGTAAGAGAAATAAATTGGCCAGATTTCTACTTTATTCCTAAGAAGTTATGCACTTGGCTAGAAATCCTTCCTTAGTTGCATAATCTGCCTCATTTTCCTTTCTCAATTTCTCTCTATCCTATCAAATACAGAAAAAAAAAAATGGCTGTCAGGAGCAGTGGGTTTGCTGCACAGGCAGAGAGCCCCAGTGATAACCCTGGTGGCAAAAGAAGGGGGAGGAAGAAAAGTAAACAAGTGGGTATTTGGTAGAGACTGGATCAGGACACATAGAGATTAACTCCTAGTGTTATTGTTTGACTTGTATTATCACCTTGTATTATTATCTCATTCAGCTCCTAATAATGTACATCAAGAGTGCCTCTGTTCATTTTTTCCTTACTTACCAACCCAACACTAATAAACACAACAGTGCTAGATTAGAGGGCCAGGGAGCTTAGCAGAAGAGCACATATCTTACATACATGAGGCCCTGGGTTTGAACCCTAGCAATGCATAACAAGAAAGACAACAAACACCATAAATGACAAAGTGGTACACACACTCCCTCTCTAACACACACACACACACACACACACACACACACACACACACAATATTAATAATAATGATGATGATAATTAATTAATAAATAAATAATGACTATAGGCCAGGAAATCTTTGGCCTAGTGTTATCTAAGGAAAAGAGCTGTATAATTTTGGTTAAGTCTCTCAGTCTTCATCTGCTTATATGTATATAGGAGTTTATGAGTATCTAAGTTCTTATAAAAACTGATAGCATTGAAAGGATTTGGTCAAAGTCCAGAATAAATGCCATTTGCCTAATTCTTATTCTATCAATACATTAGTTTCTTAGAGCTGTTGTAACAAAATGCAAACAGAATGACTAGAACTTCAAAAGTTAACCATCTCACAGTGGTGGCACATCTGGTTGAGCATTCACATTACAGTGCACAAGGACCCAGGTTCAAGCCCCCAGTCCCCGCCTACAGGGAAAAAGTTTCATGATCAGTGAAATAGTGCTGTATCTTTCTCTATCCTTCTCTCTCTCCCTTTCCCTCTCAGTTTATCTCTGTCTCTATCCAAAATTATTAAACATATTTAAAATTAAATTAAGACCAAAAAAGGGGTAATTCCATCACTTAGCATAAACTTGGCCATATATATGAAAAAAACATTTCTTTTGAAATCCCAGACTAAATTAACTGTCTGAGTTCTTTATGAACTTCACATACAGCCCAGATTCAAATTCTTGAAGAAAACCCAAGTCAATTTTAGAACTCCCATCAAGCTACAGAGGCTGAATGGATCAAACAGAATTGTATTTAGTATTTAAGATTACTGAGTCTAACTTGAAACTGAATGCAACACAAATTCCTTATAAGTGAATAGAAATAAATACTAAAAGCTCATGAGTTATCTGGGATGCACTTGCTGAGTGTGAGGCTATCCCATCTCAATTTCAGAGGGACTGGGGGAAACAACTGACAAGGTCTCACCATCACCACCTCTGTAGCATAGTCCATTTGATTCACAGATACATTTTAATTATTTCAAATAATATAACATAGAGAAAATAATCAAGTCTAGCTTTTTGTGAGCAAAGTTTGCCTCTTTATCCAAAAGACATGGAAACACTAATTTGAAGGGACATATGCACCCTTGTGTTCATAGCTGCATTATTCATAATAACCAAAGAGCGGAAGCAACCTAAATACCCATCAACAGGTGACTAGCTAAAGAAGGTACTGGGTACATATTCCATGGAGCACTACACTGCAATCAAGAGATGATATTGTATCCCTTGGGACAAAATGGATGAAACGCAAGGTGATTATCCTTAACCAGATGGTTTCACTCATGTGGAATCTAGAGAACTAAGACACATAAATTTAAAGGACAAAAATCAAAAATAAACATACTGTCTCTAAGACTTTGTGAGCATTGTGGTGGTGATCACTGTAAAAGTGGGTGCACAGAATTTTGGTGGTGGGTGTAGTGTGGAACTAGTTACCCTGTAATCTTAGAGTCTTGTGAACCACTATTAATCACAAATTTTAAAATGACTTGAAAAACAAATAAGCAGTGTGCGTCTCCTTAAATATAAAATTTGGTCAAAACTTACACAATTTCAAGGCAGGAAGACTAAGTAACCCCTAAACTGTGTTCTATTAATGATATAGGAAGATGTCAAATAACAGAAAGGCCTGCATTCTTTGATTAGCAGGCACTACTACACATGCACATCAGACTTCTGCCAATGGTTTTTTTATATTTATTTATTTTCACTTTTGTTGCCCTTGTTGTTTAACATTGTTATGGTTGGGAGTCAGGCAGTAGCTCAGCGGGTTAACCACAGGTGGCAAAGCACAAGGACCAAGGACCGGCCTAAGGACCGACCTAAGGATCCCGGTTCAAGCCCCTGGATCCCCACCTGCAGGGAAGTCTCTTCACAGGCGGTGAAGCAGGTCTGCAGGTGTCTGTCTTTCTCTCCCCCTCTCTGTCTTCCCCTCCTCTCTCCATTTCTCTGTGTCCTATCCAACAACAACATCAACAACAATAATAACTACAACAATAAAACAAGGGCAACAAAAGGAAATAAATAAATAAAATATTTTTCAAATAATAAAGTAAAATAAAACATTGTTGTGGTTATTGATGTCGTTGTTGTTGGATAGGACAGAGAGAAATGGAGAGGAGGGGAAGACAGAGAGGGGACAGAAAGACCTGCTTCACCACCTGTGAAGGGACTTCCCTGCAGGTGGGGAGCCAGGGGCTCGAACCGGGATCCTTATGCCGGTCCTTGTGCTTTGCAGCCAGGTGCACTTAACCCACTGCACCACTGCCCGACCTCCCCTGCCAATGATTTTTAATATCCATTGCACTTTTATTTTTAAATTCAACAGTTTATAAGAGCTAAAATCATCTGAATAGGGAGTCGGGCGGTGGCACAGCGGGTTAAGCGCAAGCCACGCAAAGCATAAGGACCGCATAAGGATCCCAGTTCGAGCCCTGGCTCCCCACCTGTAGGGGAGTTGCTTCAAAAGCGGTGAAGCAGGTCTTCAGGTGTTGGTTTTTTTTTTCCACAAAAAAGTGAAACACTTGTATACTGAAAATTATGAGTCACTATAATAGATATTATACACAATATAATAGAAAAAGACAAAAGAAGTGGAAAGATATTCCATGTTCCATGTTCATGGGTTGGAAGAATTAACATCATCAAAATGAATATATTACCCAGAGCCATATAAAAATTTGATGCAATCCCCATCAAGATCCTAACCACATTTTTTAGAAGAATAGAACAAATACTTCAAATGTTTATATGGAACCAAAAAAGACCTAGAATTGCCAGAACTATCTTGAGAAGAAAGAACAGAACCGGAGGCATCACACTCCCAGATCTTAAATTGTATTATAGGGCCATTGTCATCAAAACTGCTTGGTACTGGAACATGAATAGACACACTGACCAGTGGAAAAGAATTGAGCCCCCACACCTATAGACATCTAATCTTTGACACAGGTGCCCAGACTATTCAATGAGTAAAGCAGAGTCTCTGCAACAAATGGTGTTTGAAACAATGGGTTGAAACATGCAGAAGAATGAAACTGAACCACCATATTTCATCAAACACAAAAGTAAATTCCAAGTGGATCGAATACTTAGATGTTAGACCAAAAACTATCAGATACTTAGAGGAAAATATGGCAGAACTCCTTTCCATCTAAATTTTAAAGACATCTTCAATGAAATGAATCCAATTACAAAGAAGACTAAGGCAAGAACAAACGAGTGGGACTCCATCAAATTAAAAAAGCTTCTGCACAGCAAAAGAAACTACTACCCAGATCAAGAGACCCCTCACAGAATGGGAGAAGATCTTTATATGTCATACATCAGATAATAGGCTAATAACCAGAATATATAAAGAGCTCTCCAAACTCAACAAAAAAACAGATAACCCCATCCAAAAATGGGGAGAAGACATGGACAGAATATTCACCACTGAAGAGATCCAACAGGTTGAGAAACATGAAAAAACGTTCCAAGTCACTGATTGTCAGAGGAATGCAAACAAAAACAAGGATGAGATACCACTTCACTCCTCTGAGAATGTCATACGTCAGAAAAGGTAGCAGCAACAAATGCTGGAGAAGTTGTGGGGACTAAGGAACCCTTCTACATTGCTGGTGGGAATGTAAATTGGTCCAACCTCTGTGGAGAACAGTCTGGAGAATTCTCAGAAGGCTAAAAATGGACCTACCCTATGACCCTGCAATTCCTCTCCTGGGGATAGATAAGTCCAACCAGACTTCCCTGGACAGACAACCCCACCAGTGTGTCCTGGAGCTCCGCTTCCCCAGAGACCCACCCTAGTAGGGAAAGAGAGAGGCAGGCTGGGAGTATGGATCAACTAGTCAATGCCCATGTTCATTGGGGAAGCAATTACAGAAGCCAGACCTTCCACCTTCTGCAACCCACAATAACCTTGGGTCCATAACCCAGAGGGATAAAGAATAGGAAAGCTATCAGGGGAGGGGATGGGATATAGAGATCTGGTGGTGGGAATTGTGTGGAGTTGTACCCCTCCTATCCTACGGTTTTGTTAATGTCTCCTTTTTAAAATTAATTGATTAATTAAATTTGACTGATACCAGGCAGTGGTGCACCTGTTTAAGTGCACACAATACAGTGTGCAAGGATCCAGGTTCAAGTCGCTGGTCCCCACCTGCATGGAAAGCTTCATGAGTGGTGAAGCAGGGCTGCAGGGTGTCTCTCTGTCTCTCTCCCTCTCTATCTCCCCCTCCCTTCTCAATTTCTCTCTTTCTCTAACCAATAATAAATAAGTAAAACAAAAAAAATTAAAAATAAATAAATTTTATCTATAAGTGTTAAGACCTAGATTAAGATACTGATTCAGGGGAGTCGGGCGGTAGAGCAGAGGGTCAAGCGAATGTGGCACGAAGCACAAGGACCATGTAAGGATCTTGGTTCGAGCCCCTGGCTCCCCACCTGCAGGGGAGTCGCTTCACAGACAGTGAAGCAGATCTGCAGGTGTCTATCTTCCTCTCCCCTTCTCTGTCTTCCCCTCCTCCCTCCATTTCTCTCTGTCCTATCCAATGACAGCAACAACAACGGTAGTGATAACCACAACAACAATAAAACAAGGGCAACAAAAGGGGGGGGATGGTCTCCAGGAGGAGTGGATTCATGGTGCAGGCACCAAGCCCTAGCAATAACCCTGGAGGCAAAAAAAGATACTGATTCAAAAATCCTATAGCATGTAATGAGAAAAAGAAAGGCCTGGAATCAAATCAATGAGGTTTACAGTCAACAATACTTATACCCCTTCCCCATACTAGGGAGCTGAGTAGCTTCCCTGATCCAGCTTTCTGTCCCTTTCCCAGCCATGACATCATCTCCCCAGACAATAACTAGGATCCACCTGCATATCAGATTTCAGGCTCAGGCAAAAAAAAAAAAAAAAAAAAACCACTAGTATAGCTACAGGCCCATTGAAATATAACTAAAATATGCCTACTAGCTATCTACAAAATGGAGGACCCCCCACACTTCATCTGCACTATTCCAACCTTTAGGTCCATGATTGGTCAACAATCTGTTTGGCTTTGTATGTTAACTCTCCTTTCAGCCACCAGGTTCCAGATGCTAGGATGATGCCAACCAGACTTCCCTGGACAGACAACCCCACCAATATGTCCTAGAGTTCCGCTTCCCCAGAGCCCCACCCCACTAGGGAAAGAGAGAGGCAGGCTGGGAGTATGGATCAACCTGTCAACGCCCATGTTCAGCAGGGAAGCAATTACAGAAACCAGACCTTCCACTTTCTGCAACCCACAATGACCCTGGGTCCATGCTCCCAGAGGGTAAAAGAGTAAGAAAGCTGTCAGGGGAGGGGATGGGATACGGAGTTCTGGTGGTGGGAACTGTGTGGAGTTGTACCCCTCTTATCCTATGGTTTTGTTAATGCCTCCTTTTTTAAATAAATTTAAAAAAAAAGAAAGAAAGAAAGAAAGAAAGAAAGAAAGAAAGAAAGAAAGAAAGAAAGGCAGGCCTGGAATCATTGCCTCCTATAAACTGAAAGCCATTAAGAAGGAAAAGGGCACAAAATATCTTCTTCACCCTAGGACATGTATCATCTTCTCATATGTATTTGTCTTTCTGGGAAGTTTATAGTACTTGATAAAAATATTAAAATATTTTAAAGTCATTTAAACATAGATTTAATATTATGAAAACATAAAATACTGACAATTTTTTACTACACTGGCCAAGAAAGAGGGTTCAAATTCTAAAAATTATAAATGAAAAGTGAACTATTGCAACTAACACTACAGAAAAACAAAGGATCCTGAGACACTATCATGAATTGAATAATCTAGATGAAATATATAAACTCCTAGAAACAGTGGTCTGGGAAGTGACATAGTGGCACTGGACTCTCAAGCATGAGGTTCTGAGTTTGATCCACGGTAGCGTAAGTACCAAAGTGATGTCTGCTTCTTTCTTTCTCTCCTCCTATCTTTCTCATTAATAAAGAACATCTTTAAAATGAATAAACTCCTAGAAACATAACAAAATTGAATCATGAAGAAATGGAAAATGAAGGGAGGTCTGGCGGTTGAATGCATACATTACCAGGTGCAAGGACACAGGTTCAAGCCCCTTTACAAGTGGTGAAGTAGTGCTGCAGGTGTCTCACTGTCACTTTCTCTCTCTCTATTTCTCCCTTCCCTCTAAATTTCTCTTCTTCTATTAAAAAAATAAATGGAATAAATGTCCATTGGGATAAGTGGACTATGCATGTATCAGCCCCCAGTGATAACCTGGTGGAAAAAGAAAGAGGAGCAGGAGGAGGAGGAGGGGGAGGGGAAATGGAAAGGGGTTAAGAAGGAAGGAAAGAATGAAGAGAGGGAGGAAGGGAGGAAGAGATGAAGGAGGGGATGGAAGAAGTGAAAGAGAATAAATTTTTAAAAACTGATGAATTACAACTAAATAGAATGAAGCAGACAGTAAAAAAAAACTGCCCCACTTACTCCCCCCCAAAAAAAATCCCATGACCAGATTATTTTATTAGTAAATTTAGCTAAACATCTTTTTTATTATTATTTTTATTGTGCATGGATCTAAGTCCAAAGCCCTGGTCCCCACCTGCAGGGGGGAAGCTTCATGAGCAGTGAAGCAGTGCTACAAGTGTTTCTCTTTCTCCCTTTCAATCTCCCCCTCCCCTTTCAAACAGGAAGAAAAGGGGGAGGAGGCAAGCAAAGACTGTCTACATTTACCATTTCTACTCAATATAGTATTGGGAGTCTTAGCCGGAGCAATTAGGCAAAACAGAAAGAAGAAGAAGGAGGAGAAGAAGAAGGAGGAGGAGGAGAAGGAAAGAGAAGACATCTAAATAGAGAAGAAGGAAAAAATGTTTCTAATTATAAATAATAATATAGCATTTAAGACAAAATGGATGTAACTGAAGGGGATTATGCAAGTGAAATCAGTAAAGAAATGAAGTATAACTACCAGATGGTCTCCCTCATATATGAAATTTAAATGACTAGACCAAATGAATTTGCAGAAAAATGGGAGGAGAAAGGCAGATAAAACTCTCTCAGGCTCTGTGAGAATCATAGTGGTTACCAGGAGGTGGGCCACTAGACTTTGGTGGAGAATGTGATGACTTACACACACCATATATGGGTGTGACAGTACATCCCTGAAACCTTATAATTTTTAAGAACACTGTTAAATTACTAATGAGCTTGGGTAACACACTGCTTTGCCATATGCTTGGTCCAGGTTTGAGTCCAGCACCCACCACATTGAAGGAAATTTCATGGTGTGATTTCTTTCCCCCTCTTTGCCTCCTTGTCTCTATCTGAGACAGTAAAGTTTCCTGATTATTAAGCATTTTTTTCTGCTTTATATCTTAATGCTTTTCAGCCACCAAGTTGCAAATGCTACTATGATGCCAACTTGACTTCCCTGGGCAGAGGACCTCACCAATGGGTCCTGAAATCCCACCTCTCCAGAGCCCTGCCCCACTAGGGGAAGATAGAAACAGGCTGGGAGTATGGATCAACCTGTCAACACCCATGTCCAGTGAAAAGCAGTTAAAGAAGCCAGACATTCCACCTTCTGCACCCCATAAAGAGCTTTGGTCCATGCTCCAAGAAGGATAAAGAATAGGAAAACTTCCACCCCACACCTATGGACATCTAATCTTTGACAAAGGTGCCCAGACTGGGGAAAGCAGAGTCTCTTCAACAAATGGTGTTGGAAACAATGGGTTGAAACATGCAGAAGAATGAAACTGAATCACTGTATTTCACCAAATACAAAAGTAAATTCCAAGGGGATCAAGGACTTGGATGTTAGACCAGAAACTATCAGATACTTAGAGGAAAATATTGGCATAACTCTTTTCCGCATAAATTTCAAAGACATCTTCAATGAAACAAATCCAATTACAAAGAAGACTAAGACAAGTATAAACCTATGGGACTACATCAAATTAAAAAGCTTATGTAAAGCAAAAGAAACCACTACCCGGGGGTCGGGCGTTGGCACAGTGGGTTAAGCGCATGTGGTGCAAAGCGCAGGGACCGGCGTAAGGATCCCAGTTCGAGCCCCCAGCTCCGCACCTGCAGGGGAGTCGCCTCACAGGCGGTGAAGCAGGTCTGCAGGTGTCTATCTTTTTCTCCCCTTCTCTGTATTCCCCTCCTCTCTCCATTTCTCTCTGTCCTATCCAACAACGAATTGCGTCAACAAGGGCAATAATAATAACCACAACGAAGCTACAACAAGGGCAACAAAAGGGGGGGAGAAAAAAATGGCCTCCAGGAGCGGTGGATTCATGGTGCAGGCACTGAGCCCAGCAATAACCCTGGAGGAGGAAAAAAAAAAAAAAAAGAAACCACTACCCAAACCAAGAGACCCCTCACAGAATGGGAGAAGATCTTTACATGCCATACATCAGACAAGAGGTTAATAACCAACATATATAAAGAGCCTGCCAAACTCAACAACAAGACAACAAATAACCCCATCCAAAAATGGGGGGAGGACATGGACAGAATATTCACCACAGAAGAGATCCAAAAGGCCGAGAAACACATGAAAAAATGCTCCAAGTCTCTGATTGTCAGAGAAATGCCAATAAAGACAACAATGAAATACCACTTCACTCCTGTGAGAATGTCATACATCAGAAAAGGTAAATGCTGGACAGGGTGTGGGGTCAAAGGAACCCTCCTACACTGCTGGTGGGAATGTAAATTAGTCCGACCTCTGTGGAGAACAGTCTGGAGAACTCTCAGAAGGCTAGAAATGGACCTACCCTATGACCCTGTAATTCCTCTCCTGGGGATATATCCTAAGGAACGCAACACATCCATCCAAAACGATCTGTGTACACATATGTTCTTGGCAGCACAATTTGTAATAGCCAAAACCTGGAAGCAACCCAGGTGTCCAACAACAGATGAGTGGCTGAGCAAGTTGTGGTATATATACACAATGGAATACTAGCTGTAAAAAATGGTGACTTCACCGTTTTCAGCCGATCTTGGATGGACCTTGAAAAATTCATGTTAAGTAAAATAAGTCAGAAACAGAAGGATGAATATGGGATGATCTCACTCTCAGGCAGAAGTTGAAAAACAAGATCAGAAAAGAAAACAGAAGTAGAACCTAAAATGGAATTGGCATATCGCACCAAAGTAAAAGACTCTGGGGTGGGTGGAATACAGGTCCATGAAGGATGATAGAGGACCTAGTGGGGGTTGTATTGTTATATGGGAAACTGGGGAATGTTATGCATGTACAAACTATTGTATTTACTGTTGAATATAAAACATTAATTCCCCAATAAAGAAATTTTTTTAAAAAATAAAAAAAATAAGAATAGAAAAACTTCCAACGAAGGGGATGGGATAGGGAACTCTGTTGTTGAAAGTTGTATGGAACTGTACCCTTCTTATGCCACAGTCTTGTTGATCATTATTAAGTAACTAATAAGGAAAAGAAAGTAACAAAAAAAAAAATCACCAATAGGGGGTCGGGTGGTAGAGCAGCAGGTTAAGCACACACGGAGCAAAGCACAAGGACCTGCTTAAAGATCCAGGTTCAAATCCCCGGCTCCCCACCTGCAGGGGGGGTCACTTCACAAGCAGTGAAGCAGGTCTGCAGGTGTCTTTCTCCTCCCTCTCTCTGTCTTCCTGTCCTCTCTCAATTTCTCTCTGTCCTATCCAACAATGACAGCAATGATAACAATAATAATCACAACAACGATAAACAACAAGGGCAACAAAAGGGGAAAAATAGCTTCTAGGAGCAGTGGATTTGTGATGCAGGCACCAAGCCCCAGCGATAACCTGGAGGCAAAAAAAAAAAAGGTTCCAAGTTCCAATCTCCAGCATCGCATGTGCTAGATTCTCTCCTTCCGGGAGCCAAAACCTTAGCTAAGTCTCTCACATAAATGTCCGCCTCTGAGTCCCCCGTGAAGCAGACCTGATTTGCATGGAGGTTGGTGTCAGTCATCAAAACTCTTCGCCATGAGTTTTCCTCACCTTAGAAATAGTGGCTCTTCCTTCTCTCCCAAAAAAGACACCAAGAGCCGTATAAGATGCGGGAAGATCAGTTCTATATTTACCCCGAGGGAGAAATCAGGTCAATACTTCCCACCTCTGGTTAATGCCTGCTTATCTCTTGATAAGATTCCTAGCTTTTACCCTCAATTGCCACCTCACTTAAATTGTAAAAAGGGAGGACATGCCGGGAGCCAAAACCTTAGCTAGGTCTCTCACATAACCGGTGAGCGGACATTCCGATCATTGTGAGCGGACATTCCGATCATTGTAACTGCGATTACCACCTAACTGTTTGGAAAGTTGCTCACCCACCTCCCTCCCCCACTACCTTAGCAGAACTTCCTCCTTGTTTGTGCATAAATTGTGACTGCAAAATAAAATTTTCAGAGCTTGATCAGAAACCTGTCTTGCTCTCGTTCTTCGTGTCTCTTGTCCCCTCCATTCTCTCGCCCCCTACCCTAGGTTTCTGTCGATAACCCCGCAGGCCGGGGCACCTGGCACCCGACGTGGGACCTTTTTGGGTCTGGGGTCCGAGAGAACGTCGCTCCCCGATGGTCGACCAAGGAGCATAGGACCACCACTTCAGAGAAGGAGTGAGTGAAGGTTCGCATAGGATCGCCGCTTTAGCCCAGAGTGAGTGAAGATTCGCGTAGTGATCGTCGCAGATTTACCCGTCTGTGAGATTGATCCGTTTAAAGGTAAGAAAGAGCGACGCAATTATGGGACAAGCATTGAGCAAGCATGATTTATTTCTTAAGGGCCTCAAAGAGTCCTTCAAGACACGAGGAACAAGGGTTAAGAAAAAGGATCTCAAAAAGTTTTTCGATTTTGTGAATGATGTTTGTCCATAGTTTCCCTTAGAAGGGACTACTGATGAAAAAAGATGGGCCAGAGTAGGAAACTGTTTAAGAGATAACCTTCTGTTTGTGAGTCTGTCTCTATTCCCATGCCTGATTCAGGAGACCCCATCCCTGAGGCTCCTGCTAAGTCCCCTCCTGTTAAGATTTACCCCTCTTTGACAACCTTAAGACCCCCTGCCAAAGATGGGCCTGATTGATAGTCTTTCTCCTGAAGAGGCCTTATCCCTTGATGAAGAGATGGCCAAATATCATAGTCCTGACTGGCCACCCCTTTGCTCTTCTTTGTCCAGACTGCCTCCCTATGCCACCACCCCTCCGTTTTGTGCTCCAGTCCTCGACTTGGCTGACACCACCAAGGCTAAAACTCAACTAGCACAAAAAACAGCTTCCCTTAGAAAATTAATAGAAGAAAAATGAGACCATTTACAATTAGTTAAAGAACTGTGGGCTCTTGATTTGGCATTATCTTAAAACTATCCAGCAAAAAAAAAAAAAAAAAGATCCAGGTTTTTCCCTCTGGCTACCACCAGAGCTCTCAGAAAGCCAGTTCTGAGTGAGATCTTATCTGGCTAGCAAGCTATTCTCTAAAGAAAGAATAAAATCAATCAAACAAGACGTTCTATTTAACTTAAAAACTATTAATCAGAGAACCAGTACACACTTTTGATAGAAATTTAATGAATTGTTTCTTTAAAACTGTAAAATGTACCTTAGCCCAGAAAAAGAATTTTAAAGATTTTTCTTAGTGCGCGGTAAACTAAGCCCACCTGTTCCGTCCGTGCAGCCAATCACATCACAGAGCTCCTGCTCCACAGATTGGCAAAGACTGAAGTCAATCATTCCTCTGGCCATACCCACCCCTCCTGGGGTCGGGGTGTGGGGGGGAGTGGCTGTGAAAAAAATTTTTTTTCACCAAGAATGTCTGTTTTAAATCTATGTGCTAATCTTGTTTCCATTAATGTGTGTTAACCCCTGAGTAACTAAAGGTTGTTTTAAGTTTTAAATAAGATTTAGTTAAGCTAAATATGGTTTTAAAGATCCCGACTCGTAAAGTTGACACACCTTTACCAGAGTAAAATATAGGACAGTTTCGTCCTTCTGATAGCTAATATCAGCATTAATTCATTAGTTAAAAGATTTTCTGAGATATCTAGGCATGGTAAAATGCCTCTACAGTCTCTCTCACTCTTGTGAGAATTGTAAATATTACCAGAACCCCAATACCAACTGCCACTGTTTGTTAATTTATTAATTCCATGCTTAAAATGGCTTTCTAGTGGCCCAGTCAGTGTAGAGCAGTGGCCTTGCCAGGAAAAAAGGGTTAAATGTGGTATTCCTGGCCTGATAAAAAGTTTTCATTTGGTAGATGTGATTCAACAAAATTATTTAGAGTAAAATGGTCATCTAAAAGAAATGTTAACAGTAAAAATTTATTTTGAACATTTTCAGCTATGAGGTTTATCTTAGCTTTTTAAGTTACCTATCCAAATCAAAGTGAAAGATCAATTAAGTTGTGCACCCACCCTTACTCATAGCTGCCCTAAGGGTGTGATAGCTTTGTGATAAGCAAAGATCCTAACAAACAAAGTTTAACATTTTACTTAAAATTGTTCTTAAAATACTTTCTCAACTAAACAGGCAAAACTGGCTTGGGTTAGTAAAAGATAACACAATGGTTATGTTAATTATCTAACGCCAGAGGCTTTTGCTCTGATAAATGAGGTTTAATTTAAATAAGGTATGTAAAAAAAAAAATTTTTTTTCCAAATAAAACTTATCAAACAAATATGGGGCAGCCTAATGTAGAGCTGTATAGATGTTTTAGCTAACCTTTTTACATTTTATTCAAGAAGTATGCCCCTGGTTTCCCTAAAAAAGAACTCTAGATATTAAAACATGAGAGACTAGGTAAAAAGTTAAGAGAGTTTTATGTCTGATATAGACAAAAATGTTCCAGTTAAAACTTTTATTTTAAAACTTGTTAAGAGATTTTTAAATCTTACTCATGAGTTAGTTACTTTTGCTTTTACAGTGACTTACTCCTTCTAATAAAGTTGTTACTGAGATAACTCCCCTATTTAGAAAAACTACAAAAATTATCAAATAATTGGCTTTTGAGAGTACATATTCTACATGTCAAACTTTAATCAGTTCTTTTAGAGAGCAAAAAATTATCTGGTTTGTTTTAAGACACTGTCAGAGGTTTATTCTTGATAAATTAAGGTAATACATGGTGCTTCTGTCTGATAGATTTGTTTTGGCAAATCCTGATTTAACAAAATTAGTACTTTGAACAATTAAGCTATAAGGTTTTATTTTAGCCTTTTAAGTTGCCATATTAGAGTTCTAAAGAGCAAAATCTATTAAGAGTTTTATATCTATGCTTACTCATGATAGCTTTGTGATGAGTAAAGATCTTAGTAAACTAAAGTTATAATAGTGTGCTTAAACTGTCTAATCAGTTTAAAATAATGCTAAAAAATGGTAAACATTTTATCATGTCAACACATTAGGTATTGACTTTCTATAACATATTGGTATATTTTAATAAAGAGCCTTCTAAAATCATATGAAAGAACTGAAGCTAATTCTAACCATTAGATCATCAATTAACTTGGTACAAGTTCTCTCCCTAAGTAAATAATTATAGGTACATCTGCACATGAAGAACTGACTGCTCATATGGTAAGATTTAAAACTAAACATTTTAAATTTTTTATTTATGGGTGTGTGATGACTCCTAAAGTCACTCATATCCTAAAATTTTTCTCATTTTTTTACAAGCCTCTTAAAATTTTAACGCTTGACCTGCCATAGTGAGAGCACTTTACTGGCTCCTGCATTGTTTAATTAAGATCCTGCTATTCAGACTTTTAAGATTAATCCCCATTGATAAAAGCCAATGCTCTCTGGCAGATTGATGTAATTCACCTGCCCATGTTTAGTAAACAAAAACATTTTTTTTTTCTCAGTTGATACCTTTTCTAAATTTATGTGGGCTACAGCTCAAACAAGAAAAAGCTCAAAAACCTTAGGAGTCATATGCTCTGTTTTGCTTCAATAGACATCCAATCCATGTATTTTTGTTTCCTTTAGAACATTAAAAGCTCAAAAAATAAATAAAAAAAGAAGGGGAATGCACCCCCCAATATTCAGTTGGCTAAAGAGTCAATGAAGTAATTATACTAAACCTTTTTAATATTTACAAAAATTTGAATTGTCCATTTATTATATCTCATTGACAAAGCCACCCACTCTCCCAGCCATAGAGACATATTTCTTCTTTTTCTTTTTTCAAAACTGGATGTCCATGTTTGTTTTCCTTTTATTATGGTGGATGACATTATTGATCTTGCAAAATCCACAGTCCCTGTTGGCAAGTACTTGCCACAAAGGACGCCATGGCAGTATATAGTCCAGCTAACCTCACCAGCTTATCCAAGTCTTCTCTTTCTGCTGACCTACCACTGCTGACTTCATCCTTACATGTTTATTGACTGCTCACTTTTCTCAAAATATTCCTCATGTTCAAAGAACCTCACCTAATGTGTATGCACCTCCTCTGTCTGTGTTTTGGTACAACACCACCCTATATTTTCATGTCAATTCTTCTCTACCTGGTCCTTGCCTCCTAGTTTTGCTTGTTCCACAGCTGACCCTCTATGAAGAAGAAGAATTTCATCAGCTGGCGCTGACCCACCGGAGGACCAGACGTGCTGTTTCTTCCCCTGGACATCACATCCACTGACTGCTTCCCTTAGACTTGCTGGTGGTGCGCTAGGACATTTTGATGCCCCTTATGGGACCCCCTGATTAGTCTTTTGTTAATGATTACCTTGGGACCCTTTATTTTTAATAAGATTATTGGCCTTATAAAACAACAAATTGACTCCTTGGCATCAAAACCCTTACAAATATATTACCACAGACTTGATTTGGCTGACAGAGGCTTGGCTGAACCGAGGGTGACACACCTCTTTTAGGAGCTGCATAAAACTCAGATTTATGCACGCCAGCCTTGGCATGGCGTGGGCACCGGTAAGGGGTGCAGGGCTAAGCACTGCAGGGGGAGGACCCTATAGTCCGCCTCTGAGTCCCCCGTGAAGCAGACCTGATTTGCATGGAGGTTGGTGTCAGTCATCAAAACTCTTCGCCATGAGTTTTCCTCACCTTAGAAATAGTGGCTCTTCCTTCTCTCCCAAAAAAGACACCAAGAGCCGTATAAGATGCGGGAAGATCAGTTCTATATTTACCCCGAGGGAGAAATCAGGTCAATACTTCCCACCTCTGGTTAATGCCTGCTTATCTCTTGATAAGATTCCTAGCTTTTACCCTCAATTGCCACCTCACTTAAATTGTAAAAAGGGAGGACATGCCGGGAGCCAAAACCTTAGCTAGGTCTCTCACATAACCGGTGAGCGGACATTCCGATCATTGTGAGCGGACATTCCGATCATTGTAACTGCGATTACCACCTAACTGTTTGGAAAGTTGCTCACCCACCTCCCTCCCCCACTACCTTAGCAGAACTTCCTCCTTGTTTGTGCATAAATTGTGACTGCAAAATAAAATTTTCAGAGCTTGATCAGAAACCTGTCTTGCTCTCGTTCTTCGTGTCTCTTGTCCCCTCCATTCTCTCGCCCCCTACCCTAGGTTTCTGTCGATAACCCCGCAGGCCGGGACACTCTCCAATTAATAAATAAAAATCTTTGTAAAAAATCATGAATAAAAAGTTATTTAAAAATTGTTGGGGTGCTAGGTAGTGGTGTACCTGGTTGAGCACATGTTATAACGCACAAGGACCCAGGTTCAAGCCCCCAGTACCCATCTGTAGGGGAAAAGCTTTGCCAGTGGTAGAGCAGTGTTGCAGGTATCTCTCTGTCTCTCTCCTTCTCATTTTTTTTTGCCTCCAGGGTTATTACTGGGGCTCAGTGCCTGCACCATGAATCCACTGCTTCTGCAGGCCCTCCCCACTCCCACAACTTTTGTTGCCCTTGTTGTAGCCTTGTTGTAGTTATTATTGTTGTTGTTGATGTTGATGTCATTGTTAGATAGGGCAAAGAGAAATGGAGAGAGGAGGGGAAGACAGAGTGGAAGAGAAAGACAGACACCTGCAGACTTGCTTCATGGCCCATGAAGCGACTCCCCTGCAGGTTTTACCTGCAGGTAGGGAACCGGAGGCTGGAACCAAAATCCTTATGCCCGTCCTTGCGCTTTGCACCACATGCGCTTAACCCGCTGTGCTACAGCCGGACCCCCTCTCTCCCTCTCTATCCCCCCTTACCTCTCAATTACTTATTGTCTCTATCCAGTAAATAAATAAAGTTTTTTTTTAATTGTCAGTTTCCCATGTCCAGCGGATAAGCAAATACAGAAGCCAGGCCTCCCACCTTCTGCACCCCATAAAGAATTTTGGTCTATACTCCCAGAGGGGTAATGTTAAGAGAAGATGACCAAAGGGCTCTAAACTCCAGTTCCATAAGGACACAGAGAGAAGAAAAAAAAAAAAAAAAAGGAAGGACACTAAGAAAAGAAGGAGCAGGACCATAGAAAAAATGGGCAAAAAAAAAAAAAGGTGTATGTGTGTGTGTGTGTTGTGTAGAAATTATAGTCAACCCATATCTGTGAACTTGGGAGAACTAATGCAGTTTCCAATGGAGGAATGAGAATACAGAACTCTGGTGGTGGTGAAGATATGGAATTATGCCCCTGTTACCTTCTAATTTTGTAAATCAATATTAAATCACTAATAAAAAATTTTTAATTATTGGATTGGTATTAAAGTAGTTCTCTTGAATGGTACTGTTTTACCATGTGCTTTAGCACCCACTTCCTTCACTCTTTCTCTGTATCTATCTGAAAAAAATATTTTTTGTTTACAAGTGGCATGGTCATATATATATATATGACTATAAAAATCATACACACACACACACACACACACTCCACTCAGACCAGAAGTTATTATCTCCAGTCAGAGGACTGTATCCTTCAACAATGTTCAGGGATGAACATGTGACCCAGTCAGAGTCAACGAGACACGATCTCTGGACTTTTGCTTGGACCTGTGAGAAAGAGGCACTCTTTTCTTACAGAACTTGGAACTGAGCACATAAGCTTAAAACTATCCACAATAGGGGGATGAGTGGTAGCGCAGCAGGCTAAGTGCATATAGCGTGAAACTGCAAGGATAGGTGCAAGGACCCCAGATCAAGTCCCCACCTCTCCACCTGCAAGGGGAGGGTCGCTTCACAAGCAGTGAAGCAGGTCTGCAGTTATCTATCTTTCTTTCCCCGTCTCTGTCTTCCTTTCCTCTCTTGATTTCTCTCTGTCCTATTAAATGACAATAATAATAATAACAACAACAACGACAATAAACAACAAGGGCAACAAAAAAGGAAAAAATAGCCTCCAGGAGCAGTGGGTTTATAGTGCAGGCATTGAGCCCCAGTGATAACCCTGGAGGCAAATATATATATATATATATCCACAGTGGTATACAGAAAGAAAATCATGCTGAAACTCCAAAGTCCCAGGTTTAATTCCTTACACCACTATTAGTCTCTTTCTCCCCCCCCCCCGCCTCTCATTAAAATGAAAATAAATTTTAAAAAAAGAACTATTCACAACCACCTTGCCAACCAGCTCAATGGGCAAATTCTATCTTAGAAGAAAACTACGTATTAGAGAAATAGAACTGAAACAAGTCAAGAGAAATTGTACCGATTCGACTTCCGGAGGCGGAGCTACGAGCAGCAGATCGCTTTCTCTCCTCTCCTCTCCTCTCCCGGATCAACTAGGAATACCAAAGGAGACCACCCGGACCGAAACAAGACAGGACTAGAATGACCACAGGAACCCAGTAAATCACCCGTGAGTACAAATACGCGTGACTGGTGACAGAGAGGAGAGAGGGGCCTAAGGAGAGATTAAGTGACTGCTAACAGTTTAACAGTTTGTCAGTGGAGACACCACCTCCAGTCTGCTCCACCAACAAGGGGACAGCTGAAGGGAGGAAAGGACTCCCCAGAGACTCACCAAGTGCAACTCTGAGTCTCCATGGCTACTACCCTCAGAATCTGGAGCAGCAACAGGGAGGGACACCAGGGTACAGAGATCTAACTGGGAAACTCAGGAGAAGACCTATACCTCGGTGGCATAGCTGAGGGGCTGTGAAAGTCTCTTTGCATAACCACTGGATTATCTCTGCCACACCCTGCTTTATCTCTTGGTCAGGAGTCAGTGATTAAGCTAAGAAGCCTATTGATAGTTTAAAAGCCCTCAGGCTCCCATAGCCTACAGGGGAAAAAAAAAAGGCTTTTACACCACTGAACTCCAACTCAGGGATTGAAAAAACTGTTAACTTATATAAAATGGTTAAAACAACAAGAAAAAATATTGGAGACTCGAACCAGGACAAGAGTCCAGCTAAAAGTCCTCCAGAGGGTGAAGCACAAAACAACAAGTTCAACATCCAAACATTAGCCAAGGAAATAATAACAGAAGTGAGTAAAGAATTTGAAAAAATTGTAATCAGAAATGCAGGAACAACAAATGAGAATATGGAAGAAAATTCTAATTATCTCATGGTTATTAGAGAGCTGAAAGCTGAAATCGCTGAGCTAAGAAGGCAACTAGCTGAACAAGCTAAAACAGTATCAGAGCAGGGCAACAAAATAGATGAACTCCAGAAAGCAGTAGAGGGCAGAGAGAATAGAATCAATGAGGCTGAAGACAGAATTAGCAAGATTGAGGATGAATTAGAGACAACTAAAAAAGAAGTAAGAGATCTCAAAAAGAGATTAAGAGATGCTGAAAACAACAACAGAGTCCTATGGGATGACTTCAAAAGAAACAATATACGCATTATTGGCTTACCAGAGGAAGAAAGAGAAGGGGAGGAAGAAAGCGTTCTCCAAGCCATAATAGCTGAAAATTTCTCTAGTCTAGACAACATCAAAGACATAAAGATTCAAGAAGCCCAGAGGGTCCCAAACAGAATTAACCCAGACCTAAAGACAACAAGACATGTCATACTTAGATTGGAAAGGAATAAGGATAAAGAAAGGATCCTCAAGGCTGCAAGAGAAAAACAAAGAGTCACCTACAAAGGAAAACCCATAAGATTAGCAGCAGACTTCTCCATACAAACACTACAGGCCAGAAGGGAATGGCAAGATATCTATCGAGTGCTCAATGAGAAAGGCTTTCAGCCAAGAATACTATATCCTGCTAGATTGTCATTCAGACTAGATGGAAGCATCAAAACCTTCTCAGACAAGCAACAGTTGAAGGAAGCAACCATCACCAAACCTGCCCTGAAAGAAGTTCTGAAAGGTCTCCTATAAACAACCAGACCACCACAAATAGGACATATATCAAAACACTCTAAAACTCTACAAGAATGGCGTTAAAATATCTTCAATCTTTGATATCAATAAATGTCAATGGCCTGAATTCACCTATTAAAAGACACAGAGTAGGAAGATGGATCAGAAAACACAACCCAACAATACAGGGAAACTCATCTAACGCAACAAGACAAACACAGACTTAAAGTGAAAGGATGGAAAACTATCATTCAAGCCAATGGCCCACAAAAAAGGGCAGGAACAGCTATTCTCATATCTGACATGATAGACTTTAAAATAGATAAGATTAAAAAAGATAGGAATGGATACTACTTAATGCTCAGAGGATCAGTCAATCAAGAGGACTTAACAATTATTAATATCTATGCACCCAATGAGAAGCCATCTAAATACATCAAACTTCTACTGAAAGAGCTACAGCAATATATTAACAGTAACACAATCATAGTAGAGGACTTCAACACCCCACTATCTCAACTTGACAGATCATCCAGGAAGAAAATCAGTAAAGACATAAGGGAGCTAAATGAAGAGATGGATAAACTAGAACTATTGGACATTTTCAGAGTCATTCATCCCAAGAAACTGGAATACACATTTTACTCAAATCCACATGGATCATTCTCAAGGATTGACCATATGTTAGGCCACAAAGACAGCATCAGCCTATTCAAGAGCACTGAAATCATCCCAAGCATCTTCTCAGACCAAAGTGGAATTAAACTAACACTTAACAATCAACAAAAGATTAGTAACAGTGCCAAAATGTGGAAGCTCAACAGTACACTTCTTAACAACTTCTGGGTCAAAGAGGAAATCAAGGAAGAAATCAAAATGTTTCGAGAGTTCAATGAAAATGAAGACACAAGCTATCAAAATATTTGGGACACAGCTAAAGCAGTCCTAAGAGGGAAGTTCATAGCTATACAAGCACACATTAGGAAATAAGAAAAGGCACAAATAAACAGCCTGATTGCACATCTTAAAGACCTAGAAGAAGAACAACAAAGGAACTCTAAAGCAACCAGAAGGACAGAAATTACTAAAGTTAGGGCAGAAATAAATAACATTGAGAATAGGAAAACCATACAAAAGATCAATGAAAGTAAATGTTGGTTCTTCGAAAGAGTAAACAAAATCGACAAACCTTTAGCCAGACTCACAAAACAAAAAAGGGAGAAGACCCAAATAAATCGGATAGTAAATGAAAGAGGAGAAATCACAACAGACACTGCAGAAATTCAACATATCATGCGAGGCTTCTATGAACAACTATATGCCACCAAGCTAGAGAACCTGGAAGAAATGAATGATTTCCTAGATACCTACCAACTTCCAAAACTAAGTAAAGAGGAAGTGGATAACATGAACAGTCCCATCACAGCTAATGAAATTGAAACAGTTATCAAAAATCTTCCCAAAAATAAAAGTCCTGGACCAGATGGTTTTACAAATGAATTCTACAAAACTTTCAAAGAAGAACTAATACCTCTACTTTTAAATGTCTTCCAGAAGATTGAAGACACTGGAATATTCCCTGCCAGCTTCTATGAAGCCAACATCACCCTGATACCAAAAGCAGACAGGGACACAACCAAAAAAGAAAACTACAGACCAATATCTCTGATGAACATAGATGTGAAAATATTGAACAAAATTCTAGCCAACCGGATACAGCAGTATATCAAAAAAATTGTTCATCATGACCAAGTGGGGTTTATCCCAGGCATGCAAGGTTGGTTTAATATACGTAAATCAATCAATGTGATCCACCACATCAACAAAAGCAAGACCAAAAACCACATGGTCATATCAATAGATGCAGAGAAAGCCTTTGACAAAATACAACATCCCTTTATGATCAAGACACTACAAAAAATGGGAATAGATGGAAAATTCCTGAAGATAGTGGAGTCTATATATAGCAGACCTACAGCCAACATCATACTCAATGGTGAAAAACTGGAAGCATTTCCCCTCAGATCAGGTACTAGACAGGGCTGCCCACTATCACCATTACTATTCAACATAGTGTTGGAAGTTCTTGCCATAGCAATCAGGCAGGAGCAAGGAATTAAAGGCATACAGATTGGAAGAGAAGAAGTCAAACTCTCCTTATTTGCAGATGACATGATAGTATACATGGAAAAACCTAAGGAATCCAGCAAGAAGCTTTTGGAAATCATCAGGCAATACAGTAATGTGTCAGGCTATAAAATTAACATTCAAAAGTCAGTGGCATTCCTCTATGCAAACACTAAGTTAGAAGAAATTGAAATCCAGAAATCAGTTCCTTTTTCTATAGCAACAAAAACAATAAAATATCTAGGAATGAACCTAACCAAAGAAGTGAAAGACTTGTATACTGAAAATTATGAGTCACTCCTCAAAGAAATTGAAAAAGACACAAAGAAGTGGAAAGATATTCCATGTTCATGGGTTGGAAGAATTAACATCATCAAAATGAATATATTACCCAGAGCCATCTACAAATTTAATGCTATCCCCATCAAGATCCCAAGCACATTTTTTAAGAGAATAGAAAAAATGCTACAAATGTTTATCTGGAACCAGAAAAGACCTAGAATTGCCAAAACAATCTTGAGAAAAAAGAACAGAACCGGAGGCATCACACTGCCAGATCTCAAACTGTATTATAGGGCCGCTATCATCAAAACTGCTTGGTACTGGAACATGAACAGACACACTGACCAGTGGAATAGAATTGAGAGCCCAGAAATGAGGCCCCACACGTATGGACATCTAATCTTTGACAAAGGGCCCCAGACTATTATATGGGGGAAGCAGAGTCTCTTCAACAAATGGTGTTGGAAACAATGGGTTGAAACATGCAGAAGAATGAAACTGAATCACTGTATTTCACCAAATACAAAAGTAAATTCCAAGTGGATCAAGGACTTGGATGTTAGACCAGAAACTATCAGATACTTAGAGGAAAATATTGGAAGAACTTTTTTCCGCATAAATTTTAAAGACATTTTCAATGAAACGAATCCAATTACAAGGAAGACTAAGGCAAGTATAAACCTATGGGACTACATCAAATTAAAAAGCTTCTTCACAGCAAAAGAAACCACTACCCAAATCAAGAGACCCCTCACAGAATGGGAGAAGATCTTTACATGCCATACATCAGATAAGAGTTTAATAACCAACATATATAAAGAGCTTGCCAGACTCAACAACAAGACAACAAATAACCCCATCCAAAAATGGGGGGAGGACATGGACAGAATATTCACCACAGAAGAGATCCAAAAGGCCGAGAAACACATGAAAAAATGCTCCAAGTCTCTGATTGTCAGAGAAATGCAAATCAAGACAACAATCAGATATCACTTCACTCCTGTGAGAATGTCATACATCAGAAAAGGTAACAGCAGCAAATGCTGGAGAGGGTGTGGGGTCAAAGGAACCCTCCTGCACTGCTGGTGGGAATGTCAATTGGTCCAACCTCTGTGGAGAACAGTCTGGAGAACTCTCAGAAGGCTAGAAATGGACCTACCCTATGACCCTGCAATTCCCCTCCTGGGGATATATCCTAAGGAACCCAACACATCCATCCAAAAAGATCTGTGTACACATATGTTCTTGGCAGCACAATTTGTAATAGCCAAAACCTGGAAGCAACCCAGGTGTCCAACAACAGATGAGTGGCTGAGCAAGTTGTGGTATATATACACAATGGAATACTACTCAGCTGTAAAAAATGGTGACTTCACCGTTTTCAGCCGATCTTGGATGGACCTTGAAAAAATCATGTTGAGTGAAATAAGTCAGAAACAGAAGGATGAATACGGGATGATCTCACTCTCAGGCCGAAGTTGAAAAACAAGATTAGAAAAGAAAACACAAGTCGAACCTGAAATGGAATTGGAGTATTACACCAAAGTAAAAGACTCTGGGGTGGGAAGATTACAGGTCCATGAAAAATGATGAATGAAATAGTGGGGGTTGTATTGTTAAATGGGAATCTGGGGAATGTTATGCATGTAAAAAAAAAAAAAAAGAAGTAGAAACGCAAAGCAGAAATTGACTGAGTTTGGAGTATGGCACCAAAGTAAGAAAGCAGAAGTACACTAGAGTTTGCAGTGAGTACCTCCCTAATACTTCCTCTCCACTTTTCCAAGCTTTGGGTCCATGATTTCTCAACAATTTGTCTGGCTTTGTATGTTAACTGTCTTTTCAGTCACCAGGTTCCAGGTGTCATCAGGATGCTGGCCAGACTTCCCTGGATTGAAGACCCCACCAATATGTCCTGGAGCTCAGCTTCCCCAGAGACCCACCCTACTAGGGAAAGAGAGAGGCAGACTGGGAGTATGGACCGACCAGTCAAAGCCCATGTTCAGCGAGGAAGCAATTACAGAAGCCAGACCTTCTACCTTCTGCAACCCACAATGACCCTGGGTCCATGCTCCCAGAGGGATAGAGAATGGGAAAGCTATCGGGGGAGGGGGTGGGATATGGAGATTGGGCAGTGGGAATTGTGTGGAGTTGTACCCCTCCTACCCTATGGTTTTGTTAATTAATCCTTTCTTAAAAAAAAAAAAAAAAGAAATTGTACCCTAATAATGCTGAGTTGGATATCTCTTGAAAATGATACTGAAAATGAGTTCCTGTTCTGAAAATAGAGAAAAAGAGACAGATCTTTTCTTGTTTAAGCCACTTTAACTTGAGGTTTCTGTCACTTTGTAACACATTTTTTTTAAAAGTATGTTTTTCAACAGTAAATTGAAGTTCATACTACCAGACTTTGGTGGTGTCTGTTCTGAAAAGCATAAAACCTATTTAAATATGAAGTGTTATTCCTACTGTTTTCTTCTTTTCTGCTCTTGCCTGAGTCCTTTACATACTAATACTTTTAAAGCTTAAAATATACTGTACCCAGGAAGCTGCATGTCTACCCCTCACCACAGGGTTTTTACTTTGGTACCCTACTTACAATTTGGTCAGGTCCTGCTTTTAGTTTCCCTTTCAGATCTTCTTACTCAACTTCTGTTGATGAGTGGGATCATCCCATACTCATCTTTATCTTTCTGACTTAGCTCACTTCACATAGTTCCTTTTAGCTCTGTCCCAGATGGGTCAGCGAAGGTGGGTTCATTGTTCTTGATAGCTGCATAGTATTCCATGTGTATATATACCACAGCTTTCTCAGCCACTCATCTGTTCTTGGGCACCTGGGTTGCTTCCAGGTTTTAGCTATTATGAATTGTGCTGCTATGAACATAGGAGTACACACCTCTTTTTGGTTGGGTGTTATGGAGTCCTTGGGGTATAACCCCAGGAGAGGAATTACTGGATCATATGGAAGGTCCATGTCTAGCCTTCTGAGAGTTTTCCAGATTGCTCTCCACAGAGGCTGTACCAATTTACATTCCCACCAGCAATGCAAAAGGGTTCCTCTGTCCCCACAGCCTCTCCAGCATTTGTTGCTGATGTCCTTTCTGATGTATGACATTCTTACAGGAGTGAGGTGGTATCTTAATGTTGTCTTAATTTGCATTTCTCTGACAATCAGTGACCTAGAGCAGTTTTTCATGTTTGTGTGAGTGGGGGGTGGGAGTGGGTGGGAGGGATGGGTCACAGTCTTTTGGTGGTGGGAATGGTGTTTATGTACACTCCTAGTAAAGTGTAGTCATATAAATCACTAGTTAATTAATATGAGGGGGGGAAAATTAATTGTATGTCTCGAAGTTTTTAAAACACAGACTGAATCTTTTTAATATGTAGGCTGTGTATTTGATATGCGGACTCTCTCAAAAGCCTAGACCAAGTAGATCAGAAGCAACCAAAAACATAGCTATATACAAGATACTGGGTACTGTACAGCAAACCCTAACAAAAGGACTTTTCAAACTTAACCCAATTACCAAATAATGTGATGATAACATTAACTGTCAATTGTCTTTTTGAACCCTAAGACAGCAGGAACCTCACATCTCCACTATAGAGCCTCTACTTCCCCCAGTCCTGGAACCCTTGGATAGGGCCCACTTTCCCATATGCCTCTCCCAAGCCATATCAAGTAATATTGCATCTGCCGATCACAACCTAATCAACGCAACGATTGCTACCTCAACATGCTTCAGCTTAGACTGTGTCCAGAGACTTCACGTGTGGAATGACAACCCTTCAGCTTCATTACTCGGGTGAGACCTTTCCTTTCACAGTATTCTCTAATTCCATCCCAGGTGGTTCACTTTCTAACAAAGTCCCAAAACCTAGATATACACCAGTTTCTGTGACAGAGAGCATATGTTCACACGTATCCATAAACTACTGCAAAATATATACCTGAAAGCAGAAGTACACTAGAGTTTGCAGTGAGTAACCCCCCTAACACTTCCTCGCCACTATTCCAAGCTTTGGGTCCATGATTGCTCAACAATTTGTTTGGCTTTGTATGTTAACTCTATTTTCAGTCACCAGGTTCCAGATGACATCAGGATGCCAGCCAAGCTTCCCTGGACTGAATACCCCACCAATATGTCCTGGAGCTCTGCTTCCCCAGAGACCCACCCTACTAGGGAAAGAGAGAGGCAGACTGGGAGTATGGACCAACCAGTCAAAGCCCATGTTCAGCGGGGAAGCAATTACAGAAGCCAGACCTTCCACCTTCTGCAACTCACAAGGACCCTGGGTCCATGCTCCCAGAGGGATAGAGAATGGGAAAGCTATCAGGGGAGGGGGTGGGATGTGGAGATTGGATGGTGGGAATTGTGTGGAGTTGTACCCCTCCTACCCTATGGATTTGTTAATTTATCCTTTCTTAAATAAAACAAATAATAAAATAAAATAATATATATATATATATTATACCAAAAAAAACATTGTCACTGCCAGACACACCTGTTCTGTATTCAGGAACTTTTAATTCCATGTGTTTCACAGAATTTTTTGTGTCATAGAATTCTTTGAAACCAGATCAAAGTTCTATTTCAATGAACCATTTGTTCCCAAGGCCACAAAAATAACTCCTACAAACAAAATCACGTGTTTAAAATAGTGTTTCTGAAAACATTTTACCTGTAATATATGTACACATGGTTTGGAAATGAAATTATCTCTTAAATTATTTGATGTTTAATAAAATTTCATTACAGTTAGTTAAAGTTCAAGTTCTTTCTGGTTTCTTGTTCTTACAATTTGTTGCTCAAAATAAGATACTGCCATGTAAACAGTCAGTAATGAAAATTCTTTGACCTTTATTCAGACACCAGAAAAATTATTTTCAAGAATCAACTGATCCAGGGCTGGGGAGATAGTGTAATGGTTATACAGAAAGACTTTCATGCCTGAGGCACCAAAGCTCCCAAGTTCAATTCCCAGCAAGGCAGAACTAAGGAGTATCTGGTTTAAAAAAAAAAAAAAAAAAACAGTTGAGATGGGGGGTGTTTAGAGGGGTTGGCACTGGCTCAACCTTTTTTTATTTATTTAAAAAAGGAGACATTAACGAAACCATAGGATAAGAGGGGATCAACTCCACACAATCCCCACCACCAGAACTCTGTATCCCATCCCCTCCTCTGATAGCTTTCCTATTCTTTTATTATTATTATTATTATTTATAAAAAGGAAACACTGGCAAAACCATAGGATAAGAGGGGTACAACTCCACACAATTCCCACCACCAGATCTCCGTATCCCATCCCCTCCCCTGATAGCTTTCCTATTCTTTACCCCTCTGGGAGTATGGACCCAAGGTCATTGTTGGATGAAGAAGGTGGAAGGTCTGGTTTCTGTAATTGCTTCCCCGCTGAACATGGGCGTTGACAGGTCGATCCATACTCCCAGCCTGCCTCTCTCTTTCCCTAGTGGGGTGGGGCTCTGGGGAAGCGGAGCTTCAAGACACATTGGTGGGGTTGTCTGTCCAGAGAAGTCTGGCTGGCATCATGCCAGCATCTGGAACCTAGTGGCTGAAAAGAGAGTTAACATACAAAGCCAAACAAATTGTTGACCAATCATGGGTCTAAAGGCTGGAATAGTGCAGATGAAGTGTTGGGGAGTCCTCCATTTTGTAGATAGCTAGTAGGCATATTTTAGTTATATTTCAAAGGGCCTGTAGCTATACTAGTGGTTTTTTTTTTGTTGTTGTTGTTGTTGTTTTTTGCCTGAGCCTGAAATCTGATATGCAAGTGAATCCTAGTTATTGTCTGGGGAGATGATGTCATGGCTGGGAAAAGGACCAGAAAGCTGGATCAGGGAAGAAAGTAGCTCTCTAATATGGGAAAGGGGTATAAACATTGTTGACTGTAAACCCCATCAATTTGATGTGATCTGGGGCCCATAATTGGCTTAGGAGCCTGTGTGACCTCTGCATCCCTCTAGATCTGAGCTCACATTCTGTGGTCATGAGTAGGAACATTCCAAGCTGCCCCAGTATCGACCCATCTTCCTCAGGTGTAGCATAGAGTATGTTGTCCATCCTCCCTTTGGAGGATGGAACATTCTCTACCGTTGTTTATCCAAGTTGAGGGCAAGGTCCTATAGGGACCCACAAAGGGGTCTATTTTGTTGTTCCTGATAGAAATGACCGGTAACAATGGAAAGAGGGATTTATTCGAGTTTTAGGCCCATCAAGTCTGTTTGGGAATCTCAGGATTCCCTGATTAGGGCGCCAGCTTGCCTCAACCTTTTAATGCACAGGGCTGGCATGCCTGAGACAATAGAGGCCCCAGGTTCAACCCCAGGTTCAACCCTCAGCACTCTATGCCAGAGCTGAGCAGTGCTCTGCTTTCTCTCTTCCCAGTTCTTGTCTCATTCCCCCTCATAATAAATATCTTTTAAAGGAGGTGGGCAGGTGGTGGCACACTTGGTTAAGCACACACATTACGATGCACAAAGACATATGTTCCAGCCCTGGGCCCCCACCTGCAAGGTAGTGGAATCTTCACTAGTGGTGAAGCAGGGCTGCTGGTGTCTCTGTCTCTTTCCCTCTCACTACCTTCCCATCTGGTCTCAATTTCTTTCTGTCTTTATCCAATAATTAATTAATTAATTAGGCAATTAATTAATTTTTTTAAGACTCATGACCTGGATGATGGTGCAGTGGACTCTCAAGTTCTTTCTTTGCATCTGAGCCATATGTGCCAGAACCATATGTGGTTCTCATTCTCTCTTCTCCCTCGTTAATTAATAAATAAAAAATGTTCAATAAACTTATTTTACTTCTGAAATTCTTTTTCCCTCACTTTCTGCCTCTGCCTCCTTTTTATGACTTCTTAATCCAGCTTTGAAATTTAGTTATTTGACATGATCCATTTGCAATATTTGTTCCTCATAGCTCCTCATAGTTCCTCATAGTTCCTCATCAATGTCTTTGAGAAATGTACTGAGTCTGTGAACAATAGAAGGTGACAGAAAACAAGGGTCTTGGTTGCACTCTTTTTTCATTTCCAGAGCACTGCTCAGCTCTGGCTTATGGTGGAACCAGGGACTGGACTTGGGACTTTAGAGCCTCAGGCATGACAGTATGTTTTTATAACGATTATGCTACATCCCCCACCCTGCACTCTAAGAATTTATCCAAAAGAGGCAATCTTCTGGCAAATTCTGTCTCAATAAAACTGTCACACAAACAGGAAAGGAAAAGATTAGTTAACACATCCTTTAGAGAATTGATACAAAGTCCTACACTACACCCTCCCCAGAAACAAACCTAGGATTCATCAGCATGAAGGATAGTAACATTCTTCTCTTGATAAAGAAAATCCTGCAAGTATTAGCAGTGAGGAATGTGGGATCACAGCAAAGAGACTGAACTGATACAGACAATTTATATGCCAGCATTTAAGTGTGTCCTTTAACGACTAAAATCAATTCCAACACCTTATTTATGCCCTGCAAGTACACATGTATATATAGCAAACCAGCCATCAGAAGGGGGAAAAAAAATCTGTATCTTCCATATACCTCCAAAAACAGTGAAGTAGTGAATGAATCAAAACCTTACATAAGATAAAATATATTATGGACAGGATATATTCAAAGTTACAAAATTTTATTTTCCTTTTTTCTATTTTATTCTTCCTTGCCAGTGTACTTTTCTTGTAATTCATTCTCAATAAAAGCTAGCCTTACTGCAAGAAAAGGAGACTGACAACAAAAAGATGATGTCATCCTTTAGGCAAATTGCACTGTTATTACAGAACCACATGTACTCTCATTCATTTGTCTCTGCTGACCCCACTCCACAGGAAGGTTTTCCAGGGCAGACGTGAGCTCCCTTGGCAACAAAAGTGATGGAGAGTGCACATTCATTTTAAAATCCCAAGAGACAGATTTTAGTAAAGCTTGACTTTTTAGAAATGCACTGTGAATAAAGCAATCGAATGTCCTCAATTCTGATTAAAAACCACAAAGAATCTTGAGCATAAAACAACCTCCAAATTTTATTCTCATTATAGAAATATTTTCTTAATTTAAAGGCATGCTACCACTCAAGCCCCTACACGACCCCCATCTCTCACCTTCTTAACCTCTCCTCCCCTCTCAGTTTCTCTGTCTTTATCCAATAATAAATACATATGTTTTAAAGCTAGAATTTTTTTTAAGTTTTATTTTCTTTCTTTTTTTTATTTAAGAAAGGATTAATTAACAAAACCATAGGGTAGGAGGGCTACAATTCCACACAATTCCCACCACCCAATCTCCATAACCCACCCCCTCCCCTGATAGCTTTCCCATTCTCTATCCCTCTGGGAGCATGGACCCAGGGTCATTGTGGGTTGCAGAAGGTGGAAGGTCTGGCTTCTGTAATTGCTTCCCCGCTGAACATGGGCTTTGACTGGTTAGTCCATACTCCCAGTCTGCCTCTCTCTTTCCCTAGTAGGGTGGGTCTCCAGGAAGCGGAGCTCCAGGACACATTGGTGGGATATTCAGTCCAGGGAAGCCTGGCTGGCATCCTGATGTCATCTGGAACCTGGTGACTGAAAATAGAGTTAACATACAAAGCCAAACAAATTGTTGAGCAATCATGGACCCAAAGCTTGGAATAATGGAGAGGAAGTGTTAGGGGGATACTCACTGCAAACTCTAGTGTACTTCTGCTTTCAGGTATATATTTTGCAGTAGTTTATGGATACGTGTGAACATATGCTCTCTGTCACAGAAACTGGTGTATATCTAGGTTTTGGGACTTTGTTAGAAAGTGAACCACCTGAGATGGAATTAGAGTATACTACGAAAGGAAAGGTCTCACCCGAGTAATGAAGCTGAAGGGTTGTCATTCCACACGTGAAGTCTCTGGACACAGTCTGAGCTGAAGCATGTTGAGGTGGCCATCATTGCGTTGATTAGGTTGTGATCGGCAGATGCAATATTATTTGATATGGATTGGGAGAGGCATACGGGAAAGTGGGCCCTATCCAAGGGTTCCAGGACTGGGGGAAGTAGAGGCTCTATAGTGGAGATGTGAGGTTCCTGCTGTCTTAGGGTTCAAAAAGACAATTGACAGTTAATGTTATCATCACATTATTTGGTAATTGGGTTAACTTTGAAAAGTCCTTTTGTTAGGGTTTGCTGTATAGTATCCATTATCTTGTATATAGCTGTGCTATTGGTTGCTTCTGATCTAGTTGGTCTAGGCTTTTGAGAGAGTCCGCATATCAAATACACAGCCTATATATTAAAAAGATTCAGTCTGTGTTTTAAAAACTTCGAGACATACAATTAATTTTCCCCCCCTCATATTAATTAACTAGTGATTTATATGACTACACTTTACTAGGAGTGTACATAAACACCATTCCCACCACCAAAAGACTGTGACCCATCCCTCCCACCCACTCCCACCCCCCACTGGCCCAGGAAGCTGCATGTCTACCCCTCACCACAGGGTTTTTACTTTGGTACCCTACTTACAATTTGGTCAGGTCCTGCTTTTAGTTTCCCTTTCAGATCTTCTTACTCAACTTCTGTTTGATGAGTGGGATCATCCCATACTCATCTTTATCTTTCTGACTTAGCTCACTTAACATAATTCCTTCTAGCTCTGTCCAAGATGGGTCAGAGAAGGTGGTTCAAGAAGGCTGCTCATGGGTACAATGCATGAATGAGACCCTCAGATAATAATACCCCAGTGCCTTACAAAGATGTCTTCACGTAAGAATAAGATCCTCTGATTTTTTGTTTGTTTGCTTTGTTATTGCCTCCAGAGTTATTGCTGGGGATCCATGCCTGCACCATGAATCCTCTGCTCCTGAAGGCTATTTTTTTCCCTTTTGTTGCCATTGTTGTTTTTCATCGTTGTTGTGGTTGTTGTTACCGATGTTGTTGTTGTTGGATAGGACAGAGAGAATTGGAGAGAGGAGGGGAAGATAGAGAGGGGGAAAGGAAGATAGACACCTGCAGACCTGCTTCACCACTTGTGAAGTGACCCCCCTGCAGGTGGGGACCCGGGGGTTCAAACCCAGATCCTGAAGCCAGTCTTTGCACTTCACGCCATGTGTGCTTAACCTGTTGCACTATCACCCGGCCTCCTGAGCCTCTGTTCTTAAAGTTCCCATGTATGTGCAAGCATACAGATATGTATAAATATTCTTTCCCTCAAATAGCAATGTGTCTCCTACAGTGAGTGCAGTTGGAAGTCTGCCTCTGTAAAGCCAGTGTGCCCATCTTACAATTTCTGAGTGTTAGCTTCTCAAGGTTCTGTTTCCTCTTTCTCCAGAGAATCCTCCTCCCCACCTACCCTATGAAGCACTGCAGCAAACATGGAGATGGGACAAAAGATGGGACAACTCTGTGTTGCAAATCGTGCTCCAGAACTGCCCCTGAGGTCAGGACAATACTGCTGTCCCTTGATACCACCCCCCTTGCTTCACTTGTCTCCCTGTCCTACCTCATTCCCATCCTCCCTTGCTCCTGGAAGCAATATCCCCCCAAAACACAAACATTCCCATCTCGGCCTTTGCTTTCAGAAATCCTAAGCAAGACACCTAATAACTGCTCCTTACCTTGAATTTCCAGCTTATTTACCTCTTGGAAAAGACTCTATAACTGCACATATGCATCTGTCTCGCTATTTTAACAGCCACATACCACTCCATTAAATGGATTTACCACAACGTAGCACATTCCCAATCTAATCATTTCCAATAGTTGCTCTCTGGGAACTTAAAAATCTAACTTTTACATACTTAAATGCAATTACAGTTTTGCCACATTTCAAGTATCTATAGTTATTTGCTGAGCAGCTTTTCTTCAACTTCATTAGCTACAAAACTTTAGTGCTTTGCTATCTTCTAAAAAAACAAAGCTTTATCCTAAAGGCAATTTATCTTTTTTTTTCCTTTTTTTTTTTAATTTGAAAGGACAGAGAGAATTTGAGAAGGGAGAGAGAGACGGAGAGATAGAGAGAGACACCTGCAACTTGCTTCACTGTTCAGTAAGCATCGCCCCTGCAGGTGGGGAGTGGGTGACTCAAACCCAGGTCCTTACCCATGGAAACAGATACACTTAACTAGGTGTACCATCACCCAGCTCCTCAAAGAAATCTATCTCTAAATCTGACAAGATATGAAGATGCAGCTGGCTCCTGGCCCTTGTGTTTCTTAATCCTCACAGCCTGAACCTTTTAGCATCAGATCAAGAACAAGTCTCATAACTGGGAAAATGGTACAACTGGTAGTGTTTGGGCTCTTATGTCTGAGGCTCCTAGTCTGATTCCCAGCACTACATGGACCTGCTTCTTTCTCTCCTCCCTATGTTTTACATGAAACTCTCTCAAACATGTAACCAATTAAAAAATAATAACTCTTAAGTGGAAAAAATGTAGGGGCTAAATGGTGACACACCTGATGCAGTACACACATTACCGTGTGCAAGGGCCCAGCCTCAAGGTCCTGATCCCCACCTGCAGGGGGCAGCTTTATGAGCAGTGAAACCGTGCTGCAGATCTTTCTCTTTCTCCTGCCCCTTCCTTCTCAATTTCTCTGTATCTATGAGAGCTTGTTTGAAGGTTCTAGCAGGGCAGCGCAGCTACTGTATACCCATACCCTCGACTGAAGACCAGTCTGTCTTACTGGTCCGTCTCTATTTGGGGAAGGTTGTCCACTTTGACCAAGTGTGCAGCTTTCGGGGGAGGGGGGGACACACATGCATGAAACAGTGAGGGAGGGAGGGGACACCTGCCTAGCCAACCAGATCAGTCGAATAAACCTGGCAATCAATGCAATGACTAATGTCACAGACAGATAGCCCTTACATCCTCTCTGTCTCTATGGGAAAAAAAAGGGTTGGGGGGGGACTGGAAGCCACCAGAAGCAATGAATTTGACATGCAGGCATGGAGTCCCACTGATAACCCAAATAAATAAGTCTCCATTCTAAACAGGAGAAAAACAAGGAATGCAAAATGCTAAAGGTAAGGCTCTAAATCTCTGGGCCTCACTTTGCACTCCCTGCTGAAAGAGACATGGATGCACCTATGAGTCTAGTATTATTTCTTGACTTTTAAACCCACTACTCCCAAATGACAAAGGTTCATTCCCAAAGACAACACAATCCAATCCCCAAGAGAAAGAGAGCTATTTCCCATTCTCCCACTGACAGAAAATTTTATTTATTTTCCCTTTTGTGGCCCTTGTTGTTTTATTGTTGTAGTTATTATTATTGTTGTTACTGATGACATTGTTGTTGGGTAGGACAGAGAGAAATGGAGAGAGGAGAGGAAGACAGAGAGGGGGAGAGAAAGACACCTGCAGACCTGCCTCACCGATTGTGAAGCAACTTCCCTGCAAGAATGACAGGATAGTGATGAGGAAGAGCATAGTTGTACTATCCTCCCATTTCTCAGAACTTCTGGTTATTGTTCAAAAAGTAAATTTGGAGAAGTTAAACTGACAGGAAATAACACACATGTTGAGTTACAAGGTGACAAATATTGTGAGATCCGTTTTTTTAGAAAAGGATGAAAATGGGCTGATGTGATAAGGAGTAGAACTCCCCACACCACCTCAGCTAATGGGAGACTTCCCTTTCCTTCCTCATTTCCATGGGCTCAGGAGTTGCAAAGGCACTTTGGGCTCCCAGCTTTAAAGAACAATTTGCTCTTGTATAAACCATTTTTACCCTCTCAAGTTTAAAGCCAAGTTTAGAGTCAAGTCTGATGGAGGTTAATAAGTTGCAGCTGCTCCCTGGAAACAGAGGACACAGTGGGACACATGCCTACCAGAGCTGGCCCAGGATGGGGAAAAGGGGATGAAGTACCTAAGTCAGCAGAATAAAAGGATGGTGGGATTTCAAGTGTGAACAGTCTTTTTAAAGACTTACTTTTGTTTTTGATAGAGATAGAGAGAAATTGAGAGGAAATGACAGAGAAGGAGAAATGACAGAGAAGGAGAGAGGAAGAGAGACACTCGTTGTACGGCTTCTCCACTTATGAAGCTTCCCCTCTGCAGGTACACCATGGAGGAGGGGGTAGAGAGGAAAGACAAAAAACTCACCATGAAGGGTGCATGCCTAGCTATGTGACTTCAGACTCTATCACACATAAGAAAGAGACAACCTAATAAAGCTATGAAGAATTTTCAGATTTGTTTTTCCTGAATATGAATTTGATTCTGAGTTGTCAAAACAAGAGCTCCACTGCAAACTCTAGAAAGCATAGACTATAATATCTCAACCCAATAAAAAGCTACCTTAACTGGGAGTCGGGCAGTAGCGAAGTGGGTTAAGCACACGTGGTGCAAAGCGCAAGGACCAGTGACTTAAGCGCACGTGATGCAAAGCGCAAGGACCAGCATAAGGATCCAGGTTTGAGCCCTAGGCTCCACACCTGCAGGGAGTCGCTTCACAGGTGGTGAAGCAGGTCTGCAGGTGTCTTCTCTCCCCCTCTCTGTCTTCCCCTCCTCTCTCCATTTCTCTCTGTCCTATACAACAACGACATCAATAATAACTACAACAATAAAAAAAGACAACAAAAAGGAATATTTTTTTTTAATTTTAAAGCTACCTTAACAAGGATCAGAAATGCTAAATAACTTATAATTCCTTGTAAACCCAAGCTCTCTACTATAAATTTTCATGCAGCACCAGGGAATTAAGAGCCTCACACATGCATGACACTGCCAAGCAATCTACCCAGCCCATTTTTTTTTTATTCTACATACTTAGAGATAAAGAAAGAGGGAGAGTTAGGGAGAAAGTAGAGGGGAAAGACGACATCAATAATAATAATGACTACAACAATAAAACAAGGGCAACAAAAGGGAATAAATAAATACTTTTAAAAACTAGAAAATTAAAGAAAACTGTTAATACTACATGTCAGCATTTGAGCTCAACGTTTGAAAGTCTCTCACCTTGTGAACAAGACAGAGAGATGTGGCACAGATAATCACAAAGACAGATGTTAATTATGAGTCAATGACTGTTCAGACTCTCTTATCTACTACTACTGTGGGATTCTGTTTTCCGCCTTGTCCTGTTCATTGACTAAACAGAAGAGTCATTTATTTGATGACTGGGAGAGGAAACTAACATTTTTGTTTTTGTTTGTTTTGCTAGTGGCAAAGAGAAAGAGATAATAGTGAAAAGAGACCACAGCACTGAAGCTTCCTTCAATGTGTGAAGGGCTGGGCTCAAACCTGGGTCACACACATGCCAAAGCAGCACACTATCCAACTGAGCTATTTCGCCAGCCCAGTAACTAACATTTTGGGGCTGTTTGTTTATTTTGTTTCTAACTTTTCTATTTTAGGTGCCCACCAGACAGCTCACCAGGAGCAAAACTCCCTTGCCATGCACAAGACCCCAGTCCCAGCCCAGCCCCAGTGGCCCTAGGGGATATTTCAGTGCCATGGTGTCTCTCCCTCTCTCTTTCTATCTCTTTCTGTCTCTGTATGAAAAAAGTCAGCCTGGGTGGTGAAGTCCTAGAAACAAAGATAGTGTGTAAGCATATGAATACCTTGAGTTATTAGAAGGTGTGTTTCCATTCACTGAAGAATGTCAAGCAGAAGTTCCTCAAGTGACAACCAACTTATTATAAAAGTAATTGAATCTTCTGAGTGAAAATTTGACTTCAATAGCTTTTATTTATTTTTTAAAATGTATTATTATCTTTATTGAATAGAGACAGCCAGAAATTAGGAGGGAGAGGGGTGACAGAGAGGGAGAGAGACAGAGAGACAGCTGCACCCCTGCTTCACCTCTCATAAAGCTTTCCCCTTGCAGGTGGGGGCTGGGGCCTGGAACCCTGGTCCTTGCACATTGTAATGCATGCGCTCAACCAGGTGAGCCACCACCCGGCCCCCCTTCAATAGCTTTTAAAGTCCCATCACCACTGAAATCCTGTTACTTGCATAGACAGGGTTTTAGCAAAACCAATAGGTTTTGCTAAATTCTGTATGTAGTTTTCTCACAATACCTATAGGTGACACTGTGATATAAGAATAAGCAAACCGCTGCCTGATTGTTCAGAGCTGTTTATGGGAATAGGTAATGATGACAATGTTCCAAATTTTTATGCTTTATTTATTTCATAAGTAATAGAGTTTAGGGTGGAGGGTAGATACCATAATGGTTATGCAAATAGACTCTCATGCCTGAGGCTCCAGAGTCCCAGGTTCAATCCCCCACACCACCATAAGCCTAAGAAAGAAAGAAAGAGAGATGGAAAAAAAGAAAGAAATAGAGTTTCACACGGAGATCAAAAGAGAGGACAGAGCATGACTCTGGCTCACTGGGGGCTGGGGTGGGGGTGTGCTGTGGAAGAGGGGGGGTGTCAGAGGACACACCCAAGAAACCCCATGCCAGTCCTATAATCAGTTGAGCTATTTCCCCTGCCACTAGAATGTTTCTGAATTGTTTGTTTCTTTTAATCTGTAATCTGGGCTCGGGAGACACAATAATGCATACAAAAAGAATTTACATGCCTGAGGTTTCAAAGATCCCAGGTTCAATCCCCCCTAGTACCACCGCACCACCATAAGCCAGAGCTGAGTAGTGCTCTCGCTAAAAAAAGGGGGGGACGGGTGGTGGCACACCTGGCTGAGTGCACATACTACAATGCACAAGGACCCGGGTTCAAGCCCCCTGGTCCCCACCTGCAGGGGGAAAGCTTTACGAGCAGTGAAGTAGTGCTGCAGGTGTCTCTCTGTCTCTCCCCTTCTCTATCACCCCCTTCCCTCTTAATTTCTGGCTGTCTCTATCCAACAAATAAAGATTTTTTTAAAAAAAAACTTTTAAAAAAGGGAAGGGAGGGAGGGAGGAAAGAATGCACTGGAAAAATAGAGTGATAACTTGCTGGGAAATTGTGCAGATGCAGTCACATCTGCCATGTTGTCCCCTCAGGCTACTGCTAGTTCCCCGAGAGTTGGGACATTCTCGGAGTGCCTGTTTCGCCATGTTGTGCCCTCAGGGCATTGTCTATTTCCCCGCGATATTTGGAGTGTTTTGGTCACTCCTCCCCCTTCCCATTCTCATGAGAGTTATTATCCTATCCTGGAGTGCTATGGTTACTCCTCCCCCTTCCCATTCTCACGAAAGCTGCTCCTATAAAAGCCCTTCTTCTTCCGCACCTCACTCTCTTGCCAGTGCTTCACTTTGGTGTTCAGATGCAGGAAAAATTACTGCGTGAGGCGGCCATTTTCACTACCTCCACGTGGCCCAACCTGCTTCTCTAGCACCCAACTCTGAGGTGCCAGCGCAAATAAAGATTTGTGTTTCCTCTTTGCTCCAGACCCCTCCTCTCTCTCTTCTCCGCGACCCGCACACAACAACATCTGGTGCCCATCTTGTTCCGCACCCACGCCCCGCTGGGTGGCCCAGCCTGAGGTCCCTGAAAGCTGCTCAGACACAGGTAAGTGGCATCCGCCCACCTCTGTGGCCCCGCGTTTCCCTCCACCATGGGAATTTTTTTGTTTTATGAGGAGGTGTCCCAGTTATTATCTCCTTCTGCCCTGGGACAGATTCACGCTCTCACAGACGGTTTAATTTTCACTACCCCTTGGATTTTTATAACTGTGGTCGCCACTTACAAGATATGTACAACATGGTCTGCCATGAGGATAAGTGACCTTGAGGCTTAGATACGAGAGTTAAAGCACATGTGCTTAAGACTCAGACGCCCTCAGCGATCATCAGATAGACCCAGAACTTCCGTTCCCACAGACACGTACAAGTGTTCGGAAGCTCCTCCTCCGACCCCGCCCCCTGCCACTTCTCCTGAGATACAAGAGTTAAGAGATATGTGCTTACAACCTAAACACCCTAAGCAATTTGCAGTCAGCACCCAAACTTCTGTCCCTGCAGACATGTGCTCAGTTCCTTCTGCGGCTTCCATGACCCCTTCACCCGCTGTCCCTGCAGACACATGTTCGGCTCCTTCTGCAGACACATGTTCGGTTCCTTCTGTGGCAGACACGTGTTCAGCTCCTTCTGCTTCTCTGGCCCCGCCCCTGCTTCCCTTGAGGCTTCCGGTTCTCTAGCCCCTCCTCCTACCGCCCGGTTTTGCCTTCCCCTGAGGCTTCTGCTTCTCTGACCCCACCCCCTGCTGATACGTCATCATTAAGAGACCTAGTGGCTGAGGTACGGGAGTTAAAGGCAGCATTTAAGGACTTTAAACCATATGCAGTCCACCCCGAGAGCTCCGTCCCCGTAGATATGCGTGCAGTTTCCCCTGCGGCCACTACAGCAGTTTCCACGGCACCTTCCACTTCTGTAGCTCCCTCTCCCGTGCCATCAGACCAAATCCACACCTTCTCGGTAAACATGGCCCCTTCTAAACAAAACCCTCAGCCATGGCAGCCATACTCCTCTAAAGATTTCTGAGCACTCATGCAAGCGGTAAGGGAGGACGGCATTCACACTGCATGGACCAAGTCTGTTTTAAGGAGTTTTTACCACCATCTTAACACGCCGCAGGATTGGAAGGGACTGGCTCGTGCTGCATTCCCAGACCCCCTCTACCTACAGTGGAAGGCATGCTTCCGTGATGAGTGCTCTAGACAGTCGCAGGAAAATAGTAACAAACAGGTAGAATGGGATTCTGATGCTATGTTTGGAGAAGGAGCTTATGAATCTGGAGCTCAGCAGGTAGAAGCCAGGTTTCCAACCGGTTATGTTGAACAGGTACGCATCTGCGCAACACAAGCATGGCAAAGTGTGACCCCACCCAATGTAGATTCATCAGTTCCCATTAACTCTTTTCACCAAGGCACTGATGAATCATTAGCGAGCTTCATCTCAAGGGTGAAGACAAGCTTAGAAAGGTTTATAATCCTGACGTCCGCTCACTACTCCTGCACTCTATTGCCTGGGAAGGCATGATACCCCAATTCCATCAGGCATGCCTTAATCTTAAACACCTACACCCAGATAATTGGATTTTAGCGACACAGGAACTTACATCAGGTTATTATGGGGCACCCGCTACAACACAGGTTTATGCAGTTACCCCACGTAATCACAACGGGGCGTGCTTTCAGTGCGGTCGCCAAGGACATTGGCATAACCAATGTCCTGATAAGCTGCGACCACGCCTCCAGTCAGGGAAACCCCGCCTCCAGTTAGAGCGACCACGCCTCCAGTCAGAGCAACCCGCTTTCAGTCAGGGAGCCAGAGGCCACGTACTGTTTGTCCAAGATGTCGTAAGGGGTTTCATTGGAAGAGAGATTGTTAGCCCCAATTTCATAAAGATGGTTTGCCCCTGAATGGTACAAATTCGGGGACTGAGATTTTGTGGACCACACCTGTTTTAGAACAGGGTCACCCTTCTATGACAGTAAAGATTGGCAATATTCCTTTTAAATTTTTGATTGACACAGGGCAGCAAAGACGATTTTAAGGCAAGAAGAGGTTCCCCAAGATTGGGAACTTATCCCTGGACCCAGTATACATGGAGTAGGAGGGGTGACCCAATCATTTCGCACACGAGACTCGCTCATGTGGGAAGACCCGGAAGGTTCTACCGGACACTTCTGCCCTTTGGTAGCTGATATTAGCACCAACCTTCTGGGCAGGGATATTCTGGAATGTCTTGATGTTAGGATATCCACAGATGCCTCTGCAGAGCGTAACATTCATTCCCGTGAGACCAGGTCTAATCAGCACCCCCAATACTAAATGCCACTGTTTGTAGCCAAACACCCCGCTTAAGCTAGCTTTCTCGTGAGCCTGTCTGGGTGGAACAGTGGCCTTTACCTAGGGATAAACTAGAAATTTTAAAAGAGCTCGTCCGAGAGCAGTTGTCCTTGGGACACATTCGCCATTCTCGAAGCCCATGGAATACTCCCGTCTTTGTGATTAAAAAGCACTCGGGAAAATGGTGCCTCCTTCAAGATCTCCGTGCAGTTAATAAAACCATGCAGGTCTGGAGCTCCCCCCAAAGGGGTTTGCCTCTTGCTTCTGCAATCCCCACGGGAATTCCAATCATAGCTATTGATATACAAGATTGTTTTTTCTCTATTCCCTTGCATCCACAAGATTGTAAACGTTTTGCCTTCTCTGTTCCTTCTATTAATAACGCCAGCCCTGCTGACAGATTTGAATGGGTGGTGCTGCCCCAGGGTATGGCCAATAGTTCTACAATTTGTCAGGAGGCTGTTAAATCTGCCCTTTTCCCATATATTCATAAGGGCCTTCATGTTTTTCATTATACAGATGATATTTTAATATGGGGAAAATCAGATACAGATCTCTATGCCTTACGTGATTTTCTCATTCCTGCATTAAAGAAAAGCGGCCTTAATGTAGCTCCTGAGAAGATACAGCTAATTCCTCCAATATCTTTCTTAGGTTCAGAGATTTCTTTAACGCAAATTCGTCCCTTAAAACCTAATGTCACCTTTCCTTCTAACCTTACTCTTGCTTCTTTACAAAGTTTTCTAGGAAATTTAAATTGGCTTAGGCAGTATCTCTATCTGCCTACAAGCTGCCTCCAACCACTGTTTGACCTGTTAAAAGGAAACAAACAGCCTTCCTCAAAACGTAAGTTAACTCCCGAGGCCTCCTCGGCACTGGAAAGGGTTAACCAGGCCCTCCAGCACATGCACCTTGTTCGATTCTCCCCCTCCTCTCCGGTAAACCTTCTAATCTTCAACTCCACCCCCACAGTAGTAGGGGCATTGTGGCAAGACCATGGGGTTCTTGAGTGGCTTCACAAGCCAGTAGGAGGAACTCCAAGACTCCTCACTGAGATAGACGCGTTAGCATTCATGGTTCGCCAAGGGAGAAATAGGTCTGTGCAGGTCTTAGGGAAAGAACTGGATTTAATTATTCTGCCATTTTCTCTCACAGATACAGAGTGGCTTATACGCCATCATTGCCGCTTTGTCATAAGCTTCGTGGGGTTTCCAGGACAAATAGATAACCATTTTCCTTCCAATAAATTGATAGCTTCTTTACCTCTTCTGCCTCTACTAGCACCTAAACTTTTCTCTCGAGATCCCATTCCTTCTGCTCCTACAGTCTTCACTGATGGTGGAAAAAAAGGGAGCTTCTGCCCTTATATATTACCCGGACAAACAATCTCCTAAACCTCTCTTTACTGAGCTTCCTGAGAATTCCCCTCAGTACAAAGAACTTTATGCTGTTTTCCTTGCATTAAAAGCTGTACCAGAATCCTTCAACCTTTTTTCTGACAGTGTGTATACTGTTAACTTACTTCCATGGCTTGCTCGTTCTTATGTGAAAATTGATGACAACCCACTTCCCCCTCTCTTGATTCAAATCGCCTCTATGCTCTCTTCTCAAACCCAACTGCTGTATATTCAACACCTTCGTTCCCACAGCCCTCTTCCTGGTTCCCTGTCCGAAGGGAATGCTGCAGTTGACCACATTGCCTCCACAGGAACTTTCCCAGTCTCTGTCTCTGATCCTGCTGATTTCCATTCTCTAACCCATGTTAATCTTAAAGGTCTTTGAGCTCGATTTCCTGATGTTCCTGTACCTCAGTTAAAACATATCCTTGCTACATGCTCTTCTTGTGCAAGTCTCATAAAGACACCTGCTATCCAGACCCTTGGGGTTAACCCCCGAGGTTTAAAAGCTAATGCTATCTGGCAAACTGATGTCACCCACATACCAAACTTTGGCAAACAAAAATATGTGTTTGTCTCAATTGATACCTTTTCTAAATTTATGTGGGCTACAGCTCAGACAGGAGAAAGCTCTAAAAAGCTTAAAAGCCATATGCTTTCCTGTTTTGCTGTGATGGGTGTACCTCTTCAACTGAAAACTGACCGTGGACCGGTGTTTACCAGCAAACAATTTAAAGATTTTTTGTTCCCTCTGGAACATTACTCATACCACAGGCATTCCCTATAATCCACATGGACAAGGCATTGTTGAGAGGGCCCATTAAACCCTTAAGGCTCAACTAAATAAAATTAAAGGAGGAATGTACCCCCCGAATATCCAGCTAGCAAAAGCCTTAACTACGTTAAATCTTTTTAATATTTACAATAACTCGGACTTACCTCCTATTATTCTTCACTGGCAAACACCATCTACTCTCCCATCTATAAAGGTCAAATGGAAAGACCCACTTGATAAAATTTGGAAAGGGCCTGACCCTCTGTTGACCATGGGAAGAGGTTTTGCATGCATTTTCCCACATAATTACTCTAAACCTGTCTGGGTTCCTGCCCACCATGTCCGACAATACCCTCATGATGGTACTGTTATCCCTGAAGAACTAGAAATAATACAAGAGGACTAGATGCAGGATACATCCCAGGATCCATAATATGACATGGCAGAACCTACAAAAGTTGGCTCACAGAACCCTCTCTCCTACACCTTCTCTGAATGTCTTATGTTATGACTGGACAGTTGTGTTTTGTGAGTGAGTGTGTTGAATGACCAAAAATTTTTGTATGACCCATCTGCTCAGAGTACTCTAAATGTTAAAACCATTGTCACTAACATGCGTTAACTCTCTAAGTAACCTGAGTCTGTTTATAGTCCAAAGTCAATTATAGTAAACCTCTAACTTGTTACAAGTTTTATTTTTTTTTCACAAGTAGGTGATTACAGCTATCAAGCCTTCATATGAGGAATCATCTGTTCATATGGTAAGGTATTAAACTGTAAGAAGTTCCTCCATAGTCAACCTATGTGAATTAACAACATTCACATATTCTTGTACACTTAACTGGTGTATCTTGTCTTGCCACCATAGGCCTGCCTTTGTCAGCCAACAATTTAAAGAAATTTCCCTTTATAACATCACCCATGCCACGGACATCCTTTACTACCCCCCAAAGACAAATGGCTGTTCCCCTGCACATCATATCCACTGACTGCTTCCCTTAGACTTAAGATATGATCCCACCTCTTCATACCAATGGATACATTCCCCCTTCCTTACCTGTCTACCCTTAGTTGTGGGACCCTAGCTTGTTCTACTTCTGCTCACAATAGGTCCTATAATCCTTTTTTCCCCAAGATTTTAATTTATTTATTAATGAGAAAGATAGGAGGAAAGAGAAAGAACCAGATATCTTTCTGGGCATTAGATAAAAGGAAAGGGGGAGATGCTGGGAAATTGTGCCAATGCAGTCACATCTGCCATGTTGTCCCCTCAGGCTACTGCTAGTTCCCTCGAGAGTTGGGACATTCTCGAAGTGCCTGTTCAGCCATGTTGTGCCCTCAGGGCATTGTCTATATCCCCGCGATATTTGGAATGCTTTGGTTACTCCTCCCCCCTCCCATTCTCACGAGAGTTATTATCCTATCCTGGAGTGCTATGGTTACTCCTCCCCCTACCCATTCTCGTGAAAGCTGCTCCTATAAAAGCCTTTCTTCTTCCGCACCTCGCTCTCTTGCCAGCGCTTCACTTTGGTGTTCAGATGCAGGAAAGGTTACTGCATGAGGCGGCCATTTTCGCTACCTCCACGTGGCCCAACCTGCTTCTCTAGCACCCAACTCTGAGGTGCCAGCGCAAATAAAGATTTGTGTTTCCTCTTCACTCTGGACCCCTCCTCTCTCTCTTCTCCACGACCCGTGCACAACAACAGGACAACATACTCTTATCTTCCACCTGAGAAAGATGCATCCTGAAATTGGGGCAGCTTGGAATGTTCCTACTCATGACCACAGAATGTGAGCTCAGATCTACAGGGATGCAGAGACCATATAGGCTCCTAAGCTGAATATGGGCCCCAGATCACATCAAATCAATGGGGTTTACAGTAAAAAATACTTATATACCTTTCTCATATTTGGGAGCTACTCTCCTCCCTGATCCAGCTTTCTGGTCCTTTTTCCAGCCATGACATCATCTCCTGAGACAATAACTTGGATCTACCTCATATCAGATGTCAGGCTCAGGAAAAAACAAACAAACAAACAAAAAAAAAAAAACTAGTATAGTCATGGGCCCTTTCAAATATAACTAAAATAGGCCTACTAGCTATCTACAAAATGGAGACCCCCAAATCTTCATCTGTAATATCCCAGCCTTTAGGTTTATGATTATCCAACAATTTGTTTGGCTTTATATATTAACTAGTCTTTCAGCCACTAGTTCCAGATACTAACATGATGCCAAACAGACTTCCCTGGGCATATGACCCCACCAATTTGTCCTGGAGCCCCGCTTCCCCAGAGCCCCGCCCCAACTAGGGAAAGAGAGAGGCAGGCTGGGAGTATGGATTGACCTGTAAATGCCCATGTTCAGTGGGGAAGCAATTACAGAAGCCAGACCTTCCACTTCCTGCAATCCACAATGACCTTGGGTCCATACTCCCAGAGGGATAAAGAACAGGAAAGCTATCAGGGGAGGGGATGGGATATGGAGGTTTGGTGGTGGGAATTGTGTGGAGTTGTACCCCTCTTATCCTATGTTTTTTGTGTTTCCTTTTCATAAATAAAAATTTTTAAAAAGGGGGGCAACAAGAGTGGGAAAAAATAGCCCCCAGGAGCAGAGAACTCATGGTGCAGGCACTGAGCCCCAGCAATAACCCTGGAGGCAAAAATAAATAAATAAATAAATAATCACAGGTAAAATCAAGGTAAATCTCCTGGTTCACTTTTAAATATAAAGAAGAAATAAATAAATCAAACTTAGGGAGCCAAGTGGTGGTGCACCTGGTTCAGTATACAAGGACCTGGATTCAAGCCCCTAGTCCCCACCTGCAGGGGGGACACTTTGAAAGTGGCAAAGCAGGTCTACAGATACCTGTCTCTCTCCCTTTCTATCTCCCCCCCCTCAACTTCTCTGTCTCTATCCTTTAATAAATAAAAATATTTTTCAATGAATAAACTTTATTTAAATAGCAGATTCATTACAAACCACCTGTTAGATGGACCATTCTTGATCAAACAGCCTTCTGAGCCACCGCTTAGAAGAGTTTTATAAATATCTGATCCTCATATTCCGTAAGGCCAGAGGCACTTCTTTAACTGGGGTCTATGTATATGCCTTGAGCTGCCAGGGAAGTAAAGACAGCTCAGGAGGTGTTTTGACAAGTGTCGTAAGTCCACAAATTCATCAAAGCTCTGTGCTTCTAGAGAGAGAAAAATCTCAGGAGGAATGAAGTAATGGCTTAAAAAACTACCTCTGCATTCTCTGCTTTGATTCTGGCTACAATCTTGGCCAACTCTGTCCTGTGTCTCTGCATTACTGCCTCCATCAGGGGGTGAACCTCTTCTTCTTGAGGAAGGAAGTTCTGCTCTTGTTCCTAGCATTCCCTCAGAGGCCATCTGGGTCCCTCATCACCTTCTATTTCTCCTGTAACCAGATGATCTACACTGTCAACCCTATCAGGAATCAGGTTCATGCTCAGGGTCACCTAATTTCATCCCAGCACTGTTGTTCTGGAGGGTCAGAGTAAATGATGGTCCTGATTCTGCCACCTGCCACCTTTCTCTTGTCCCTTGTTCTTTATCTTCCAACTCAGATATTGAGGACAAATTCACAGTCATCATAATTCCCACCAGAAGGTCTGGTTCCTCCAGGAGCTGAAGGAGCCAGAGTATGGACTCTTCTTCTAGAAGACTCTGATGATTCAGGGTCTTTACTCTCAACCTGGCTGGCAAACTCCTCCTCAGTGTCTGTAAGATTTTCCTCCATCTCTGTGTAAGCGTCCTGGGTGTCAACAAACTTCTTCTGCTCCATGGACTGTTCCTCGTCCTCGTTATCAATGAGTTCCTCCTCCACTTCTTCCTCATCTGCCGCCTCCCCCACCTCTTTCTCCTCTATCACCATCAGTACCAATTCCCCCTGCTCCTCCTCCTCTCCTGATCCCTTCACCCTAAACACAAACTACTACTCCTCCTGCTCCTCCTCCTCTTCAACTCCTCCACCAAAAATACTATCTCCTGCTGCTCCTCTGATTCCTTTTCCTCCTCCAATTCCTCCTCCAACTTCCTAGGCTCCTCTTGGTGTTCTTCCTCACCCTTCTTGGGCATCTACTCCTCCTCTTCCTCAGTCTTCTGAGGCTTCTTCTCACACTCCCTGGGCCCCTCCTCAGGATGAGTATGTGGCAGCTTCAGCTGCTCCATCTCCTGAGGGTTAGGGGCCTCCTCAACGGCCAGTTCTGGGTTCACCCTTGGCCTGAGCGAGCGAGTGGCTGAATGTTACAGCCACCTTTTCCTCCTCTGCCTGTGGGCAGGCACAGCAAAGTGGACGGAATTTCCATCTTGAACAGCACTTTGTCTCCCCTCTGGATTTCCTAGTGTTCCGGCGCCTATTTCTGCTGAAAACGGGCAAACAATAAGAAAACCTGTTTACACTGAAAGGTTTTGGACAAAATGAACTGGGTAGGGGGAAGTTTAGTTGCCCGGTTACAGGAGTTCCATGTTCTACTGACAACTACTATGATGAAAGTGACCTCACTTCCTGTGGCCAGAGTCCCTTCCTCACATAACACCTATGTGAGGTTATAGCATAAATTGAAGACTGTGGACAACTCTTTTTTTCTAATATTTCAGTTTGAGGGAACATGAGGCTAGAGAGGGTTTGACCCAATAGATGCTACACAGATGTCACATAAATCTTGAAGCTCAGGATATTGGTAAAGCTTTCTGAGTGCCTGAACATATCCCTCATCTTATTCTCCCACTGACAAAACATATCAAACTGGATGATACTATTATCACCATTCCTGCTCCTTCAAGAAGTTAGGCCAGACCACATTCCAGAGAAAAGTTAGCTTTTTCTCCAAATTCTCAGAAGTTATCAATCAAATCATATTGTAACAAAAATAGGTGAATTCACAAGAAACATACATTCAGGGGAAAAAATGCTCAGAACAACTGAGCAAACCATGTATTCATGTATCATGAAAACAAACTGCCAAATCCTGCTGTCAAAATCCAGCTACATGCAAGAAACAGAGGAAGATGTCTGATAAGGAGGGGGTAATAAGCAGGTCTGATGAAGAGAAGAAATGCCTGATATATTCTGGTTTTAGGAAAGATCACATAGAACGAACCTGCAAAAACAGGTCTGTAAGGAATAGTGTGCACTATTTTTCCTGGACAGCAGATCTAGGAAGCTACAAACTCACTTCCTTCTTCCTGTCCCTCCCAGGTTGCATAGCTTCTCTTTTCTGGCTCTTTGTAGCATGCACTGCCTGAAATCACAGTGAATTATGTTGTGTTATATCATCCTCTAGTGGCTTCAAAAACCTTCCCCTCTCATTTTTGTAAAGGCAGTATTCATCACAGAGCCAGGCAAATGTACAGTGTTTAGCTTAATAATTGGGCTAGAAGAACTGACAAAGATCTCATGTGATGGCTGGAACTAGATAACAGTCCCAGCTTCCCTGCCATCTTCCATTAAAGTAGGTTATACAGTGACCTGAGAGGTAGTGCAGAGCATAAAAGGTTTGGCTTGAGGTTGTGAGTCTGATCCCCAGCATTTCACTGAGATGCCACCTCATGACAAATTGATGCTTTGGTTTTCTTTCTTTCTCTCTCTCTCCCTCCCACCCCTCCCCTCCTTCTTCTCTCTCATTAATAAATAAATCTTTGTGCAAGGATCCCCATTCAAGTTCCTAACCCCTACCTGCAAGGGGAAAGCTTCATTTGCATTAGAGCATCATTGCAGGTGTCTCTCTTTCTCCCAACCTCCTCATTCCCTCTCAAGTTCTCTATCCAGAATAAATAAAAAATAAATAAATCTTTAAAAATAATAATGAAGTAAATATAGCAATTTTACCTATTGTTATTTATTATGCAACTTCAAGGAAATCCATTGTAACCTTTTGGAGAGCCTAGGAGCTTACAATTTCCAAGGGATACAAGTCCACTGTTAAGAACAAATACAGCAAATTGAAGCCTTGAAAGCTGGTCTTCACTCCAGAATATTATGATTACAAACATTCTGGAACAAACTTTCATATATCAGTCATGTTCTAAATATGATTAACAACTCATTAATTTTCCTTTTTGTCCTCGACATATTGTGTTTCACTTTATGTATTCATTCAACAAGTGTCAGTAGCTTCAGCCATGAGCAGAGCATGCTGATAGTTTGCATTAGATGGACTTGCAAATGGAACATATCTTGATCCTCAAAATGTTTGGTGTAAGGAGAAAGCAATACACACAGTATGACAGCAAAGAAGTTTTAGGAGTTAAATAAAGTCTCTTCTGAAATGATTCTCTTTGAATATATGGTATGTGTCCTCCATTCCTGACTGAATACTGCTCAACAACTGCCATCATCCACCTATACTGAAACTGACTAGGGATAATGGACCTCCAATTATTGATTTATTTTATTTTATTTATTTCTATTGGATAGAGACAAAGAGAAATCAAAGGGGGATGGGGAGGTGGGAGAAAGAGAAAGAGAGAGAGATAATGCACTGCAGCACTGCTTCATCATTCATGAAGCTTTCCCCCAACAGGTGGGGACAGGGGACTTAAACTCAAGTCCATTCACACAGTAAGGTGTGTGCTCAACCAAGTATGCCATCACCAGCCCCTCTCCTATTCTTCAGATAGCAAAAAGGTTACTGAATTGCAATACAGAAAAAAAAAATCTCTTGAAAATTACTGGTCTTAAGATACATTACCATAAACCATCAAGAGAGAAAAAAATAGCTAAGGTAGTAAACCTGAAACAACTTAATGGTCAATACTTTACCGGATATAGATATGGGTAGGTGTTGCTTAGGATTAGCAATCATGCAAAGTACCAGAACTGAGGTCCTATTAATAACTCTTCAATTTGAGCTCAGCTACTTCTTTAAAAAGTTTTAGTTTAAAAAATTATAAATAACTAGGTGTTAGAATTAAGATTGTGGGTCTGTATTGTTTTTGTTTGGGTTTTGTTGTTGTTTTAGTTTTATCCTTTTTCAGTAGGGAAATATTACCAAACAATTACTGACAAAGAAATGACAAGCAGCCAATATCACAGCAGCACTATTTATAATAGCCCTGCTGGAAAACAACCCTCTTGTGTCCAGCATCATGCTAGCCCAGCAAGTATTTATGAAAGTTCTGGTGTTTGCAAACATTTCTCTGAAGAGGAAATACATATGAACCATAGACATATGCAGAAATGCTCCACTTCCCTAATCATTAGAGAAGTGCAAATTAAAAGCACACTGAGATACCACCTCACACCTGTGAGAATAGTCTCCAGGAAATGATAAGTATCAGTGAAGATGTAGAGAGAGAGGAACTCTAATACACTGCTGGTGGGAACGTAAACTGGTGCAGCTATTATGAAGAATAGTATAGAGAATCCTTAAACAAATAAAAATGGAAATATCTTATGATCCAGCAATACTACTCCTAGGAATTTATCCAAAAGACATTAAAACACTAATTTGAAAGGACAAATGCGCCTCCATATTCATAGCTTCATTATTCACAATAGCCAAAGTATGGAAGCATCCTAAATGTCCATCAACAGATGACAGGGTAAAGAATTTGTGGGACATACACTCAATGGAGTATTACTCAGAAAGTAGAAAAGATAATATTATGTCCTTTGGGACAAAATGAATGGAACTGGAGGTAATGCTTAGTGAAGTAAGGAAGAAAATAAAGATCAATTACCTGATAGTTGCACTCATATGTGGAATATAGAGAACTGTAACACATTAACTTGAAAAAAAAAAAGTGGGAATTGGGAGGTAGTGCAGTGGGTTAAACGGACGTGGTGCACCATTTCTCTCTGTCCTATCCAACAACGATGACAACAATAATAAACAACAATAAAACAACAAGGGCAACAAAAGGGAATAAATAAATCAATTGAAAAAAAAGATAACTTAGAAAGAAAAGTTAACCCTCTACTAAGACCTTGAGAAAACTATAGTGGTTATTGTTGTTGGGTGGTTATTGTTGGTGAGGGTATACAACTACTATCTTACAAACTTATAAATTACTATTAAATCACCAATTTAAAATTTTTCTTAAAGAAAGTTATGGTTTTGACCCAGGAGGTGCCACAGTAAATAAGGCATTAGACTCTTAAGCTTGGAAACCAAGTTCAATCTACAGCATTGTATGTAAGTGACGTTCTGGTTCTCTCTCTCCTGTCATAAGTAAATAAATATTTTAAGAGAAGAATGAAGAGAAGGAGAAAAAGAGGAAAAAGAAGGGGGCTGGGCAATGATACTCACCTGAAAATTCAACAATATATAACCAGGATATCTTCAAGAATTCACAAAGCCATGAATGGGTACAAACACGTGTGGTTCATGAACAGAAAGGGGCTGAGGGAGAGATTCCTGGGACTAAAATACCTTACTCAGTAATGGCTAGAGCCAGTCCAGGAGTTTGCCAGCTGAGACACACCACTTTCGGGTCTCAGTTTTAGCAACAAAAAGGCTATTGAAAAAGGGGAGGGGGAGTCCGGCGGTAGTGCAGCAGGCCCGGGGCTCCCCACCTGCAGGGGAGTCACTTCACAAACGGTGAAGCAGGTCTGCAGGTGTCTATTTTTCTCTCTCCCTCTCTGTCTTCCCCTCCTCTCTCCATTTCTCTGTTCTATCCAACAACAACGACATTGATCATAACTACAACAGTAAAACAATAAGGGCAACAAAAGGAAATACATAATAAATAAAAAAGAAACAAAATTTAAAAAAAAAAAAAAAGGGGAGGATTCTTAAGACTCACCAATTTATGGGTTCTAAGTTGCCATTGTTGTTGCCCCTCAGAGAATAGAACAGCAGCAGGGAAACACTATATTGACATCAAGAGCACAGAACTGGCCAGTGACTCAGGATAAAATCTACCCTCTTGGTGATCCAGAGGTGTGTATGTGGAGTAGGAGTCTTTTCACATAGCTCTCTAGATAGGAAGAATGGTAAAGAATCACTTGATGACTCAACAGACTGCAACCAGGGATTCTTTGGAGAATCTCTAGGCCATGCAGCACTGCTCAGCTCTGGCTGGCAGTGGAGCTGGGAATCAGGCCTGGGACTTTGGACCCTCAGACTTGGGAGTCTCTTTGCATAACTACTGTGCTATCTATCATCCACCCTGTTTTATCTCTTGGTCACCAGTGAGTGATTAAGCTTAAAAATGAAAAAAAAAAACAAAAAACAAAACCTACTTATAGTTAAAAAGCTCTTTGATTATCTTTGGCTCACATATCCTGCAGGGAATATAAATCACAGATAATCCACTGTCAACATAACAAAGGTTGCTGCTTCATCTCAGGGACTGAGAAAAATAACGGTTAAGATTTGCAACTGTGGGGAGTCCCACAGTAGCGCAGCGGGTTAAGCGCACGTGGCACAAAGCGCAAGCACGGAAGAAAGGATCCCGGTTCGAGCCCCCAGCTCCCCACCTGCAAGGGAGTTGCTTCACAGGTAGTGAAGCAGGTCTGCAGGTGTCTATCTTTCTCTCCCCCTCTGTCTTCCCCTCCTCTCCCCATTTCTCTCTGTCCTATCCAACAATGATGATATCAACAACAACAATAACTACAACAATAAAACAACAAGGGCAACAAAAGGGAATAAAAAAGTAAATAAATATTTTTAAAAAGAATAGGCTAAAACTGGGCAGCCTATCTTTAAAAAAAAAGATTTGCAACTGTGAAGTCTTTTTTTTTTTTAAAGATTTAATTTATTAATGAGAAAGATAGGAGGAAAGAGAGAGAAAGAACCAGACATCACTCTGGCACATGTGCTGCCGGGGATCGAACTCAGGACCTCATGCTTGAGAGTCCAAAGTTTTATCACTGCGCCACCTCCCGGACCACAATATAACCTAGTTGCCTATTCTTTTTTTTTTTTTTTATTCCCTTTAGTTGGCCTTGTTGTTTTATTGTTGTAGTTATTATTGACGCCCTTGGATAGGACAGAGCGAAATGGAGTGAGGAGGGGAAGACAGAGAGGGGGAGAGAAAGACAGACACCTGCAGACCTGCTTCACTGCTTGTGAAGCGACTCCCCTGCAGGTGGGGCGCCGGGGGCTCGAACCGGGATCCTTCCGCCGTCCTTGCGCTTTGAGCCACCTGCGCTTAACCCGCTGCGCTACCGCCCGACTCTGTGAAGTCTTAAGTACATTATTTAGACACATGTCAGTCAAGGCAAGTGTGATAAATAGATTAAAAAAGTATTGAGGGGGAATCAGGCAGTAGAGCAGCAGGTTAAGCGCAGGTGGTGCAAAGCGCAAGGACCAGCATAAGGATCCCGGTTTGAGCCCCCAGCTCCCCACCTGCAGGGGAATCACTTCACAGGTGGTGAAACAGGTGTGCAGATGTCTATCTTTCTCTCCCCCTATCTGCCTTCGCCTCCTCTTTCCATTTCTCTCTGTCCTATCTAACAACGCTGACATCAATAACAACAATAATAATAACTATGACAATTAAAAAAGTAAAAGGGCAAAAAAAGGGAAAATATATTAAAAAAAGAAATGGGAAAACAACAAGAGTCTGAAAGAAAACACTATCTTTAGGTAATTAGAGAACTGAAAGCTGAAGTAGCTCAGTTAAAAACAAAACTAGTGGGAGTCGGGCGGTAGTACAGTGGGTTAAGCTCACATGGCGCAAAGACCTGCATAAGGATCCTGGTTGGAGCCCCCGCTCCCCACCTGCAGGGGAGTTGCCTCACAGGCAGTGAAGCAGGTCTGCAGGTGTCTGTCTTTCTCTCCCCCCTCTCTGTCTTCCCCTTGTCTCTCCATTTCTCTCTGTCCTATCCAACAACAATGACATCATAACAACAATAATAACTACAACAATAAAAACAAGGGCAACAAAAAGGGAATAAATATTTTTTAAAAATTAAAAAAGAAAACAGTGGGAGTCAGGCGGTAGTGCATCAGGTTAAGCACAGTTAGCGCAGAGCACAAGGACCGGTGTAAGGATCCTGGTTCAAGTCCCCGGCTCCCCACCTATGGGGGGGGGGGTCGCTTCACAAATGTTGAAGCAAGTCTGCAGGTGTCTTTCTCTCCCGCCCATTTTCCCCTCTTCTCTCCATTTCTCTCTGTCCTATCCAACAACAATGACCTCAATAACAATAATAACTACAACAATAAAACAACAAGGACAACAAAAAGGAATAAATAAATAAATATTTTTTAAAAGTAGTTGAACAAGCTAATACACTATCTGAACAGGGTAACAAAATAGTTGAGCTACAGAAAACAGCTGAGGGGAGTGAGAACACAATAACTGAGATGGGCGGTTGGGTGGTAATGCAGTGTGTTAAGCGCATGTGGTGCCAAGCACAAGGCCCAGTGCAAGAATCTTGTTTCAAGCCCCCAGCTCTCCACCTGCAGGGGGGTCGCTTCACAAGCAGTGAAGAAGGTCTTCAGGCGTCTATCTTTCTCACTACCTCTCTGTCTTCCCATCTGCTCTCGATTTATCTCTGTCCTATTCAACAACAACAGCAATAACCAAAATAACAACAACAAAAAAATGTAACCAAAATAACCAAAAAAACAGTAACAAGGGCAACTAAATGAGAAAAATGGCCACCAGGAGCAATGGATTCATAGTGCAGACACCAAGCCCAAGCAATAACCCTGGAGGCAAAAAAATAATGAACTAATTAATTAATAACTAAGAGAGAGAACAGCATTAACAAGATCGAGGATGAATTAGACAAGTAAGAAAGAAGTCAGAGAACTAAAAGAAAGACTAAGATACTGAAACAACAACAGAGACATATGGGATTACCTCAAAAGAAGTACTATATGTGTTACTGGCTTGGCAGAGGAAGAAAGAGAGGAACAGGAAGAAAGTATACTACAGGACATAATAGATGAGATTTTCCCTACTCTAAACAACATAAAAGACATAAAGATCCAAGAAATGCAGAAAGTCCCAAATAGAATTGACCCAGACCTAAAGAAACCAAGACACATCATATTTAGAATGAAAAGGAATAAGGGCACCAAAGTAAAAACCCTGTGGTGAAGGGGAGGGTGGTCACTGGGCTTCCCATTGTGGCAGGGGGGTGGAGGAGGGTGGGTAGGATGGGACACAGTCTTTTGGTAGTGGGAATGGTGTTTATGTACACTCCGATTAAAGTGTGGTCATATAAACCACTACTTAATTAATATGAGAGGGGGGAAATTGATCATATTTCTAGAACTTCTTAAAACACAGACTGAGTCTTTTTAATACATAGGCTGAGTCTCTCAAAAGCCTAGACCAGGGAGAACAGAAGCAACTGGTAGCACAACTATATACAAGATGCTGGGTATTCTACCCCAAAACCTAACAAAGGGACTTTTCAAAGTTAACCCAATCACCAAATAATGTGATGATAAAAATAACTATCCACTGTCTTCTTGAACCCTAAGACAGCAGGAACCTCACATTTCCACTATAGAACCTATATTTCCCCCAGTCCTGGAACCTTAGGGTAGGGCCCACTTTCCTGCATGCTTCTCTCAATTCAAATCAAATAATATTGCATCCGTGGATCACAACCCAATCAACGCAACAAGTGCCACCCCAGCATGCTTCACTTCAGACTGTGTCCAGAGACTTCAGGTGTGGAATGGCAACCCTTCAGCTTCATCACTCGGGTGAGACCTTTCCTTTCATAGTATTCTCTAATTCCATTCCAGGTGTTCCACTCCCCAATAAAGTCCCCAAACCTAGATATAGTCCAGGTCCCCTGAGATAGAACATATGTTCACAAGTGCCCATAAACTAGGGAAAAATATATACCTGAAAGCTGAAGTACACAAGAGCCTGCAGGGAATACCCCCCAACACTTCATCTGCACTATTCCAGTCTTTAGGTCCATGGTCATTCAACAATTTGTTTGGTTTTGTATGTTAACTCTTTTCAGCCACCAGGTTCCAGATGCCAGCATGATGCCAACCAGAATTCCCTGGACTGAAGACCCCACCAATGGAGCTCCACTTCCCCAGAGTCCCACCCTACCAGGGAAAAAGAGAAGCAGACTGGGAGTATGGATCGACCTGTCAACGCCCATGTTCAGAGGGGAAGCAATTACAAAAGCCAGACCTTCCACCTTCTGCAACCCACAAAAACGCTGGGTCCATACTCCCAGAGGGATAGAAAATGGGGAAGCTATCAGGGGAGGGGATGGGATATAGAGATCGGGTGGTGGGAATTATGTGGAACTGTACCCCTCTTATCCTATGGTTTTGTTAATGTCTCCTTTATTAAATAAAAAAAAAAAAAAGAATGAAAAGGAATAAGGATAAAGAAAGGATTCTGAAGGCTGTAAGAGAAAAATAAAGAGACCAGCTTAAGGATCCCAGTTCAAGCCCTTGGCTCCCCACCTGCAGGGGAGTCACTTCACAAGTGGTGAAGCAGGTCTGCAGGTGTCTGTCTTTCTCTCCCCCCTCTCTGTCTTCCCCTCCTCTCTCCATTTCTCTCTCTCCTATCCAATGACAACATATAATATATAACAACAATAATAACTACAACAATTAAAAGAAAAAAAGCAAGGGCAGGAAAAGGAAAGAAAGAGAGAGAGAGAAAGAAAGAAAGAAAGGAAGGAAGGAAGGAAGAAAGAAAGAAAGAAAGAAAGAAAGAAAGAAAGAAAGAAAGAAAGAAAGAAAGAGGGCAGTCGGGCGGGCTGTAGTGCAGCGGGCTAAGCGCAGGTGGCGCAAAGCACAAGGACCGGCATAAGGATCCCGGTTCGAACCCCGGCTCCCCACCTGCAGGGGAGTCGCTTCACAGGCAGTGAAGCAGGTCTGCAGGTGTCTATCTTTCTCTCCTCCTCTCTGTCTTCCCCTCCCTCTCTCCATTTCTCTCTGTTCTATCCAACAACGACAACAACAATAATAACTACAACAATAAAACAACAAGGGCAACAAAAGGAAATCAATAAATAAAATAAATATTTAAAAAAATTTAAAAAGAAAGAGAAAAAAAAAAACAAATAGTTACTTACAGAGGAAAATCCATAAGATTGTCAGCAGATTTCCCCACATAAACTCTAAAGGCTAGAAGAGAATAGCAAGATATATAAATCTCAAGATATATATGTATATATACATCAACAGTTTTGATTTCAACCAAGACTATTTTATCCTGCTAGACTGTCATTCGGACTAGATGGAGGTATAAAAACCTTATCAGACAAGCAACAGTTGAATCAAGTGGGAGTTGGGCAGTAGCACAGCGGGTTAAGCGCACATGGCGTGAAGCGCAAGGACCGGCATAAGGATCCCAGTTAGAGACCCCGGCTCCCACCGTCAAGGGAGTTGCTTTACAGGCGGTGAAGCAGGTCTGCTGATGTCCATCTTTCTGTCCCCCTCTCTGTCTTCCTCTCCTCCCTCCATTTCTCTCTGTCCTAACAAGGATGACATCAATAACAACAATAATAACTACAACAATAAAAAGCAAGGGCAACAAAAGGGAAAATAAATAAATATTTTAAATTGTTTTAAATATTCTTTAAAAAAATTAGAAAACCTTAAAAAAAAAAGAATCAACCATCACCAAGCCTGCCCTGAAAGAATTTCTAAAATAACAATACAATAAGATCACCAGGAGTTGAGCTGTAGCACAGCAGGTTAAGCACAGGTGGTTGCTAAGTGCAAGGACTAGCTTAAGGATCGCTGTTCTAGACCCCGGCTCCCCACCTGCAGGGGAGTTGCTTCACAGGTGGTGAAGCAGGTCTGCAGCTGTCTATCTTTCTCTCCCCTTCTCTGTCTTGCCTTCCTCTCTCCATTTCTCTCTGTCCTATCCAACAACAATGACATCAATAACAACAACAATAAAACAACAAGGGCAACAAAAGGGAATAAATAAATAAATAAATGGGTTTTTTTTAAGTTTAATAAAAAAAAGATTTTTAAAAAATCACAAAAAATATGCCACATATCAGAACACTCTAAAAATGGCATTATAATATCTTCATTCCATAATATCAATAAGTGTCAATGGCCTGAGTTCACCTATTAAAAGCAAAGAGTAGGAACATGGGTCAGAAAACACAGCCCAACCATATGTTGTCTGCAGGAATCCCACCCAAGTCAACAAAACAAACACAGACTCAAAGTGAAAGGAGAAAATTATCATACATGCTAATGCACCACAAAAAAGGACAGGAATAGCTATTCTTATATCTGACACAACAGACTTTAAAAATAAATAAAGTAATAAAAGATAAGGATGGGAGAGTTGGGTGGTAGCACAGTGGTTAAGCGCACGCGGCGCAAAGCACAAGTACTGGCTTAAGGATCCCTGTTCCAGCCCCCAGCTCCCCACCTGCAGGGGAGTCGCTTCACAGGCAGTGAAGCAGGCCTGCAAGTGTCTATCTTTATCTCCCGCTCTATATCCTCCCCTCCTCTCTCCATTTCTCTCTTTCCTATCCAACAATGAAGAAATCAATAACAACAACTACAACAAAAAAACAAGAGCAACAAAAGGGAATGAACAAATAAATGCATATTTAAAAAAAAGAAACATGCAGAAGAATGAAACTGAACCACTATATTTCTTTTTTAAAGAATATTTATTTATTCCCTTTTGTTGCCCTTATTGTTTTATTGTTGTAGTTATTATTATTGTTCTTGGATAGGACAGAGAGAAATGGAGAGAGGAGGGGAAGACAGAGAGGGGAAGAGAAAGATAGACACCTGCAGACCTGTTTCACCGTTAATGAAGCGACTCCCCTGCAGGTGGGGAGCCGGGGGCTTGAGCCAGGATACTTACTCCAGTCCTTGCGCTTTGTACCACTTGCGCTTAACCCGCTGTGCTATACCACCCAACTACCTGAACCACTATATTTCACCAAACAAAAGTAAATTCCAAGTAGATCAAAGACTTGGATATGACACCAGAAACCATCAAATAATTAGAGGAAAATATTGACAGAATTCTTTTCCATCTAAATTGTTTTTTAATTTCTTTATTGGGAGACTAATGGTTTACTGTCAACAGTAAAATACAGTAGTTTTTACAGTGAGATACCATTTCACTCCTGTGAGAATGTCATACATCAGAAAAGGTAGCAGCAACAAATGCTGGAGAGGTTGTGGGGTCAAAGGAACTGCTGGTGGGACTGTAAATTGGTCCAACCTCTGTGGAGAGCAATCTGGAGAACTTTCAGAAGGCTAGAAGTGGACCTACCCTATGACCCTATGATTCCTCTCCTGGGGATATATTCTAAGAAAACAAACATAACCAAGCAAAAAAGATTCCTATATACCTATGTTCATAGCAGCACAATTTATAATAGACAAAACCTGGAAGCAACCCAGGTGTCCAATAAGTAAGTGGCTGAGTAAGTTGTGGTCTATATACACAATGGAATACTACTCAGCTATTAAAAATGGTGATGTCACCATTTTCAGAACATCTTGGATGGAGCTTGAAGGAATCATGCTAAGTGAAGTAAGTCAGAAACAGAAGAATGAATATGGGATTATCTCACTCATGGGCAGAAGGTGAAGAACAAGAACAGAAGGGAAAACACAAAGCAGAACTTGTACTAGAGTGGGTGTATTGCACCAAAATAAAAGATTCTTGGTTAGGAGAGGGTTCAGGTCCTGGAACATGATGGCAAAGGAAGACCTAGTGGGAGTTGAATTGTTATGTGGAAAATTGAGAAATGTTATACATGTACAAGCTACTGCATTTTTTTTCCTTTTTTTAAAAATTTCTTTATTGGGGAATTAATGTTTTACATTCAACAGTAAATACAATAGTTTGTACATGCATAACATTCCCCAGTTTTCCATATAACAATACAACCCCCACTAGGTCCTCTGTCATCCTTCTTGGACCTGTATTCTCCCCACCCACCCACCCCCACCCCAGAGTCTTTTACTTTGGTGTGATACGCCAATTCCAGTTCAAGCTACTGTATTTTACTGTTAAGTGAGATAAGCCAGAAGGAGAAGGACAAAAACTACATAACCTCACTCATTGATGGAATTTAAGAAACAAAAAAAAAAAAAAAAAGGAAAAATAAATGGTGATAATTCAACTAGCTATGGACTATTCAGCAGAGCCAAGGACTCTAAAGCAGAAGAAGGGTGGGGTGGGGTCCAGAAAGTGCTAGGGATTCATTACCGGAAGGTGGAAGAAGACTTCAGTTGGTAATGAATGTGGTATGCAGACATTCATTATAAAAAGATTTTAAAAAAAAAAAAAACTATACTCATGAACAACTACCTTGTAAATCACTATTTCTATTTATCTTTTTTATAATTTTTTTCATTATTTGACAGACGCAGCCAGAAATTGAGAGGAAGATAGGGAGAGAGATAGAGGGACACCTGCAGCACTGCTTCACCACTCTCAAAGCTTTCCTCCTGTAAGTGGAGACTGGAGGCTTGAACCCAGGTCTTTACACATTATAACACATACTCAACCAGGTGCACCACCACCCAGCTCCACATTATTTCTCCCATAAAGTAATTTTAGAGAAACAAAGATATGTGCAGAATATAAAGATCTAGTATAATTCAATTTAAAATCAAATAATCTAGGGAAAAATAAGTGAGTTAGATCTTCTGCAAAAGAAGGCAGAGAAGTGGTCAATAAAAACTCAACCTTTGCCCACTTTCCCATATGCCTCTCCCAATCCATATCAAATAATATTGCATCTGCCGATCACAACCTAACCAACACGATTGCCACCTCAACATGCTTCACTTCAGACTGTGTCCAGAGACTTCACGTGTGGAATGACAACCCTTCAACTTCATTACTCGGGTGAGACCTTTCCTTTCATAGTATACTCCAATTTCATCTCAGGTGGTTCACTTTCTAACAAAGTCCCAAAACCCAGATATACACCAGTTTCTATGAGAGAGAGCATATGTTCACACGTATCTGTAAACTACTGGAAAATATATGCCTGAAAGCAGAAGTGCACTAGAGTTTGCAGTGAGTACCCCCCTAACATTTCCTCTCCACTATTCCAAGCTTTGGGTCCATGATTGCTCAACAATTTGTTTGGCTTCGTATATTAACTCTCTTTTCAGTCACCAGGTTCCAGATGTCATCAGGATGCCGGGCAGGCTTCCCTGGATTGAAGTCCCCACCAAGGTGTCCTGGAGCTCCGCTTCCCCAGAGACCCACCCTACTAGGGAAAGAGAGAGGCAGACTGGGAGTATGGACCGACAAGTCAACGCCCATGTTCAGCGGGGAAGCAATTACAGAAGCCAGACCTTCTACCTTCTGCAACCCACAATGACCCTGGGTCCATGCTCCCAGAGGGATAGAGAATGGGAAAGCTATCAGGGGAGGGGGTGGGATATGGAGATTGGGTGGTGGGAATTGTGTGGAATTGTACCCCTCATACTCTATGGTTTTGTTAATTAATCCTTTCTTAAATAAAAAATAAAAAATAAAAAACTCAACCTTTTAGTAGTCAGCAAGGAAATGTAGATGAAATAAGGTCTCAGAACAGTATCTCACAGAATGCCTTACAATTAAAAAGACTGATACCACCAAATGTTACAAAGCTGTGGAACAATCAGGACTCTTGTGAATTGTTGCTAGACTTTCAATCAATAAAACTTCTTTGAATTAATATTTATCATGTTCTTATAAACCTAAACATACTCTGTGACTTGGCACTTCCACTCCCAAATACTTACCTGAGGAAAAAGAAAAGGAAACACCTGTCCACACAGACTTATACAAAAATACTTAAGCAGCTTTATTCCTAATACCCAAAAAGTTGGAACTGAAGGTATTTATCAATAAGAGCATGAATAAACTTGTAATTTAGACACTGGGAAAAAAAACAAAACAAACAGCAACAAAAATAATAAACAATCGATATATACATTAACACTGGTCAATCTCAAAAACATGCTGAATGGAAAAATCCATTGAGCTGATGCGATAGCTCACTGGGATAGTGCACTTGCTTGGTCACGGCATAAGCTAGGTTTGATCCCAGCCCCCACAGCACTGAAAGAAACTAGACAAAGATAATTTTAAAAAATTTAAAGTTGCCATGGGGTAGCGCAGCGGCTTAAGCGCACATGAGGTGAAACCCAAGGGCCAGAGCAAGGATCCTGGTTCTAGCCCCCAGTCTTCCCACCTGCAGGGGGTCACTTCGCAAGCGGTGAAGCAGGTCTGCAAGTGTCTATCTTTCTCTCCCCGTCTCTGTCTTCCCCTCCTCTCTCCATTTCTCTCTGTCCTATCCAGAAACAACAACAATAACAACATGGGCAACAAAATGGGGAAAACGGCCTCCAGAAGCAGTGGATTCGTAGTGCAGGCAGGAGCCCCCGTAATAACCCTGGAGGCAAAAAACAAAAAAAAAGAACAGTGATTTCATTATAGATTGGCTAGAGATCACAAGGAAATGTAGGTGTAGAGGAGTTTAGGATTTACTAAACTGAATAAATAATGCCATGAAAAAGAAACAGTAGAAGAGGAGTCAGGCGGTAGCGCAGCGGGTTAAGCACAGGTGGCGGCGAAATACAAGGACCAGCGTATGGATCCTGGTTCGAGCCCTTGGCTCCTCACCTGCCTGGGAGTCGCTTCACGGGCGGTGAAGCAGGTCTGCAGGTGTCTCTCTTTCTCTCCCCCTCTCTGTCTTCCCCTCCTCTCTCCATTTCTCTCTGTCCTATTCAACAATGACATCAATAACAACAATAACTATAACAATAAAACACGGGCAGCAAAAGGGAGTAAATAAATTAATATCTTAAAAATAAATAAATAAAAATTAATTAATATCTTTAAAAAATAGTAGAACAAGATCTGTTTAGATGACAGCATGAATATGCTTTTGAACCACACACCCCCCCAAAAAAAAAGGAAGGAAGGAAGAAAGGAAGAGAGAAAACCTTGAACCTCTTTTGAAACAATCAAGTGTAGGGTTCTGAAAACTAAAGAAAGAGGGGCCAGGTGGTGGTGGACCCGGTTAAGTGCAAATATTAACATGCACAAGGACCAGGGTTCAAACCTCCCAGTCCCTGCCTGCCAGGGGAAAGCTTCAGGAGTGGTGAAGTAATACTGCAGGTGTCTCTCTCTCTCTCTCTCCCTCCCTCCCTCCCTCCCTCCTCTCAATTTCTCTCTAGTTTATCAAATAAAATAAATAAGAAAACCAAAGAAAGAGAATGTTCCAATAAGGAGGAAAAGATCAGTTCTGTTGGAAACTAAATGTGTGAGTTTTAAATATGTCTGAAAATAACCATGTGAAAGCCACGCCAGAGAAGTGATGAATGTAGAAGCCTGTCAGATGTGTTGAGAAGTAGGGAGGAAGGAAAAAAAGCAGAGCTACTTTTGCTACTGCTACAAACACAAACAAACAAACAAAAGCCTATAAGAAACGTACTGATATTGGCCTAAGAGAAAAATACTGTATTTCTAACTAAATCAGAAATATCAATTGAACATAACTCCACTTGGAAGAAAGTTGATCTCAGTTTACACATATCAAAGGAATGGAACTAGCGCTATAAAAAAAGCACAATAGTAGTTGTTAACTCTAATTTTACCATTAGGAAACAGTAAGTACATTTCTACCCAAAATTTATTTATTTATTTATTTATTTATTTATTTTTCCTCCTCCAGGGTTATTGCTGGGCTCGGTGCCTGCACCATGAATCCACTGCTCCTGGAGGCCATTTTTTTCCCTCCTTTTGTTGCCCTTGTTGTAGCTTCGTTGTGGTTATTATCATTGCCCTTGTTGACGCAATTCGTTGTTAGATAGGACAGAGAGAAATGGAGAGAGGAGGGGAAGACAGAGAAGGGGAGAGAAAGATAGACACCTGCAGACCTGCCTCACCGCCCGTGAAGCGACTCCCCTGCAGGTGGGGAGCCGGGGGCTCGAACCGGGATCCTTACGCCGGTCCCTGCGCTTTGCGCCACATGCGCTTAACCCACTGCGCCACCGCCCGACCCCCTACCCAAAATTTATTTAAAAAAAAAAAAACACCTTGGGAGTTGGGCGGTAGCGCAGCCGAGTAAGCACACATGACTCGAAGTACAAGGACCTGCCAAAGGATCCCGGTTCAAGCCCCCAGCTACCCACCTGCAGGGAAGTCACTTCACAAGCAGTGAAGTAGGTCTGCAGGTGTCTGTCTTTCTCTCCGCCTTCTGTCTTCCCCTCCTCTCCCCATTTCTCTCTGTCCTATCTAACAACAATAACAACAGTAACAAAAACAATAATAACTACAACAACAATGAAAAACAACAAGGGCAACAAAAGGGAAAATTAAAAAAAGAAGAAAAAAGTGAATTCACCATTTAAAAAACAAAACAAAACCTCCCTTGGAGAAAGTGAACCAGAAATGTTATCCTTTCTTCAGCCTTACTTTTTTTTTCTTATTCTTTTTCACACAGAGGCAGAGATAGAAAGAGTGAAAGAGCCCACAACACCCAAGCCTCCTTCACTGCTGTGGAGATCTGCGGAGAGTTTGTGTTGCACACATGCAAAGCAGCACACTATCCATATGAGTTATTGCATGGGCCTTTGCTGAATGCTGGGAAATTGTGCAGATGCAGTCACATCTGCCATGTTGTCCCCTCAGGCTATTGCTAGTTCCCTTGAGAGTTGGGACAGAGAGCTGGGACATTCTCAGAGCGCCTGTTCCAGCCATGTTGTGCCCTCAGGGCATTGTCGATTCCCCACTATAGTTAAAGTGCTTTGGTTACTCCTCCCCCTTCCCATTCTCGAGAGAGCTACTCCCATAAAAACCCTTCTTCTACACCTCTCTCTCTTGCCAGCCCTTCACTTTGGTGTTTAGACACAGGGAAGGTTGCTGCATGAGGCGGCCATTTTTGCTACCTCCACGTGGCCCAAGCTGCTTCTCTCTCACCCAACTCTGAGGTGCCAGCGCAAATAAAGATTTGTGTTCCCTCTTCGCTCCAGATCTCCTCTCTCTCTTCTCCACGGGGCAGCTCGACAGCTGAACCTATCTGATTCATCCCCCTCTGAGCTAATGACAATCACCTGATACAGGCATTAGATGTGGATATTTGTGTACCAATTCAATAAAAAAAATATTGCTATGGAACATCTTGAATTGAAAACCCAATAAAACCCCGTAAAACTGAAACATATAGGGAGTCGGGCAGTAGTACAGCAGGTTAAGCGCAGGTGGTGCAAAGTGCAAGGATGGGCATGAGGATCCCAGTTCGAGCCCTCGGCTCCACACCTGCAGGGGAGTCATTTCACAGTCGGTGAAGCAGGTCCGCAGGTGTCTATCTTTCTCTCTCCTCTCTGTCTTCCCCTCCTCTCTCCATTTCTCTCTGTCTTATCCAACAACAACATCAACAACTACAACTACAACAAAAAAAGGGCAACAAAAGGAAAAATAAATAAATGTAAAAAAGTATAAAAAACGTGAAACAATACTATATATCATTTTAAAAGTTTTTTAAAATATTTTTTTATATATTCATGAGGAAGATAGGGGAGAGAAAAAAACAGACATCACTCTGGTACATGTGCTGCCAGGGATTGAACTCAAGACCTCATGGTTGAGAATTCAATGTTTTATCCACTGTGCCACCTGCCGAACCACATATATCATTTTTTAAATATTATATATTTTAATTATTATATAAATTTTAAATATTTTATAGGGCAGGGGTAGATAGCAAACAGACTCTCATGCCTGAGGCTCCAAAGCCCCAAGTTCAATTCCCCGCACCACCACAAGCCAGAGCTGAGCAGTGCTCTGGTTAAAAAAAAAAAAAAAAATTAAGCATTTTATAATACCATATTATACATTATATAGATATTATGAAGTAATGTTTTATTATCTACCATGAATCTGTAGTTTATCAATTTAAATAGCCTTGCTAAACATAAATAAATCCCATGGGCTGGGGAGATAGCTCGACCTGTTAAAAGCACCAACTTTCATGTCTGAGAACCTTGAGAGGCAGGTCCAATCCCTTCACCTTCTTATGTCAGCAGTGCTTTGATCCTCTTTTCTCCTGTCTCTTCTTTCTCTCACAATAAATAAGCAAATCTTTAAAATATTTAAAAGTAAATTACTACTGGGTGGGGAATATAACATAATGGTTATGTAAAGAGACTCTCATGCCTGAGGCTCCCAAGTTCCAGGCTCCATCCTCTATACTACCAAAAACCAGAGCTGAGCAGTGCACTGGTACAAAAAAAAAAAGTAAACCACTATTAAAGAATAAACATCAAAGCCCCAAGACAGCTGATGAATGAATATCTTTACTCTTATTTGCCTCAAATAATAAAGAATTTTACATATTCTAAGGTCTGTGTTCTACACAGAACACACAAAAAATGCATTTCTGCTATATTTAAAGTATTGTCGGGGGAGATAGCATAATGGGTGTACAAAAGATATTCATCCCCACACTATGGACATCTAATCTTTGACAAAGGGGCCCAGACTATTAAATGGGGAAAGCAGTCTCTTCAATAAATGGTATTGGAAACAATGGGTTGAAACATGCAGAAGAATGAAACTGAACCACTGTATTTCACCAAATACAAAAGTAAATTCCAAGTGGATCAGGGACTTGGATGTTAGACCACAAACTATCAGATACTTAGAGGAAAATATTGGCAGAACTCTTTTCCGCATACATTTTAAAGACATCTTCAATGAAACAAATCCAATTACAAAGAAGACTAAGGCAAGTATAAACCTATGGGACTACATCAAATTAAAAAGTCTGTACAGCAAAAGAAACCACTACCCAAACCAAGAGACCAATCACAAAATGGGAGATCTTTACATGTCATATATCAGATAAGAGTTTAATAACCAACATATATAAAGAGCTTGCCAGACTCAACAACAAGACAACAAATAACCCCATCCAAAAATGGGGGAGGACATGGACAGAATATTCACCACAGAAGAGATCCAAAAGGCCGAGAAACACATGAAAAAATGCTCCAAGTCTCTGATTGTCAGAGAAATGCAAATCAAGACAACAATGAGATATCACTTCACTCCTGTGAGAATGTCAGACATCAGAAAAGGTAACAGCAGCAAATGCTGGAGAGGCTGTGGGGTTAAAGGAACCCTCCTACACTGCTGGTGGGAATGTCAATTGCTCCAACCTCTGTGGAGAACAGTCTGGAGAACTCTCAGAAGGCTAGAGATGGACCTGCCCTATGATCCTGCAATTCCTCTCCTGGGGATATATCCTAAGGAACCCAACGCACCCATCCTAAAGATCTGTGTACACATATGTTCTTGGCAGCACAATTTGTAATAGCCAAAATCTAGAAGCAACCCAGGTGTCCAACAACAGATGAGTGGCTGAGCAAGTTGTGGTATATATACACAATGGAATACTACTCAGCTGTAAAAAATGGTGACTTCACTGTTTTCAGCCGATCTTGGATGGACCTTGAAAAATTCATGTTAAGTGAAATTAGTCAGAAAGTGAAGGATGAATATGGGATGATCTCACTCTCAGGCAGAAGTTGAAAAACAAGATCAGAAAAGAAAACACAAATAGAACCTGAACTGGAATTGGCGTATTGCACCAAAGCAAAAGCCTCTGCGGTGGGGGTGGGTGGGCAGAATACAGGTCCAAGAAGGATGACAGAGGACCTAGTGGGGGTTGTATTGTTATATGGGAAACTGGGGAATGTTATGCATGTACAAACTATTGTATTTACTGTTGAATGTAAAACATGAATTCCCCAATAAAGAAATTAAAAAAGATATTCATGTCTGAGGCTCCAGGGTCCCAGGTCAATCAGGCACAACCATAAGCCAGAACTGGAATGTGCTCTACAAAAAAAAAAAAAAAAAAAAAAAAACCTTGTCCAAAGTCTATGTCAGACTTTATCTAACCATACCAGTCCTTACTCAGGAAAACATAGCATTTGTGCCTTTAATGTGTGATGTTGCTGACCAGCTCTCAAATTGCTAAATGTTTCCCACACTCGAGCATGAAGTCCTAGCAGGTAAGAACTGTGATTCCTCCTTCACGTACCTGTTACTAAGATTGTTCGTGTGTATTTATTATAACTATGGATTTAAGTATTTAAATTAATGTTTCATCCAAAACACCATTTTTCTATTATTTTTTGTCATCACTGGGGTGTCACTGCTTCGAGTTTTTATTTGGTTGGATGGTTTTCAGTTTTTCTGAGAAAGAGCAAGCAAGAGCCACCGCGGGAGCACAAGGAAGGAGCGCCAGGTGGTGCGCTGCCAGGGCTGGAAAAGTCTGTGGCTGAGAAAGTCTGTGGCGTGAACCGCTGAGCTGTTTCCTCCAGCTCAAAACACCTTTTCCTTCCTTCCTTCCTTTCTTCCTTCCTTCCTTCCTTCCTTCCTTCCTTCCTTTTAAGGTCTTACTTATTAGTGAGAAAGATAGAAAGAGAGAATAAGAACCAGATATGGCTCTGGTACATGTGCTGCCAGGGATCGAACTCAGGACCTCGTGCTTGAGAGTCCAGTGCTTCATCCACTGCGCCACCTCCCGGACCACTCAAAACACCACTTTCATCTTCAAATCCTACTCCCCAAATTTCCCTATCAGTAATAAAACCAAGTGACAGTTAATACTATATGGAATTCACATATTAACTTGTCGTAAGTTAACACACATAATTCTCCCGACACCCCTGTGATACAGATAGTACTATTCCGACCTCAACCATCAGAAAAACCAAGTACAGAAAGGCCAAAGGGCACAGTTAGTGGGAGAACTGGGATTTAAACCAAGACAGACACAGGAACCTGCTACCTGATACCTTAGCAATCGAAGGTAACCCGATAGGCCTGATCCTACCTGGCCGAGCTTTACAGAAGTGCCAAGACTAAGCAGCACAGTTCAGCCGATGGAATTGAAAAAAACTCTCCTATGGCATCTCTCATTGCGCATTTTCTCGGACCCTGCGCTACCAGAACCCACAGAAGCCCTGGCAGCCCACAGATGGCGCTACAGGGACAGGTAATGCCGGGGGCGGACCGGGGCGAGGGGTCGCTTCCGCGGTAGGAGGAGCCTAAGAAAGCCGCGTGCTCGGTGGTGCGCAGGCGCAAGTCAGGGCACTCCCCCGGGAGTGAGGGCTGCTGGGTCGGTGACGTGGCCTGGCAACGTCTGCCGGGTGGGCCTCCTGGGAAGCTGGCGGCGCCGGAACTGCTCGCGGCCTAGTTGAGCAGCGCGTGTGCAAGTAAACCGGAAGCGGGGAACCGCAGCGGGCCGGGCTGCGGAGACCGGACGAAGCCGCTGTCATGGAGGAGTGACGCGCCTGCGCCCGCTTTTCCGGGGCGGCAGCGAGACATGAGGAGACCCAGTGGCGGGGACAGTGGCGGCGGCTCCTGAGCCCGGAGATGGAGGAGAAATACGGCGGGGATGTACTCCCCGGGCCCACCGGAGGCGGCGGCGGCCTCGGGCCGGTGGACGTGCCCAGTGCTCGGTAAGGGACTGACGCAGCCGCTCTTAGTCGCCCACAGAGCCGGAGGGCAGGTGCCAGCCCGGCCGCCGGGGACACACCGTCCCCGCCGCTGCCCCAGACTCTGGCCGGGCGCGCCCGGGAGCGGCCGCTCTCCGTCCCCACAGCGCGGGGCGCCTCCGCCCACGTCCCCGGCCCCCACCTCCCGGGCTTCCAGGGGCTCCCCGCTGCCCGCGCAGAGTGAACGCGAGCCGGGTGCTTCTCGGCCGCCGCGCGCCCCGGGGCTCATCGCTCTCGGCTGCGGGCCGTCCTGCTTGACATTCTTTCTCCGCGCCGCCTGAGGGACCCTTTACCTTTCTGACGTGTCCACCCCCCACCCCAGCTCCCAGGAGTAAGTACCGCGGCCACGTTGCCCGGTGCCCTTCTGTCCTAAATTCCGAGCTTGTCTAAGACGCATAATATGGCCCAACAGTTAGGCTGGAGCTGCTATTTCTTGCCTTCGTTTTTTGTGAAATGGTTTTCCTTTATCTTTTACGTATTTCCGCTGAGATTTAAAAATAGTTTTTGGTAAATTCTTTAACTATAGAAGTAGCTTTACTTACAGGTTTTTTTCCCCTGTGGAAAGGAAAGAATATCAAGTGCTGGAATAGATCTTAAATCATCTGCGTTTTTTAGTAGGGGTTTAATTTTTTCCTTTTAACTATTTATTTAAATACGGACTGACATTGAGAGGGAGTGGGGCCGGGAGAGACACCTGCAGCACTGCCTCACGGCTTATAATCTTTCCTCTACAGGTGGGGGCTGGGGACTTGAACCCCTGCAGTATGTGCACACTGAAATATGTGCACTTAACCAGCTGCACCACCGCCCAGCCCCTGGGTTTAATTTTCTAATAGCAAGCCAGGTTTTATGTACTGACGAGGAAATCCTGTCGATAAAGGACAGAGTAGTACTGGAGTCAACTGATAGAATGTTACTATGAGCCTTAGAAGTGATAAAACTTTGCTATCAAAGTTGATAACGCTTCAGGTTTATAAGACAATGTCCTTGTTCAGAAATTTACAAATTTGGAGGTAAATAAATGTGATGCAACTTAGGAAAAAATTTTGTTTGGGCGGGGACTACTTTGTTGTTTACCTATGCGAAAGAAGCCAGAACACACACACTGGTACATGTGGTGCAGGAGATTGAACTGAGATCATCAGGCATATGAATCCAGCACTCTACCAACTGAGCTATTTTCTCCATCTCATGGTACAACAGTTCAGGGAAAAGTGTGTATTTAGAGAGAATGTTAAGTCAGCACACTAGCAATTAGGGAATCTGAGTAAAGTGTCTATTATTCTAATACTATTGAAGTATCTGTAAACCAGAAATTCTTTTTTAAATAAACACTTTTAAAATGTTATTTATGCTGTGGGGGAGATAACATAATTATTATGTAAACGTACTAATGCCTGTGGCTCTAAGTCCCAGCTTCAATCCCATACACCACCATAAACCAAAGCTGAGCAGTGCTTTGTTAAAAAGAAAAATAATAAGATAAAATGTTAATTGCTCAAGAACCTACTGCCATAAATTGATGTCAACAGCTCTTTGCCATCTTATTTGCATTATTTGCTTAGTATAGCCATCCTATTGTACTTAATCCCAGTATCAAATTCACCTCTGGAGATTTTAAAAATCATAGAATATTAAAAAAAATCATAGAATCTAACTTTTAACTAAATACTAAAATCATTTTCCAGGGGCCAAGTGGTGGCACAACTGGTGAGCTCACAAATTACAATGCACAAGGATCCAGGTTCAGTCTCCCAGCCCCCACCTGCAGGGGGAAAGCTTCCACTCGTCTTCCCTCTCCATTTCTGGTTGTCTCTATCAAATAAGTAAAAATAAATAACTTTTTAAAAAGTCATTTTCCTAACAATTTATTACCTCCCCCACCTCTTTACCCCCCCAACAGTGCTCAGCTCTGGTTTACAATGGTTTAGGGTATTGAACCTGGAAGCTTGGAACCTCAAACATGAGTCTTTTTTCATAACTATGATGCTGTCTCCTCACCCAATAACAGTTGTCAGTGTGTATTACATGAAAAGTCTTCTAGCAGTCTCAAAATATGTATACATTTGTGAATATCTAAAATGTTTCTGTTCATGCATGGAGATGCAAAGGAAAAGATGTGGAAGTAATAAGCCAGTTTGTGGTCTATGAGAAGGAAAGAATTGACTTCATTGATTTTATTTAAATCTTTTTTTTTTTTTTTAATTTTTTATTTAAGAAAGGATTAGTGAACAAAAGCATAAGGTAGGAGGGGTACAACTCCACACAATTCCCACCACCCAATCCCCATAACCCACCCTCTCCCATGATAGCCTTCCCATTCTCTAGCCCTCTGGGAGCATGGACCCAGGGTCGTTGAGGGTTGCAGAAGGTAGAGGGTCTGGCTTCTGTAATTGCTTCCCCGCTGAACATGGGCGTTGACTGGTCGGTCCATACTCCCAGTCTGCCTCTCTCTTTCCCTAGTAAGGTGTGTCTCTGGGGAAGCTGAGCTCCAGGACACATTGGTGGGGTCTTCAATCCAGGGAAGCCTAGCCAGCATCCTGGTGGCATCTGGAACCTGGTGATTGAAAAGAGAGTTAACATACAAAGCCAAACAATTTGTTGAGCAATCATGGATCCCAAGTTTGGAATAGTGGAGAGGAAGTGTTAGGGAGGTACTCACTGCAAACTCTAGTGTAATCCTGCTTTCAGGTATATATTTTGCAGTAGTTTATGGATACGTGTGCACATTCGCTCTCTCTCACAGAAACTGGTGTATGTCTAGGTTATGGGACTTTGTTAGAAAGTGAACTACCTGAGATGAAATTAGAGTGTACTATAAAAGGAAAGGTCTCACCCGAGTAATGAAGCTGAAGGGTTGTCATTCCACACGTGAAGTCTCTGGATACACTCTGAGGTGAAGCATGTTGAGATGGCAATCGTTGCTTTGGTTAGGTTGTGATCGGCGGATGCAATATTATTTGGTATGGATTGGGAGATGCATACGGGAAAGTGAGCCCTATCCAAGGGTGCCAGGACTGGGGGAAGTAGGGGCTCTATAGTGAAGATGTGAGGTTCCTGCTGTCTTAGGGTTCAAAAAGACAATCAATAGTTAATATTATCATCACATTATTTGTTAATTGGGTTAACTTTGAAAAGTCCCTTTGTTATGGTTTGCTGTACAGTACCCAGTATCTTGTATATAGCTGTGCTATTGGAAGCTTCTAATCTACTTGGTCTAGGCTTTTGAGAGAGTCCGCATATCAAATACGTAGCCTATCTATTAAAAAGATTCAGTTTGTCTTTTGAGAACCTTTGAGACATACAATTGATTTCCCCCTATCATATTAAATAACTACTGATTTATATGTCTACATTTTGCTAGGAGTGTACATAAACACCATTCCCATCACCAAAGGACCGTGACCCATCCCTCCCGCCCATTCCCATCCCCCACTGGCCCAGGAAGCTACATGTCTACCCCTCACCACTGGGTTTTTACTTTGGTGCCCTATTAAATCTTTTTTTATCAACCAATTAATCAAGAGTTATTTTTTTAGTGTTTTTAACTATAAAGGAAATTAGTGTAAAAAAGATTATACTGTGCGGTCGGGTGGTAGCACAGTAGGTTAAGCTCACATGGCGCAAAACTCAAGGACTGGCTCAAGGATCTGGGTTTGAGCCCCGGGCTCCCCACCTGCAGGGACGTTGCTTCACAAGTGGTGAAGCAGGTCTGCAGGTATCTTGTCTTTCTCTCCCTCTCTCTGTCTTCCCCTCCTCTCTCAATTTCTCACTGTCCTGTCCAACAGTGATAAACAACAAGGGCAACAAAAAAGAAAAAAATAGCCTCCAGGAGCAGTGGAATCATAGTGCAGGCACCAAGCCCCAGCAATAACACTGGAGGCAAAAAAAAAAAAAAAAAGAGAGAGAGATTATACTGGTGGTGTTATCAAGATAAGTCTTGTTAATGTTCTGTATAAAAGTCTTCCATTAAAGTGCAAGGTAACATAGGACCTTGCTTATGCCAGATACCCTAAGGTGCCTCCCAACTCAATTTTTATTTTAAGTTGTTTAGAGCAGAGGTGGGGAACTTCTGACCTTTCGGCCATATGTTGCTCACCAAATCATTTGGTCTGGTTGTGCCAAAACAGCCACATGCAGGATTCAGAATTCCCTAAAGCTAGGAGCTTTCTACACTTTTTCTTTTCTCTTTTTTTTCTTTTTTTTAATTTTTGCTTGTTTTTAATTATATTTACTTATTGGATAGAGACAGCCCGAAATTGAGAGGAAGAGGGATATAGACAGAGTGAAAGACCTGCAGCCCTGTTTCAACACTTATGAAGCTTTCTCCCTGCAGGTGAGGACCAGGGGCTTAAACCCAGGTCCTTGTGCATTATAACATGTATGCTTAACCAGGCGCACCATTACACGGCCCCTAGGAGCCTTCATTATAGCAAATTAAGTGCTAGCTTTTCTTAGTTAATAGCTTTGTATGGCATGTGAATTATAAATATAAAAATGTCCCTTAGCAGGAAAAAAAAGTTACCCGTTTCAGAGAAAGAGGAAAAGATACCAAAGCACCACTAACCAGGAAGTTCCCTTGATATTCCCGTGTGGTGCCAAGAATGAAACCAGAGCTGCAGGCTGGCAAAATAGCTCACTTGGATGGTCTGCTGCTTTGCCATGTACATGACCCAGGTTCACATTGAAGGAGATTTTGGTGCTGTGGTTCTTTCATTCTCTGCCTCCCTGTGTCTAAAAAACAGGACTTCACACTTGTAAAACTCTACCCACTGAGCCACCTCCTAGATCCTTAAAGTACCAAAGTTTTAGAGTTCTTTTAATGCTTTAAACAAGTTATTTCTAGATATATTTATATATTGCCTCATCTTCTTGAACAGGTCGATTAAATATAATTTAATTTTCCTTTTCCTTGGTAACAGGGTTATTTTGAACTGAACTTAAATACAGCCTTTTCTTCAAAGGCTTTTTTTCTAATACTAGTTTTTGCATATGTTGTTCTCTGTACTGTAACTACCCATCCCTGGCCTCATAATTCCTACTTAGTCTATAATTCACACTTACACTTTGAAAACTCTGAATGAGTTTCACTTTCCTAGTTATGGTTAGTTTCCACAATTTTTTTTTTTTACACTCAGGTTTATGGTGGTGCAAGAGATTGAACCTAGGACTTTGGAGCCTCAGGCATGACAGTCTCTTTGCATAACCATTATGCTGTCTACCTCTGCCCTTAAGGATTTTTTTTTTTTTTTTTTTTTTGTCCTCCAGAGTTATCACTGGGCCTTGGTGCCTACACTACAAATCCACTGTTTTCCTGACAGTCATTTTTTCCATTTTATTGGATAGGACAAAGAGAAATTGAGAGAGGGAGAAAGAGAGAGAGAGATGGAACACCACACCTGCATACCCCCCTGCAGGTGGGGAGCCGTGTGCTGGAACCCATGTTCCTGTGAGTGTCCTTGAGTTTAGTACTGTGTGCACCTAACCAGATGCTCCACCACCCTTCCCCATAAGGTTTTTATTTGTTACTAATCAGAAAGAGACTGGGAGAGAGAATCAGAGGACTACTGTTATAGGTGAAGCGGGATCAGACTCTGGACTTCATACTTGAAAGTCCAAATGTTTGTCCACTGGGCCACCTCCTGGACCACTTGTCTTTTTTTTTTTTTTTTTGTAGTTATTGTTGTTGCTGATGTCATCATTGTTGGATAGGACAGAGAAATTGAGAGAGGAGGGTAAGAAGGGGGAGAGAAAGATGGACACCTGTAGACTTGCTTCACCGCCTGTGAAGCGACCCCCCAGTAGGTGGGGAGCCAAGGGCTCGAACCTGGATCCTTACGCCGGTCCTTGCACTTTGCACCACGTGCGCTTAACCCACTGCGCTACCACCCGACTCCCCACTTGGCCATTTTTTTAAAGCCTCAAACTCCTTGAGATTAGAACCTTTATTAAGTATGCATTTGGTGTATTGGTTAGCACCTGGAAATGTTAAGTGACCAAACCAAGAGAGCTTTAAGCAAATAGAAAGATACATTCTCATATAAAAGAAACCAGAAGTAGGGCATGGTGGTGGAATGCCTGGTTAAGCGCACTTTACAGTGCATAAGGATCCAAGGTCGGGCCCCTGGACCTCACCTATAGGAGGGAAGCTTTAGAGTGGTGAAGCAGGGCCGCAGGTGTCTGTCTCTTTCCCTCTCTACCTCCTCCCCTCTCAATTTCTGTCTATCCAATAATAAAAATTAAATTAAATTTAAAAAGTAGTGGTCCAGGAGGTGGTGCAGTGGATAAAACATCAGACTTTCCAGCATGAGGTGATGTCTGGTTCTTTCTCTCCTCCTTTCTCATTAATAAATAAGTAAAAAAAAAAAAAAAAAAATGGAAACCAGAGGTTGATAGTATCTAAACTCTGGTAGGACCCAGAGTCTTGCTCTTTGCCAACCTAAATATAGTTAGCATTTATATTCAGGCTTGTCGAAAATGTACAGGTTTTGTTTAGGAGTGTGTGTGTGTGTGTGTGTGTGTATTACTTTATTTATTGTCACCATGGTCTTTTTTTTTCCCCCTTTTTGTTGCCCTTGTTTAACGTTGTTGTTATTGATGTCGTCATTGTTGGATAGGACAGAGAAATGGAGAGAGGAGGGGAAGACGGGGAGAGAAAGACAGACACCTGCAGACCTACTTCACTGCTGCAGGTGGGGAGCCAGGGGCTTGAACCGGCATCCTTCCACCGGTCCTTGTGCTTTGCGCCACATGCACTTAACCAGCTGCGCCACTGCCTGACTCCCACCAGGGTCATTTCTAAGGCTTATTCCTTAGGACTCTACCATTCCCAGTGGCTTATCTTTTTTCCTTTATAGACAGTGAATGAGATTGGGAGAGGAATGAGAGAGAAGAGATACCTGCAGTACCACTGCCCACCTCATGAAGCTTCCCCACTGCAACTGGGAACCAGAGGTTTGAACCCTGGTCCTTGCACATGGTAACATTGTGTACACTGCCAGTTGGATCACCACCCCGTCCCAGGAACATTTTTTACATAAATTTTAAATAAGGCCTTCCTTGAAGACATACGGAAGGCAGCCGTGGTTCCAACCTCATATTGTCCTTTTATTAGGAAGAGAGAAGACTATCTAAAGTCGTCCTGTCAGACTTCTCTTAGGTCTCATCAAACACGTGTGTCATCTGGCACATATTAAGTGAGAAAGACTGTTAAAGAAACTCACCGTTGTTCCTTAGGGAATGTATAGGATGCTGTTGATAAACAGAATTCCTAGACTCGTTTCCTTGGTCTTTTTCTCTCTGTCTCATTCAGTATTGTTCTTTGTGTCTTTGCTCTGTCCTGTGCCTTATTTATTTATTTACCATTAGCATTGCTGCTGCCTGTTAAGATTCCCCTCTCCTGGTGATTTTTCCTAGAGCACTGATCAGTTTTGGTTTATAGTGGTTGGGGGATTGAACCTGGGACTGTGTGCACCTAACCAGGCATGAGAGTCTCTTTGCATAACCATTATGCTATCTACTTTCTATCCCCACCTTTGACTCTTTTTTATTATTATTATTTGGGTAGAGGGTATGACAGACAGTGTCACACCACTTATGAAGTTGCCCATTTAGTATGGTGAGCCATCTCTAAGCTACTGCACCTTATTTTTACAGCTAGTTTAGAGCTTAAAGAGTAAAAGCACTAGGGGTTTGAGCTTCCCTCGCTACTTGATTTCAATCTTTTATTCTAAATGCATGGCTGGATTGCTCATAGTTTAATTGCAAAAGCTTAACCGTAATATCTAATATATTCCTGTATTAGATGTGCTACTATACTGAGCATTGCTATATCACATAGGTATCCTTACAGAGTTAGCATTCTTTTTTTTAAAGAATTTTTTAATTTTATTTATTCCCTTTTGTTGACCTTGTTGTTTTATTGTTGTTGATGATGTCATTATTGTATAAGACAAAAATGGAGAGAGGAGGGGAAACAGAGGGGAAAAGAAAGACGGACATCTGCAGACCTGCTTCACCGCCTATGAAGTGACTCCCCTACGGGTGGGGAGCCGGGGGCTTGAACTGGGATGCTTATGCCAGTCCCTGAGCTCTGTGCCACGTGCGCTCAACCTACTGCACTACCGCCCGACTCCCTAGAGTTAGCATTCTTTGGTGAGCATTGCTGACAACATATAATGCCAGTCTTTGTGTTAGGAACTGTATAGATAAAGGGTTTCTGGCTCAACAAGTCATTTTTATTATTTAATAATGAGTTACTGCCATGAGCAGAATATATAATTACTGTTTGAAATGTAAATTAATCATAGATCTTAATATGCACTGTATATAAAGGTGACTTAACTGTTGTGCATGCATAATTGAGAACAATTTAGAAGATGGGAACCCTTGATGCCTTTTCGATGAACTTTTGTGTGACATACTTAAAGAGTATCCTTTTTTTTTTTTTCTTACAGTCTTGGGGTTCTCTCATCCATGATTTACATGCTTCCAGTTCAACTTTATTTAAGATTTATTTATGTATTTATGATATAATTTCACATAAAGTAGAGGAAAGAATGACAACCAGGTACAGCCACCACCCAGCCCCCTTAATAATTTTTTAATACTTTATTGAAGTGTTAATGTGTTTGTTTACAGTACAGTTGTTGGTACATGGTTACAACCTTTCATCTCCCCATAATAGGTGTCTGCAAAACACTTTCTTCCCCCAACCTAGGTGCTTTCCCATCAGTGTTGGGGTCTTAGTACACCTCCTTTTTAATATAGTAACAGCTAGTCGATGTAAATTTAAGAAGTGATGTTCTGACTAAGAGGTTAGGGTAGTTAGAATTTAACTTTTTATCTCATTATTTTTTATTTCTAATTGTATATACTTTTAAATGTATATAATGAGGCATATATATTTTTTTACAGGTATGTAATAGACTTTGGAAGATATCTCACTCAGTAAAGCAAACGCTTTACCATGTGCAAGGGCCCAGGTTCAAGCCACTGGCCACCACATAAGAGTACCATGCAAAGGGGAAGTTTCACAAATGGTGGAGTGTTGTTGTGCGCAGGCCACAGAGATGAGAGAGAGGGGGTCCGGAGCGAAGAGGAAACACAAATCTTTATTTGCGCTGGCACCTCAGAGTTGGGTGCTAGAGAAGCAGGTTGGGCCACGTGGAGGTAGCGAAAATGGCACCTCACCCTCTTTTTTTTTTTTTTTTTTTTTTTTAATTATCACCAGGACTTCACTGTTCTAGGCTGACTTTCTCAGATAGTGAGAGGGAGAGGGAGATAAAGGAGGAAAGATACCATAACAGCAAAGCTTCCTCTAGTGTGGTGGAGGCTGAGCCATGCCTGGGTCACATACATGGTAAAGTACACCATCCAGGTGAGCTATTTCACCCTCACTGTCTAAGAAAAAGTGAGAGTCCTCCAGGACAGGTGAAATCTTGCAGGCCAAACATGAAACCCCAGTGAAAAATGGTGGCAAAATAAATTTATAATAATAAACTGTCCATGCTTGAATGAAACCTAAAAAACTAGATCTCCTCTAGAACAACTTGCTTGTTGCCTACTGGCAGATTGAAGACTGGCTGTTACAACCTTATAAGTAAAAGAGGAAAGTAGGGCTGGGGCTAAAAAGGGAAACTTGTTTTAGTCTATGATTTGGAGATAGCATTAGAGATCAAAAGCAAACATATATCCTGCCATTTACCTACATCCCTGATTCATTCCATGATTTTAGTCCAGTGGCTTATCACCCTTCCTCTTTGTCATAGATCTAGACCCAAAGACAGAGCCTCATATCTTCTGTTATAGTTGAGGAGAAATGCTTGTTGACTACGGGTAGCACTCTAGAGATGTAACTAACCTGCAAGATTTTAGAACGATACTCCCTGTGTCAGCTTCCCTTTGTGAAATGCTCCCGATTCCTGAGTCTTTTTAGGATTGTAGGTACTGTCATTGGACTTTTCTTTTTTATATATACATATTTATTTATTTCCCCTGTTGCTGCCCTTGTTTTATTGTTGTAGTCATTATTATTATTGATGTCATTATTGTTGGTTAGGGCAGAGAGAAATGGAGAGAGGAGGGGAAGACAGAGGGGGAGAGAAACATAGACACCTGCAGACCTGCTTCACTGCCTGTGAATCGACTCCCCTGCAGGTGGGGAGCTGGGGGCTCGAACCAGGACCCTTAGACTGGTCCTTGTGCTTTGCACCATGTGCGCTTAACCCACTGCGCTACCACCCAACTCCCGTCATTTGACTTTTCAACCACTGTTGTACAAGTTTTCTGATCCAAAGTTTCTTGATATTTGTTGTTAATAGAAATTTTATTGATTTTGTCTAAAGGCTCCATGTTTATAAAACATGTCTGATTAACATACAAAGCCAAACAAATTGTTGAGCAATCATGGACCAATTACAGAAGCCAGACCTTCCACCTTCTGCGACCCACAACGACCCTGGGTCCATGCTCCCAGAGGGATAGAGAATGGGAATGCTATCAGGGGAGGGGATGGGATATGGAGATTGGGTGGTGGGAATTGTGTGGAGTTGTACCCCTCCTACCCTATGGTTTTGTTAATTTATCCTTTCTTAAATAAAAAATAAATTTAAAAAAACGTGTCTGATTGATTATTAACAGCTGCTCAGTAAGTAAAGCTTCAGGTTCTTCTTGTCACAACTTTCCCCTTAAGGCAGATGTATATCCAGTTAACAATGGCAGCCCACAGGCCTTTAGATTGTGCAGAATGCATATCTGTAACTCCAGCCTCTGGCTACTTCCCTGCAGGATTTGGGATTTGTGCACAATGGAGGGACCTGGATATTTCATGAGGCATCAAAGAATTGCATCTGACTAATGATGTTCAGACAATTGTAATGAAGGTTTAACACATTCTTGATGTCTCCCATATCTTGAAAGTAATCTGTGCTTTAACAGTTGTTCTCATTGTGTTTACCTAAATGCATCTTTGATGTTCCTATTACTTTTGATGTGTTTGTCAGTAAATACTCTGCCTTAAGTTCTGATCACTGGCACACCTGACTTCTATCTTGAGTTGCCTAGGTGCTGTCTCTCCAGATTCAAGACAAATTGTGGAATGACTTAAGTTACTTTCAACCCTGAGAGCATAGGATCTCAGGCTCCTGTCATCTGGCTAAGGTTCTTCTACCTGAGTATTATCCATAAACCACAAATTACAGTATGCAAAGCAGAGGAAGAGCAAACCTAAGACTTTTGCCATCTCTGTTTCTTCCTATATAATAGTCTTCTAGTTTCATTACGAATAGAATTTTAATTCTATTTTTATTTTCAGTTTGGCCTTTTTTAAAGAGATTTGAGTCTCTTAAATGTGTAAATATATACATTAGTGGGGGCCAGGAGATGTCTTACCTAATAGAGGACACAAGACATGTGAAGTTCCAGGGATGGTAGAATAGTGCTGTATTCCTCACTCTTGTTTTTTCATTTTCTTGAATTAGGACCTTACACATGAGTGATTTCACCACTACCAAGCAATTTTTCATTATTTTTATTTCAGAAAGATAAAGGCAAAAAGGAGAAATACCACAGCATTGGAGCTTCCCCTAGTGCTGTGGCATTTCCCATATGGTGCCCTAACTGAACATTCATAGTAAGGCATACACCCTACTGGCTGAATTATCTTCTAGCCTTCTCCACCTCTTTCTTTCTTTCTCTCTCTCTCTCTCTGAAATAAAAATAATGGGGGGGGAGGAAGTAACTCAGAAGTAGTGAAATTGTACATCCACATAGTACTGATTCCACAAAAAAAGTATGTATGTTTATATATATGTACACACACATATATGAATGCTAACTATAATTGTAGAGGTGGTGAAATTGTTTTTTTGTTTTTTTTTTAATTTATTTCTTTATTGGGGAATTAATGTTTTACATTCAACAGTAAATACAATAGTTTGTTCATGCATAACATTCCCCAGTTTCCCATTTAATAATACAACCTCCACTATGTCATTTATCATCCATCATGGACCTGTATTCTCCCCACCCACCCACCCCAGAGTCAGTTGTCTTAAGTTTTTTTGGTTCTTTTTTTGTTTTATTTCCATATATGGTTTCAATAATGACCTACTGTGTAATAGGAAAAAATATTACAGAGTTCCTTATGATTTTGGTGATACTAAAACATTTCTTCTTTTGTTTTTCAGATTAACAAAATATATTATATTACTGTGTTTCACTAAAGTTTTGAAAGCTGTGGGACTCTTTGAATCATATGATCTTCTAAAAGCAGTTCATATTGTTCAGTTCATTTTTATATTAAAACTTGGGTAAGTGATTCTTCTTCCCTTAAATTTTTATGCCTGTGAAAATATTATTTTAACTAAGTGTCATTAAGAAATGTTACACAGAGGGAGTCAGGTGGTAGCGCAGTGGGTTAAGTACACATGGTGCAAAGCGAAAGAACCCTCGTTAAGGATCCCGGTTAAGGATCCCAGTTCGAGCCCCTGACTCCCCACCTGCGGGGGAGTCGCTTCACAGGCAGTGAAGCAGATCTGCAGGTGTCTATCTTTCTCTCCCCCCTCTGTCTTCCCCTCCTCGCTCCATTTCTCTGTCCTATCCAACAATGATGACAACAACAACAGCAATAATAACTACAACATTAAAAAACAAGGGCAACAAAAGGGAAAATAAATAAATCTTAAAAGAGACAGAGAGAGAGAGAGAGAGAGAGAGAGAGAGAGAGAGAATGTTACATAGAATATTCATTTACTGCTCCCAGAAAGTATTTACTTTAGGATGGGGGTAGATAGCATAATGGTTATGCAAGCAGACTATCATGCCTATCCAGAAGTCCCAGGTTCAATCCCTTTACACCACCATAAGCCAGAGCTGATCAGTACTCTAGTTAAAAAAAAAAAAAAAATGAAAATGAAAAAATACCTAAGGTTAGTAGTACAAAGAAACTGGTTTTTGCAAAAGAAATGTTAGAGTCTAATTAATTTCTTGCCAAAACATTTACTTAGTTCACACTGGTGATATTTTTCATTTTTCTTTTATATTCATAGCATTGGCACCCTTAAGTCCTGAGTTAATGAAAGGTTAGTGGAACCCGCCCAACCCAACAGAGCACTGCTCAGCTCTGGCTTATGGTGTTGAAGTATTGAAGCTGGGGCCTGGAACCCTCACTAATGAGAGTCTTTTTGTATAACCATTTATGCTGTCTCCCCTACCTACCAACTTTCTTTTTCATGTTTGGCCTAATAAACAACAGGTGCTTCAGCCTTCAACTTGAAGTGTAAAAAATCAGTTATCCTCTGAGAAACTATGCTCTACACCCTAAGAGATTAAAAGTGGAAAGGACAAATAGTGTGTTGGTGTTAATTAATTCATTTATTTATTTATTTGTCTCCAGGGTTATGGCTGGGGCTCAGTGCCAGCACTACAAATCCACTGCTCCTGGAGGCCATTTTCCCCATTTTGTTGCTGCTGTTGTTTTTGCCCTAGCTGCTGCTGTTGTTGGATAGGACAGAGACAAATGGAGAAAGGAGGGGAAGACAGAGAAGGGGAGAGAAAGATAGACACCTGCAGACCTGCTTCACTGCTTGTGAAGCGACCCCCCTGCAGATGGGGGCTCGAACCGGGATCCTTGTGCCAGTCCGCTTTGTGCCATGTGCACTTAACTTGGTGCTCTCCTGCCCTGCCCCCATTAGTGTTGTTTTGTTTTGTTTTTTATCAAATAGTTTAGGTCTGATTCTCAGATTGTCACTAGTGTAATTTTCCTGCAAGTAAAGACTATATTACCTGTGACTTGTAATACCTGTGACTTATAATACCTGTGACTTCCTTGTAAGTTGAACCATAATAAACTGATCTCTACATGTTTCCTTCATAATTCAAGGTTCTCATGTATTGTAAATTTTTTTTTGTATTGTAAATTTCACATTATTCTGTATCTGATGTAAAATAAAATGTAAATAAAAATTCTTGGACACTGTGATTAATAGCAATTACCCTCTGGTAATAAAATTTTTTAAGACTACTGGGAGTATAATTTTACTAATTATAGAAAGTCATTCTTGATTAGGAAATTTAAGTACCAGGTTTTTTTTTTAAAGATTTTATTTATTTATGAGAAAGGATGAGAGAGAGAACCAGACATCACTCTGGCACATGTGCTGCCGGGGATCGAACTCGGGACCTCATGCTTGAGAGTCCAAAGCTTTACCAACTGCGCCACCTCCCAGACCTCTAAGTACCAGTTTTTATAACTACTTAGGGATTGTCAAATGTGGTGATACATAACTAGTACTTTCTTCATTTTTTGTTATTATAAATTTGTTATTAAAAATTTTAGAGACGATAAGGATTACTTTCTTTGATATTTAAAATCATGTAAAAAATACTGGTCAGAGGTTAGATAGCATAGTGGTTATGCAAACATACTCTCATAGCTGAGGCTCCAAAGTCCCAGGTTCAATTCCCAGCACCACCATAAGCCAGAGCTAAATAGTGCTCTGGTAAAAAAGAGAAAATAAGTAAATAAAATAAATAAAAATATTAAAACTGCTTTTCTTTTGTGGCTTAATAATTGATTGGAAAGGCAGGTACAAAATGAGAGTCCCAAAAATGCTACATTGGAAGCTTTATTGAAATATAGTTCTATATGATTTCCTTAGAAAAAATATTTTTCAAATTCTACTGTATTTTTAAATAAGTATCTTAGAGCCATACCTGTATATAAGATTGATTAATATATAATTTTTTTCAATATTCACAGGACTGCATTTTTAATGGTTTTGTTTCAAAAACCATTCTCTTCTGGAAAAAGTATTACTAAACACCAGGTGAGTTTTATTTCCTGGGCAGCTTGCTACCCATTGAGCAAGGATATGATGCTCTTTGCTTGTTTAGTTACTTAAATTATTTAACTGCATAGAACATTTCCAGGGGTTTTTAAGATTTATCAGGGGGATGCCCGGCAGTGCACCTGTTTGAACATAGGTTGCCACGCACAAAGACTCAACTTGAGTCCCCAGTCATTGTCCCCCAAACCCCCACCTTCAGGGGGAAAGCTTCACAAGTGGTGA